>NC_047529.1:53161841-53466528 GCF_012275295.1 Melopsittacus undulatus | reverse complement strand
TTGCTTATACATTTATTTCAGGGAAGAAAAGCAGTATGAAAGAGCTATGTAAGATGAGCCCTAGTCATACCAGCTAATAACCACCTAGAAAGTGATCAGACACAGCACTGGAGAAAAATGGCATGAAAGAAGACACAAAAAGAGCCTGGTTTCTTTCATCTAAGAGCAGAGAAGCCTGTTTCTCACTCTGAACAGTGCTTGCTACAGAAACAGAAAAGGAATAGAACTGGGAACAACACCTTTCCAGCCAAATGCTGTAACCATGAGGCTCCTGTGGTCTTTCTTCCGATGCTCAAGATTGCAGACATCCCATGCAATCCGATCTGCTAGCAGCAGCTAAGGAAACCTGGATAAGTAAGGCTAACCCTAAAATGGGCACTCAGGGACAGACCAGCTCAACTGCTGTCCAACTCCACTGACAGCAGTGGAAATGTAAGCAACTAATGTATATGGATATCTATATGTGGATATCTAAATTTAAGGATCATAACCTCAAATAGAGCCTCCCCATGCATTGCTTGCTGCCAGGAGGTGCTGGTAAAAAAGAGAGATAGACAATATGGGCTTGGTGTGTCCTAATCACCTTTCTGATTAGGGGCACACAAATATTTTGTGTAAGTCCCTGGATCTCTTGATGCTGGAGAAAGCACAGAACATCACCAGCTGTGGCAATAATTTGTTTTATACCCATCCCCTCTTCCTAAGGAGTAGGAATTCTTCCTAAAAAGCGAGCATGTACCATTGCTTTGACCCATTGACTCAACTAACTTAATGCTTTGTTCCTAGCCATGCAGTGTGGGTAGAGAAAGGAGCAACTGCAGAAACTTGAGACACAAAAGGGAATTTTTAGGTCAGCTGGGGAACAGTGCAAGGGAAGTCTGTAGATTTGGATTAAAGTGCCAGAAGTCCTTTGTCTGTATTTGGATCTAGCCTATATCCTTTGTCCAGAAGAGACTTGGATCTCAAAGGAACATAAAGTCTCTGCTATTGATAGTATTATAAAATTGCATTCTGAGTAGCTAGACCAGCATTTTCCATCACTGGTTACCTGTAGTAATCTTCCAGCAAACAGATCAGGCAGAACAGTTTTCTGCCTGTCAGAGGAAGGTTAAATGGCCTTTGCTTTTTATCAGTACTACAAATGTTTTAATAAGTCTTTTAATATGTTCTTTGTTTATCCTGGTATTTCACAATGTGTTACTAAAAACACAGATTTCTTTCCCTTTTTGATTATGATATATGAATCTCATCAACAGCATCCGTAGGTAAGGTCTGGCTGTCTCCCAGAGCAATGAAGAGGAAAATGTTGAAATCACACTGAGTTTGTTTTGATTTTTCAGTGAAGAGGAAAAAAATCCATCCCACTGTGTATTGCTGTCACTCTTGAAATCATTATCCACCAAAATGAGAACGGCTGAAATGTTCGAATACAACACAAGGACCAGAAAAACTAGGCACAAATAGCATAAAATATGACTTATTTTCCCCTCATGATTCAGCCAATAACAAACCCAGAGCAGAGTATATAAGTGTATGGGGTATATTATATACTAAAAGGCAGGTGAAGATGTTTCAGCATGCATTGTATCAGCATTCTTTCATTTATTTTGTGTCCCACAAAGTGACTTTTCCTCCTGCTCATCATGTTGAATATTTTGGCTAAGATTTCACCTTGCTTCCTAAGTAAGGCTTGAGAAAAACATGACACCATTAAGGTTTCCCCTTGCCTGCTGTATTACTTGGTTTAAACGTTCTAGAAGTTGTCATTTTCCAAAGGACAAAATCTTTCTACCTCTGGCTTTACAAATAAAGCTTTTTCTTTCTCCCATTCTTTCCATTTTCTACTTAAGGCTATGGAATTCTATTCTGTTGGGTTTTGACTAACATCTTTAGATATAATGCAGGAGCTACACCATAGCATGTACATAGGAGTTACACCATAGTATCTGCTGCATAACATTTGGTGACAGAGTGTAACCAACATGTATTTTTCTTCCTTGGAATCAAAATATCAGACAGTCAGGATTTTACACCACTTCTCACAAAGGCAAGGGCTCAAAGTTTGCTTAAATAAAAGCCAGGCTAGAAAAGTGTACCCACAATGTATAGTATCACAACTCACAGCTTTTTGTCAAGCTGGATAAAAGGCCTCAGGTTCAATTTCCAGAAACAAAGATGACCACAGAGTTCTCGGTAGATGTGTGATTGTAAGAAAAATGGTTATGTGAGGTCTTTACAAGATGAAAATCCTTTTCTAGCCTCAAAAAAACTTTATAGGCTAGAGAGTCTTTAAAGGTTTCAGGCTGACCTGAAACCCAAACCTTACGTGAGCAGCAGCTGCTCTTAGGTTATGATTTATTCTATTTCCTATATCTTATAGAATCATAGAAACATAGAATAGTTAGGGTTGGAAAGGACCTTAAGATCATCTAGTTCCAACCCCCCTGCCATGGGCAGGGACACCTCACACTAAACCATAGCACCCAACGCTTCATCCAACCTGGCCTTGAACACTGCCAGGAATGGAACATTCACAAACTCCCTGGGCAACCCATTCCAGCACCTCACCACCCTAACAGTAAAGAATTTCTTCCTTATATCCAATCTAAACTTCCCTTGTTTAAGTTTGAAACCATTACCCCTTTTCCTGTCACTACAGTCCCTAATGAAGAGTCCCTCCCCAGCATCCTTGTAGAATTCCTTCAGATACTGGAAGGCTGCTATGAGGTCTCCACGCAGCCTTCTCTTCTAACAGTTCCATGTACACCACTATCACTCAGAAGTCAAATTTAGTAAACTAAAAAAGTTGCAATTGACTACTGAAATATTCCCCTGGCCAAATCACACACCAGAGACTTCTGAATGGGGATTAGGAACTCCACCAGAAACAGGCTTGGAGCAATGCAAATCAGTTCACCAAGTGGAAATAGGAAATGTGCACACCTCTTAGGGCATCATGCAGAAGGATGCGGTTGCCAGAGACACAAGAAGCAAATGTGGGCAGAAAGGGCAAATTGGTATTTGGAGAAGCCACATTCCTCTGCAGGGTCTTGACTACACCTGTCCTGGGGGCAGTGCATATTCTGGCTTCTGCAGCATGCTAGAGCAGAGCCAAAGGTGTTCTGTTTGTAACTCAAACTCTGTGATGAGTTTCTTCTCCAGCTGTTGCCTTGGCAAACCACGTCTTGCAGTGGCTATTGCTGCAGGGAGAAAAACATCTCAGTTCATATGGTTTAATTCAAATCATGATCAAAGCATTTTATTGACTTCTTAATGGCATAATTTAGCAGCAATCAGTGTACTATGTATTCAGGGTCAATATTGTCAATACAACAGATAAATGATGATACCAGACACTTACAGACAATTAGTAAACACCTACACATTTCCAAGTCTTAGTAACTAACCCCCACCAGAAGCACCCCCCAGCTTCCAGGCAACCCCCCTCTGTCTGCTCCTGGCCCATAGTTCACAACCATCACCACCCCAACTGTGTGGGTCTCCATGTGTGTCAGCTGCCAAGCAGGAAGCATGCAAGCACCCCCAAAGCTGCAGGCTGACCTGCACGGAAAAAATAATTCTATAAACATATGCACCCCAGGACACATACAGACTTATGGTTGAACTTATTTTCCTTCTGGGTTTTGGAACAGAAAGAGTTTTTATCACTTTTAATGGGACTGACAAAGAACTAAACACAATTAATAACCCTTAAAACATTTCAGTCTTTTTACCTGAAGTACATCTTTTCAAATGAAAATTTCCTGTTTCTGCCAAACCTACAAAGATAGGAATGATTCTTATCGTCCTGCTAACCTACAGGGTATGTTAACTGGGAGCCAAACAGCTTTTATATCTGCCTTCCTCTGCAGAAATGAAAGAAAAATGAAGCTATTAAAGGGATAGAATCAATTTTACAGAATGGTATTCTGAGGAAAGAAAAGGCTGGGGAGTTGTTTAGAAAGATGGGGGAAAAAGAAAAATGACATCATCAGTGAATAGCTGTCACCAATTAACTCTATGAATGCCAGCATCAGTAACATAAAACTCACCTGATTTTTTGTGAAGGGATTAGGAGATATCAAGCATCCCCATTCAAACTGGACAATCTTTGATGTGATCTCTCAGTGTTCCATGGCTCAGTTACGGGTCACCAGATTTCTGGGTTAATTGAAAGACAAATGAACAGGCTGTATAACACATGTAGAACAGTGGGGCTTGAAGATGTAATTTATTTTGCTTTTCACATTAACCAGGGTAAAAACATCCACAGATGCCAGTTTCCTTCTCCATTTGTACAAAATTCATTTTAAATGTAAGACCTAAGAGGTTTCAAACGTACAAAATATGAGCTGAAGTGAGAAAATGGATGTGTCTCAAGTAAATTTTTAATTGTTTTCCTTGGTCAGTTTAGGAAACTTGCAGCTATGACAACCCCAGTGTAGTATCTGGTAACACTTCCATAGAAACATGATAGACAAGGCTCTGACTCTCCATACAGTTGTCTTAATTTCATGCCTAGACATGTGCACCCAATAGAGTTTCTGTATTTTTTACCTGCAAATTGCTGTCATTTCTCCTTCATCAGTTCACACACACTGCCCTTTTCCTTTGTTGACCTTTCCTAGCAAGTGCCATCCTACAGTGCCAGAATGCCACAAGAACATTCAGAGGCAGTAGGGTACATTTCAGAAATGCAGTGTGTTTCTGGAGTGAAAGAATGCAGTTTCCTTTTCCTGTTCTTCCAGCTGTGAGTGACAGAGTAACAGCTATGAGTGTTGCTTCTTTTTCCCCTTGAGTGATGTGCAAAGCATATTTATTCATCATTCTGTTACTTCCTGCTGTCCTTCAAAACCCTTGGCTTTAATTCTTCTTCCTGAAAAAACAAAGATGCAACTTCCCTGGAGTGTGTGCAACCTGTTACTCTTCTCTTAATTGCATTAAAAGGAATCAGTATATGCTAAAATGTATATGGTTTTATTGTAGCTGCAGGTACTCACAACACAGCCTATTATCCTTTTATCCCTAATATCTTGGTGAAATTGAGATACATTATAAGAGGTGAAGTGCTGAGAATGCTTCAGTACCCCATGCTAAAAATCTAAGCGCACACTTTGATTTGAAGGGACTTCTGGAGGTCATCTAGTTCAGCCTCTCCCTTGAAATGGGTTTTCAAGAATATACGCTTGTGCACAAAGGCCTAATAAATGATGAAAATGTACAAACTGCATTTCTGAAGAGGGCTGCTTACCGTGCCTGCACTTACAGAGCAACTGTCTGATCAAGTACATCCAAGTTCAGTTTGCCAGTGTGATGAGAAACTTAGGATTTGGAAAAAAGAATCTGAAAAAAAAATAGTGACAGTTCCAATCAGTAGCAGCAACACAGCATTCTTCCCTCCTTTCAGTCACCCTGCATTTAGTTTCTCTGATTGAAATGTTTTTTATAGCTATTTTTCAGCCTATATATTTTCTTTTGTCTACTGTAATATTCATCTCTTAGTAGAATACCTTACTTTTTTCTCCCCTTCTGACTCTCCGTTTTTGTTGAGATAATCTGCTTTATCTGTGACTTTCAAAAGCACTCAGATGTATTTTTCCAAATGGAGCCCAAGTCACATTAAAAGTCACTGAACCTAAGGGTTCTTAAGAGTGTAAGTACTTTTTGGAAGATGGAACTTAAACTCTTAAGCCGAGCAGCTTCTTTTGAAAAGTTATTCCTTATGCAACATGTGCAAGCCAGAAAGGAAACCATGTAAACAGAAATCTCTGTCTTGCTTCTGTCCCATCATGGGTTGTGTGTAACTGTTGGTCAGTATGTGTATGATCTCAGAAAATATGTATTTCACATAGAACACTTATAAATGATAACTTTGAACAGAGTTAGAATTTGTGGAAAATACATTTAGGGACTTAAAACTACAATACGGAGTATAAGAGAATAGCAATAGTAAAAACTAAAACCAAATAGGCCAGAAATTAAATGTCATCTTCTGTGAGACTAGACCAGAGAATCTCCAGAAAATACATTTGTCTTGAAATTATATCAGGCTTGCTCCCACTTAAGTTGATGACAAAGCTCCCAGTTTCTTTTCTATTACTGTAGCTTCAGAGTTTCATATGTATTTCAGAAAGAAAGTGTGTCTCTTTCCCTAAACAAATCAATATTATGCAAGCAATTCCTTCAGCATAGCAGGTTATCTATCTGCAAATTAAGTGAAACCTTATCATCCCCAGCCTGTATATGAGGACTGTGTCAGGTAATTAAAATAGAAACAGATATGATTTTAACATCTCAGCCCTTATGGGTTATTAATTTCTGTTGTACCTAAGATAAATAAATGCAGTCCAACTGGACTGGACTTCAGAAACATTTAACAAAGTTAGTACCTCAAACACAAGTAGCTACATCAAAATCCATAAAGCTACATTTATATTTGAGCAAGATTAATGAGCAAGATTTGGTACCTGATTCAATAACTTATTTAAGAAAGTTCTGAAAATTAGGTAACTTTGAGGTAAAGACTCAGTGGAAGCAGGGTTGTCATGGTTAATATTGCTAGTGAAGAGCAGAAAGTTTTGATACGTCAGGAATAAGCTCTGTGTGGTGGTTAGCAATGGGAATGACAAATTATTTCTCAGAGTAGTAAATGGAATCTTAAATGGATCTTCAATAGCATGCTAATTTATCTTGACTGTGGAATTAATTTTCTAACTGCCAATTTCTGCTGGCCACACAACTACTTCTCTAAATTTCAAGGTGACCTTTGTAGGGCCATAGGAGCCCTGATAGCTTGTGAATAACAGCATTGGATCATTTAAAGATCACTGTTCTGATTTCACAGTAAGTTGCTCTCAGTGAATTTATCAAACATAAGCAGCACTAACTGGATAATCCTGTCAAGCATCTCTATTCACCACCAAAAAATTAATGTTTTCAGATGTTAATGAGAATTTTTGTTACACTGAGATGGGTGGTTCTCATATACAAAATCTTTTTTGGTACAGAGATCAGAGACAGACAGTGGAGACAGAAGGATGAGGGAAGTGGGAAGGTGATGGTGCAAGTGCTGGAGAGGAAGACACGTGGAAATTTGACCAAAACCTGCTGCTATTTAATCTTGACTGTGATAAAAAGTAGGATGTCTAATCCTCCTTTCTAATAATAGCAAGATGCTTGACCCAAGATTGGCAATTAATTGAGCTGAAAATAATAATATCTTGACTGAGGAAGACTTTTTAAGGAGTCATTGACGACCCTTTATAAGTTTTCTTAAAACTGAAAACTGAATGAGCAGCTACTCTGAGTTTTCCAAGCAGAGCCCAGAGTAAATCAACTCTCTGTTTAAGACCTGGAAAACAGATGTGATTTTATCTTTTAGTCTCCTCTGACGACTCGATGATACTTCTATAAATAAAGACCTGGCAACCTCACATAGTTCATATCAGGGCCAGGAAAAGCAGAAACCTTTGTTCTTGGGAAAATGTAGTTTACTGCCATCCTGTAAGAAACCTGCTGATTAAGGGTCAGAAACAAACCTCCATCTATACCACTCAAGTGCTAATGAATTGGTTTAACAGTAAAATGAGAATATACTGCAGCCATCTAAAAATGAGTATCAATTATTTTCCTCTTAGTGCAACCAGGCTTCTTTGAGAGATAACTCAGTAAGGAAGGAAGCATCTCTTTCAGCCCCATGAGGCAGTGCATCTTCACACAGCTTCTCGCAACAGGCTGTGCCTGGAGGCACAATTTTGTGCTCTGCTGAAATGATCAAATGAACACAGTGTAAAACTAAAAACTATACAAAAAAGAAAAAGACTGTTTAAATAATTTAGTAGGATAGGTTATATAATCATTTAATAAATCTGAAAGACAAATCAATTCATATGTTTACTACAACCAAAAAACAGACCTTTGTGCCAAAGCAGTACAGCTGTTTCTCTGCTTTAGGGTCTTGGTCTGAAACCTCTTCTGGTTATTTTACAAAGAGCTCCTAAAAGCTTCACATATTAGCATACTTATCTTCTGACAGAAGATCCAGATATGAGAATAGAAAAAAAGATATATTAATTTGTGGTATGCTTGAGAAAGAGAGACTTTTCTCAAAACAATTCTGGATACAGTGAAGAACAGTGCAGTTGTGTGACATACATAGTTACAGTTCCAGAAAAAGTAATCTGGATAGTTTTCAAAATATATAATGTTTAGATAGCACAGAAGAAATGCATGTTTAAGTAGTTATAGGTGTACTTCACCTAGGAACCTGTACCCATGTCACTTACCATGATATATTTTGCTCCAAGTTGGCAAATAACTCTAAACAATACTTCTTATAGTATTACTCTTCATTCTGAGGATCAGTCCTCTCAGGCAGAGAAAATGTAATACTAAACACTTTGCCTGTATTCCTTCAGCAACAAGAAAACCACCACAAATCCATCTTCAATTAGGTGACAGAATTTATCACAAAGGACTCCTGGACCTCCTGAAAGCTTCTTCTAGGACGTCATTTAGTCTGCCTGACAGCATGGCGGCTCTGCAATTATACCTTATTTTATTCTTTTCAGAGATTTACCTCCAGAAGTCTCTAAAGACTTTCTTTAACACCCCCTCTTTTTTCTTTCTTTTTTTTTTTTAATTAAGTAAGAATTTTCAAGCTTGAGGGCTGATTTTTATTTAACAATTGCTCAGCAGTCATGAATAGGGAAGTGGCCTAACCCTCTTGCTTCAATTAGTTTAATTGATGGAGGCTGGGGTGTATGGATTTTCTCAGATGAGTTTAATGAAAGAAATATTCAGTTTATGCAGGGCATTTTATGCTGCAGAATGTAAGTCTGAGAATGAGGAGACCATAATTTTTTCTCAGCGTCTCAAGT
Source organism: Melopsittacus undulatus (assembly GCF_012275295.1). Taxonomy (NCBI): domain Eukaryota; kingdom Metazoa; phylum Chordata; class Aves; order Psittaciformes; family Psittaculidae; genus Melopsittacus; species Melopsittacus undulatus. The sequence continues at coordinate 53,457,649 of NC_047529.1, read as the reverse complement.
GATCTGTAATGGTATGCTGGCCAAATCATTTCACTTCAGTGTTTTATGGCTTGGGCAAATGACTTCTACTGAATTTTGAAGGGGTGATTTAAGGAGTCACCAGTCTCAGCTGGCTGTCCCCAATCCTGTAACAAAGCCTATTACAAAGTATGCCAATATTTCAGCTATGCCAGAGCCTGGTTCAGGGAAGATTGATTTGTGCATCCTCTCAGCAGTACGCAGGAGCGAGAGATGAGTAGGTTGCTTTCTGGTCCTTGCCAGCAGCACACATGTCTGGCTATAAGGTCAGGCTCTGGACAGAGATCCGGTCTTGGTGCAGTCCTGACCCTTCCTTACAGGCTTCAGGAGGAGAGGTTTGCCTGTAAAATAATATTTTGTACTTGTAAAATGACGTTGGATCTATGGATGAAAAATGGCATATAAAGGATTAAGTGCCTATATTTAATATCCATTGGTGCTTTTTTCCTCTCCTTCATCTTAGAACCCAAGATATTTTTAGCTCAAAAGAAATGTTAGTTGCTACACATTAATATTTTTAAGTAGTCACATGTGATTGTTATTCTAATTCTTTTTTAGGCTGAACTCTTCAGTGACTTCAGTGGGGATTTCTCCTCCACATTGATTGTTCGATGTGGCCATATGTAGCTAACAAATATTTTTTACATGAGGTAGATTTTAAAAAAAGATGAGAATTTAGGAAGTATCTCAGTGGAGGGCCTTAAATTAGCGAGAGCTATGAGGGGAAAATGCCTTATATTTTTCACGTCTGTGAGACTATCAAAGAATCCAAAGGCTTTCCATCTCTCATGGTATATTTTATGAAGGCACAAAGTATTAGGCTAGGACAGAATAACTCTTTAACACAGGGAAAGGGTTTGGAACCAGTGTATGAGGCAGACTAAAGAAAACTCATGGGAAAAAAATCCCCAGTTCCTCACAATGGATCTTTGCAAGCTGGGACATTTCAGTCCAAAAGTCTGTACAGTGTGATTCAGAGGCTAGGACCTAGGTATAAATACACAGTCTTCCTTTCAGCTTCCTGTTCTCACAGTATTTTAAACAAAATATATAGTGTGTGATACACATACTGATATCTGAAAAAGAACAATGAATAGAGATTCATTGTCTGTGACAGACAGTCTTTGCTCAGTGCTAGGCTTCTCTTCCAGGGTCAGTTACCCTTTCAGGTTATTGACTGAGAGGAAGTGCAACTTTATGGTGTCTTCTAGGACACAGTTCCTTTGCCTTAGGGTTAGAGTTGTGCGCCGATTTATCAGCTTACACAACTATTTTTTAAGGCTACAGGTCAGTCACAATATTCCCCATTTTCTTCTAACTCTTACCTAAGGTAGAATATTGGATAAGCCTCAATAATTTCTCTGTTCTTGATCTCATGAGCCAAGACACAAGAATACTGTTATCTCATTTTCTTGATAAGCTCTATGTTCCTGCTTCACTAAGCAGTGTCAGGACTACTTAGGTTTCCTGTAGTAGGCTAGCTTTCCACCTGAAAAATATCCTTCCATTCTGTCAATATTTCCCAGGAGCTGTTTCATTTGACTACAACAGACACCCCCAAGACTGGAAAACATGCCTGATTCACTAGATGTCTCTGGACATCTTGGAACCCTTGCAAGCACCACTGTAAAAGCACTGGAAACATTGTGTAGATTTAAAAGTTTTCAGATAACTAGTAATATGCTAAGTAGAAGAAATTAGAGACTTCTCATTACATATAACGCCAGGGCAAAGATGAACCAGGCAATCAGAAAGAGTAAAGAAATAATTCCTGATACAAGTTTTGTTGTCAAAGTCGAGGCCAGTACCTGTACTGGTAAGTAAGATACCTGTAAATAGTGTCAGGCTTATGGTCAATGTGGCAAAAGGATATTAAACAGCTTTGCTGAAGTTATAAATTAATCTGAAGTCTGATTTTGGATTAATTTTTTTTTTTCTCCTAGTTTAAAAAATGATAGAGAGAAGACGACTTCTCAGGCTGACTGGAAGGGAAAGCTGACATTTTAGCAATGAGTGGAGGCTTCATAGGTAAGGTGAATATACACCTGCAAAGTTAAGGGTCAGAATTGCAAAGGACCTTGCAATCCTGAGATACCCTCAAAGGGCCTTGATGATGAAGGTCATCAGTTTATCTTTATTAGAAAACAGAAGATGTGTGATAGAGTTGGTGTAGTGGTCTGGGAAAACAAAAAATCAGCAGACCACACTGCAAGGGAAAGGAACTGTTTCTATGAGTAATCTTCTGAGATGCAACCTATTTTATCGTTCTTTTCAACAGAGAGTGTTCACTAGTGTTTCTGGTCCCCGACCGAGAAAAAATCCTAGCAAAACCACAAGGATACTTGCTTTGTTTCTATAGACGCTGTTAATTACAGATAATGCCCTCGCTATGTGAGGTTTTTCCAGCTCATATTGACTTTCACTTTTTTTTGTGTCCTGGGCAATTGCACTCTTACATATTTTGAGTTCGATGGTTCAATATTCAACAAAAGCACCCACCTGACCTCTTCGGAAGTTGCTGCACTGGAGGGAAAGACATGGACCACGGGATCTCTTGCAGTACCTGCAGGTCCCGTGACTCAAAGTTGCTCTAGAAAATATGTGTGGGGCTGTAGTATGAAAAGACAAGGTGAGAGGACATCGCTGAGCCCTGTATGAGATCTTAAACTCTGGCCAGGGGAGAAACATTGAAAGTGAGTGTTGACATATGACAGTAAGCACTCTGCAGAGTGGTTTTACAAGGCTAAGCAGAATAAAGATACTGAGAATTGAAGTGGGGGAGCAAGGGATATCTTTCATACAAATAAGCTGGATGGTAGCTTGAGGAGAGAGATAAAACCTTTATAAGTGTAATGATGTGTAAATACCACCTGCATTAATTATGCTGCACTATTGAATGTTAAAAATTTGAAGCCTGGAGCTAGAATAATTAATCTGCCCTTGTGATTGCCTTGGAAAGGAGAAATAGGCACTCTTCCTGGCAGTGCAAGCTAAAGCTACAGTTAAAGATAAAGGAAAGTTTATTGTGCTGAAGGCCCTTTTTCTGACAACAGAGAGTTTCTCAGGGATGTTTGCTGAAAGCCTGGGGAAGGAAGACACTGTCCTTTATTTCCCTCTCTTTTTGGGGGTTGGTTGTTGGGGTTTTTTTTTGGTTTGTTTTTTTTTTTTTTAAAAAGGAAGCTGAGTCATTTCCTCCTGATGTCCCTAACTTAGGGCAAGCAGTTTTATTGGTGTTAGAGATCAGATGAGCTGAGCTAAACGTTCTCCAAGAAACTTGCCCATAAACAAAACCAAATCCCTATGCTTGCAGTATCCTGTAAAGGATGTGACATACTAAATATCTGTAGAAACAGAAGTTTTCTTTTTTTTTATTGCTTTCCTGTAGCTTGATTTCTTCAAACAGGGTCTTTTAAGCTACATATGACAAAATTACATTTCAACTTAGCTATTTTTCTGTCGCAAATTTTCAGAAAATCAGGACAAGTTGCCTTACACATGGAGGCACTATTACAAGGAATTAATGTAGTGTCCCCAAGAGTCAAAGGAAAATTCACTCAATTATTCAAAGGCATGTATGAATGAATGCACCATGAGGAGCAATGTTCTGGTTGCCCTACTCATATCGAGAGACATACAAGCCTTGGCTGTTACAGCTGTCACTTCCTTAGACTTATTTTATATTATAAAATCATAGAATCATATTGCAAATAACAATAGTGACATCCCTGTTTTAATTAAGAAAATTCTGGTTTAGACTGATTGGCCCTTTACTGAATCCAATTATATTTGTTTTCAGTTATAGGTGCTCAACCAAAAATACATAAATGTGTAAATATAGATATATATCTCCCTGTTGGAAACGGCCTTTGTCCTGCTTATTTCATATAAATCCTAAAAGTTTTCATGCCAGAGGGAAAAATCCATCTTCCACCTGCAGTCTGCTGATACTTTTGTCTTTGAACACCTTTATAAAATCTGTCTCTAGTATGTTTTAAAGCAAAAGACAGTTGTGAAAACTTTGACGAAAAAATGCCAAATTAAGAATCCAGTGTAAAATGACCTTCCAACTGCAGTCTGTCTCTAACAACCTGGAAACATTGTTTGCTAGTGTTCTGTTATATGAAATGGAGGCATTTTTAAATTTTTCTTTTAATAGGAACAGCATTTTCTTATAAAACATTTTCCAATACTTTTTTTTTTTTACCTTTGTTGGAGGAGGCTTTGGGGTTTTCTGAAGTCTTCCTGTTGAAAAATATATAGGTTTTTAAAGTCTGAATTTGGTAAATTGAAAATTAAATATTAATTCACTGTGAGAACAGATGGAAATAAACAATAGGGGCTAGAATAGGTATCAAGCTTCTTGCAACTTCCAGAAAGTTAATGCAGGTACTTTTATTCTGGGGTGAGTCTGTAGGGAATAAGGTCTAGTTATACAGATTCAGATTAATTTTCATGGAACAGTTTTGTAAACAGCATAGTGTTACCCAGCATTATGGATAGCATAACAAACGTATAAGACATCTACCATTTTCTGAGTGAAGAATCTTTAACTATGTCATGTTGAGAGTTTATTTTCTCCCTTTGTCACTTTGCAGATCTATGACTTTTCTTGATTTATTGAGCTCTTACAAAAAGAATTTGTGTATGTCTATATTACATGCAAGTAATGAAGCATACATATCGCAGGATACTTAATAAATATCAATCACAAAAAATACTTTAAAAAGTAATAATTTTCATTAATTTTCTTATCCTAAAATGAATATGATCTCACTCAAAAGTCTCCTGAAATTTATGGAAGGTTCCTTTTGACTCCATATTACTTGCTTGGGAGTCATGATCTCATAAGCGCATCTTTGATGACCCATTCATTTTCACAATATACATTTGAGACCTCTATATGAAATGATCATATCTCAGATGTTTATACAAATAAAATATTGATCTCCAGACCTCATGAAGAAAAATGTAGAACAAGAGCAGAATGCTAAACATTGTGGAAAATACAAACTCAAATAAGCTATCTTATTTCAAGTCAGTATTCTAAACAGACTATTCCTTAAAAACTATCAGTTGTTTGGTATAGTCTTCTCAAATATATCTGTATGCTCACTATTTATATAGCTTCTTTTTTTAAGCCTGCAATTCTATGACCAACATGGAGTGTGCAGGACCTCCCCCTCTCTGTTGGATTTTTGGGATACTTATGAGAAATCCTGTTTAATATTTTTCTTCTGCCAAAATGAATATGAACCTGCCTCTCCCATCTAATAGGGAATCCAACAGGAGACATTAAAGGATTCTCTCCTCCCTTGAGTATCTTCTAAGCCAGTGCTAAAAAGCTCTCTTAAAAACTGACTGTCCTTGAGCCGAAGCCCTTCTGTGCTTAGAGCTGAGAGACTTAAATACTCACATAGCAGTGACTGAGCCAAGAAAGGCTGTTTCATTCCTTATTCTTGAACTGTTCTACTTTTCATTGAATAATTAAAGTTTGAGTTAGAAAGAGAAAGACAAGAGCTGTGTGACATGCTACTTGAGGGATTTAAGTGAAGACATAGCAAAAGAGAATACTTAACTTCCAGTGACTGATCAAAATATCTTGTAAATATTTTAGACCATATTGCCCAGCCTGAAAATAAAAGATGAAGATTAACCTATTCAGCTCAGCAAGTTCTTTGGCAGCTGAGGCATCCTGCTAGGAAAGTTATATCCACTGAAGCAGGGGAGGATATTAAGCTTGAGCTATGCATGCTGTAGATGAGTGTCCTTGATTAAAAAGCTAGGGATTGTTTCTTCTTCTGTCTGTTTTTTGTGGGTTTTCTGTGTGTTGTAAGTCTACCTCTTCATTTTCATTTCTTTGCTTTACTGAAGTTACCTGAGATGAAATCAAACTATTTGGTTTAGAATCACTGAAATACATATTCAGTTTATAATTTTTACCCAATTCTACCATGCATTTTTTGGTGGGGTTTTTTTGGTGGGCTTTTTTGGTGTTTTTTTTTTTTTTTTTTTTTTTATTAGGGGAAAAATTACTTTTTTCTTATCTGCTTGAATTTTTCTTTCAGCCAGCTCACCAGAAAAATAATTATTCACACAGACTATGTTCCTTATTTGTTTTGCTCCTTCTGCTGTAGAATTTATTTCTCAATATCCTTATTAGTTGGACTTCCATAAAATTTCCCTAACTCAACTCATGCTACTAAAGAAAATATTATATTAAACAATGCTCTTGTTGATTTTCAACAACTTAGTAAGTGGATCAAGTGATTTAAATAATGTTTGCCTCAGAGTTCTTCCAAATGAATTATTAGTGCGGCTAAGACAGCATGATTTGGAAAAAAGTAAACAATTGTGGGAAGAAACGGAACTTTTACATGGTGTTTGGGTAGATGAATACTTCAAACAATTAGGTTATCATTTATAGCCTACTTCATTAGTGTATTAAATCTCTGTACTGCTTAAGCTTTCTCAATTAAATCCTCAATATTCAAGGGAATTTTTGAAGATTCAGCCAAAATCAAAAGCCATCCCAGAACTGGAAATCATTGAACAAATGCTGATTCAGGTGAGGATGATCAAAACCACCTAGGTCAAGGTCAGACCTTATCCTAGATTTTTTCATTTAGGCCTTCTGCCCTGTATCACTTCTGTTGTATATGAGTTAGTCCATTCTTTAGCAGCTGTATGTGTCTTCTGATGCAGTCAGCTAAGCAGATGCATCACAACGGTTAGTAGTATAATTTTAAAATTCCATTAAAGATATATATTATGATGTTTTGAATTAATACATGGAAATTTATTGTAAAGCTACAACTGAAATTCAGCTGAGATCAGGGAACATAATATGTATTGGTAATTGATGCTTCCATAACATGAGAAATGACTTTTAGCATTGTTATAATTAAAGCTGTCACTACCAGAGAGAGATAGCTTGTTCTATTGTAATTCTTATTTCACAGCAAAGTTGTGAATGGGCTTCAACTAGTTACTTTCATCCACTACTTCCTTTAAGTGCAAGAAAGATTTGGGGATTAAAGGGACAGGTATGATGCTTCCTTATGCCTCTGTGGATGAAAGGAAAAGCTTAACAGCAATTGCAATCTTTGACTTTTACCACTAAGATATGCTCTCCTGGGAATAAAAGACACACTTTGGAAAATTATAGAAAAGGAATATACCCTGGGTGTTAAAAAAGAAAAAAAAACAAAAAGCTGAAAATTTCTGTCAGTGCTGGTTGCATCCATCAGTAAAGGATGATCAGTCATAACTAAATTCAGAGTTGAGGCATCTCTTTACCACATTCTACGTACCATAAGACAGTTATTGTTCAACCCTCTGAAACTATCCCAAATTCTTTGCTCTAAGATTTCATTTTTCTTTCTTATTGCAACACCGTCTCAAACAACTTATTGTATCTTATACTAAAAAACAAAGAACTAAATCAAGCAATCATAACTCGAGTATCATTTCCAAATCCCGAAGATGTATATTACAGTGTGATTAAATATAAACAAAAACTTAAATCCTCAACTTAGTGAGCAGAAAAAGCTCATGGAGTCACATCTTTCATAAACTTATAGGCTGCCCATTTAAATGTAACTTCACCAAAAATATATTTTCAGAATCCAATTTTCAGGGCACTTCCTGGAATAAGCTTTACTTATCGGCCAAACTACACATTTGCACAAGTGAACCTTCTTGACTTCAATACATAACGGCCCAAGTTCTGCAATTCCTATATGTGTCTTCAAATTGCATACATGACTTTCAAAATGTGTTTTGTTGCATGCAAATATATCTAAAAATCAGATTTCTTATTTCAGGAATTACAATAAGCAGTTGCACTGTGCATGTGTTTGTTCAACAGCTAAATTCATAAAGGGAAAGGAACCAAAATCAATGTATAGAAGGACCCACTTGACCTCACAATGTAAATATAATTAACTCTGTGTTCATTCCTTTTAGTATTCTCCTGTTTTCCATTTGTTGAATCATGGATAAAATTTTAACTGTGGTGTGGCAGTTTTCCATCTAGTTTAGTTTCAGCATGTAGGTGGTCTCAATAATTTGAATGGATTACTGTATCTGGCAGATGGCATTGCTGCTGATAGCACCTGTTTCAGTCTCCACATGGGGTCTATATACCAAAGAGTTGCTTTAGTAACTGGTATATCAGTAGAATAACAACATCAGAGGAAAACAAAGAAGAGGCTTTTTGCTTAAAAACACAGACTGTTGTCCAGAATAAATAAGCATATCAGGTGATAATCTGATCCAGGATCTTGCCTTGTGTCATGGGAATTTTCTGATTTAAAGAAAAGCATTAATGATTTAAAGTCTGTCAGCACAAGCCAGTAAAAACAACATTACAAACTCAAAAAGGCAATGACTACTAAGAAAATAAGCTCTATCATACTGGTGTTAAGGTAAAATTGCATGGAAATATACTGACAAGATAGAAAATCACTTACCTCTGCAGGGGAGGTATCCAGTAAAGGACAGATTTCTGAACACAAGGTGTAGATGGAACATTTGTGCCTAAGTTCCAGACTACAGAAGACAATGACCTGTATAACTCACTGGTGTTTAAAGTCACCAAAATATTATATAAAATATGAGCAGCAGCAGACCACACTGCTCATGAGTGAGGCCATGACTAATCTGGCTTGTTCCCATAGTGCCTAAAATGTGGTAGCTGTGAATGAACAGATTGAGGAGGAGTCTATTAAGCAATTTATTCTTTGCATGTTTTTGAATGGTCTGCCAAGCTGCTTTTTTCTTTAACTCTCTGGGTCCACATTTTTGTGTAGCAGCTTAGCGAATTTAAACATTAAGAGAGAGTGTTTTGAAAGAGAGTCATAGAATCATAGAATAGTTAGGGTCAGAAAGAACCTTAAGATCATCTAGTTCCAACACCCCTGCCTCACACTAAACCATCTCACCCAAGGATTAAACAAAATGCTTGGAGAGAGAATAGCACCTCAAAACTACCAATATGCTGGATAGCTCTCTGCCTAGAGTTAACAAGCAGGAATAGCCTCACAGCTAATCTTCTCTTAAACCTTACATTTCTGTAGATTTAAGCTCTTGCCTAGTGCTCCAGAAACACATTTCCTTCTTCACAGAATAGAGGACTACAAACACAATACTGATATATGTCTAAAACCAAATTGAGATCACTTGTTTATTTCGAAGCACAACTATCATGTTGTCAAAATGCCAGGAGGTGGGAGTTAAGGTGCTCTTCCCACGTTTTGTCCGCTACTTCCACAGTGTGACAAAGGAGTGGTTTAACCACCAGGTTGTAATTTATTTGGTAATTGGGATGGCAGAAAAACATTCCCAGACATTTGAACCCACCTGCTGAAGTCTTTCCCTTTTGTAGAAAGGAACTCAAGCTTAAATGGGAGAGAGAAAGACAAGGGAAAGAGGAAGAGAAAGCACTTAATTCTGAGAAATTAAGCAGTCCTGAAAGCAAAGCCCAGAGCCCAGATGTTGTTGTTTTTTCTGGTTGGTTGGTTGGGTTTTCTTTTGAATTGGGGTTTAATCCCTAAACACTGTTTTCCTACTTCTTTTTTGCCTTTCTATTGCACTTTCTTCCATCACTGTGGTTACTAAGGTACTAAATCAAAGGCTGAGTTCTTGACATTTAAAATAAAGGAGTAGCTACACTGTATTATGCGCTCTTATACCTGTGCAGCAGATTTTTCTCCAGAAGATGTCTGTTAAATCCACACAGGTGTTCTGGTAAGGCAGATGACTACTCCCTAGAGGAATTCACTTCTGTGTTGCAGCACTGGGCAAGGGTGAAATAGCTGCAAGAGGTACCCAGGGAAAGTAAAAATCAGAGAAGCCTCTTCATACCTCCAGGATATGTGACAGCTGAGATGGTAAGATGTAGAGGATGGGCTTACTGCTTAAGCTCTGCCTAAATCTGACTCCCTGTTGAATTGCTGTGGGAGATGTTTGAAATCAGTGTAATTTATTTAATAACAACTTAATTCTTCCATGTGGATGACTGCAAAACAAAGAAACCTTGCAGACTTCCACAGTCCATTGAAATCTGTGGAGATAATCTCAGTGCTGATGGTATATTTAAATCAAAACCAATCTGAGCTGGTGCTCTGCTCTTCAGGTCATGACATGGAGGTCTTTGCAAGCAAAGAATCCTTCCCCTGAGGAGAATGGAGTGGCAGAAACAGTGTGTGATTAACCCCCATTCTCCATCCCCCCTGAACTGCTGGGGAAAAAGAGAATTTGGGAGTAAAGTTGAGCACAGGAAGGAGTGAGGGTGGTGGGAAGGTGTTTTAAAATTCAGTTTTATCTCTTGTTATCCTGTTCTAATTTGTTTGGTAATAAATTATTTTTTTTTCCCCAAGTTGAAGCTATTTTTCCCATGATGGTCATTGCTGAGTGATCTCTCCCTCCACTCATCAAGACCCATGAACTTTTATCTATATTTTCCCTCCCCTGCTCAGCTGAGGAGGGGAGTGATAGAGTGGCTTTGGTTGGCATCTGGTGTTCTGCCATTCTCAACCCACCACAGTGAGTTATAAAAAAAAAATGAATATATGTCTACAGAATAGAAAGTGTTGCAGGATGCACTGATACCATTGTTTTCACTATGTTAATGAGCATGTGTATATACACCTATATATATGTGGCAAGCAAAGTGTGTTCGAATGCCAATCCACTTAGAGCAATTGCTTCCAAGCCATCTCTTTCTGAAGCCAAAAATAAAAGGTACAGACATATGTCATTAGCTCTGTTACAGTTTAAACTCATGGGTATTCAATTACTTAGTGACAGCTGATGATTAGATTAGGTATGTCCAATAGAACACTGTGGGTGTGAAAGCTTTCCATGGAAACTGTAGTGCTCAGAAATAATTTAATTTCTAATTATTTTTCCTTAATTATTATTTTCGACTTCTCTTAAAAAAGGGGTGCTATGTATTATGTGAGGAATCACATTATTATCATCATTTATTGCTCACTGAGAAACGGGACCCTTTTTTCCAAGAAAAGCCAGTTATAGAAAAGGTTACTTCCATTCACTCTGATAAACAGAGGGTTCTGAAAAGATCAGCTAGGTGAATGCAAGACAACCCCACAAGCTAAATAACACCAGAAAGAAGTCCAAGAGCTATAATGCTTTGTGCTTTAATGAAAAAGCAGCAGCAGGATGTTAAAGATCTGCGTGCTTCATCTCAGAAAGCAGTGATCTCTGATGTGGGCCATCTACATCTTCACTGATACAGCAGAATGAAGAATTCAGAAGGGTCTGATCTTAATAAATACACCAATTTTCAAAAAAGCTTTCTGAGCTGCCAACTAGATAACTGGTTCTAAAGGTGAAACTGTATTTTATGTCATTTTTAGTAAAGAGTAAACACAAACAATACTTTTGACAGTTTTCAGCTCTCATCAGAGTTCACATAGATTCAGAGTGGCTGAAGCAGTCAGATTGTCACATGTGATGTTTTATTTCTTCTTAAACGAGAACTGACCAGATACAGTATGGACACAGTAACACAGTCTGATCTTCAGGCTAATTCACTGACATTCTCATATCACAGGTAGATCTTGCAGCTAATGCCTGAGTTTGTTAAAAAGCCAAAAAGAATAGTGATTCCTAATAGAAATCTTTTATTCATGGTTATACGACAAATAGTTTCTCCTGGACTGTTAAACAGCTTCAGCCAATATAAAATTATTATCAAGATCTCTTGAGATTTCATTTCCAAAATCTCATGAATATGATAGTATTTAAAAAGGAACCTGGAAGAAAGCCAGAGTAGAAGTGCCACTGATAGGTCTTAGGTTTAAATACATTGATTCAATAAAGACCTTACGAGCTTGTGAGTTGGTTAGAGAAACCCTTGAAAGTTCCTTTGAAGCCTGCTAGGTTCTCTAGGCAGTACCCAGAAAGAACTGGTTTATTAGAGGGGCGATCCAGATCACACACAACAGAAACAGGGATCCACTTCCAGGTACCTGACAGGAAACAAAAATACAGCAGAACCCAAGATTCAGGTAGATTCACTCCTGCCTTAGACAACTGAACATCTGAGTGTTGGAGCCTTAGTTGCAGATTAGATAAACTATGTGGCATAAGATCTCATTTCAAAAGCAGGTGATGCTTTTGTTTCTTTGTAGCAATGATACCATATCTTACTGATTAAAGGTAAGACTATACAATTTAGATAGTCAGCAATGCAGGTATTATATTACCAGCAAAATTAATATGTTGGTTCTGTAAAGTGTCACAATTATACTGTAACAGCCTCATCTGTGTAGTGAATACATGGGTATTGAATCAAGTCCAGGTAAACATAGGCACCTCATAATAAATGTATGCATCTTTAACCTACCTTTCTTTTTGCCTTGCAGTGAAAAGTGATCCCTGCCATTGGCATTTATTTGCAAACATGAGTTTCTAAGAGGTATTTTAAGATTTTGTAAGCTAATTAAGCTGATTTTCTTGTGTGTTCTTTGCATACTTTGCTTTGATCTCTAGATGTTCTGCTTTGGAAAAAAAATATATGTACCTATTGTAGCCAATAATCAAATTCTGCAAAAGTTATACTTTCTCTAAATGAACATATCCCAGAACACCTTAATATCCACTTGAAGCTCTATGTTAGCCTCTCATGCAAAAACTCGTCACTCAACAACTTCTGTCTCAATAATTCTGCCCTCTTGTGGGATCACTGAGCTCTGGGGGACCCATTCTGGAAGTGAAAATTTTAAATTCTTCCCCTAATCTGCTCTGATAAAACCGGATTCTTTGTTTTTCTTTAAAATTCAGTCCACAAAGTATTTACAGTAATATGTATCTGTAGGTGTGATTTCCACATTCACTGCTTTACTGCACTTGTGAGTCAGCCAGGGAGAGTTTTACTGAGACAATAATGGCAGCAGATTGAGAGCAGCAACAAATGTTTTCTTCTAACTCATATTTCTTGCAAGAATCCCCAATACACACATAACATCAGCCTTCTAAAGAATTCATAGATAACTTTTGTTCAGTATTTATCTTTTAATGTGATATCACTCACCTGCATTTCTACTGATAGCCACATAATATAGCGTACATTGTGCTTGAATTGTGATGCCATTTTTTGCTTGAAATGAACATCTGTGAACTTTGCATATCAATGAAAACAACAACCCCAAACTTACTTTATTTATCAAGCTGTCTAATTTCTCCTGATGCATGAACAATTTCAAAAACTTCTTTTGTTAGTTGGATGGCATTATTAAAGCCATGGAATCTGAGGGCTGGGAAAGATGTTGATTTGTATTGTATTGTCATCCAGGCTTAGCAAAAGGAACACTTGGGAGGAATGCCTTGTCCTGCTATTAATTTTGTCAAGTATACTCAGATCAAAGGTTTGCATTTTATACAAAATACACACTTTAGCAAGAAGGTAAAACTGTACTAAAATTAAAACAAGTTCTATTATTGAAAAGGCATACTGATGGAACTATTTTATTAAAAAGAGCAGCAGAGATTCGATATCCAACAAACATACATGGTTATTGATGGAAGTCTTTAATGATTTTAAAATTAAAATAAGAAAAGAGTACAAAAGTGTTTAAGTAACGTCACAAATATCAACAGGATTTGTGAAGATGTAAAAGAATAAGCCAGGAATGACTACTGTATCTAAGGCTCTGTTTAATCACTTTCCTGATAATAACAGGAGAGTTAATAACAGCAACCTCCCTCCCCTACATTATCAACAAATGAGCATTTCTAGTCACAGTTTTATCCTTACACAAGGAAAAGAAGCAACAATTTCATTAAATCCATGGGTGTTTGCACTATTAATACATCTTCCAAGTGAAAGTTGATAGTGCTATAAGGTTGCATTTCAGTAATTCAACCAAATATACTGCTATAGGTATAATAAGAGAATGCTAGTGATGTAATCAAACATAAGGTGCCCCTATGACTGGGCACTGCTGAAAGAAGAGGAAGTCAGAATAAAATGCATATTCATGTATATACATAATTATACCCATTCTGTGTCTTAGATGGAATTTTTTTTAATAGTGAAATTCAATGTAAAATAATTTTATTACTTTAATAAAATAATACTTTCCCTTTACTCAATACTGCTGAGGCCACACCTGGCGTACTGTGTCCAGGTCTGGGCTGCTCAGTACAACACAGTCTGACTGGATTAAGCCAGTAAAGGACCAGTAAAATGATTAAGGGACTGGAATATCCTGAGAGGAAAGCCTGAGACAGCTGGGACTGTTCAGCTTGGAAAAGAGGAAAGTTCAGGGTCATCTTGTCAATGTATAGAATCCTGAAGAGAGGAGGCATAGATGCCAGAGCCATGCTCTTTTCAGTGTCATTCAGTACCAGGACCAGGGGCTGAAACACAGGAGAATCCCTCTGAACATCATGAAACACTTTTTTACTGTGAGGGAGATTAAACCCTGGCACAGGTTTCCCAGAGAGGTTATGGAATCTCCAGCCTTGAAGATACTAAAAAGCTGTCCGGACAGGGTCCTGGGCAACTGGCTTTACATATGCCTGCCTGAACAGGGGGGGTGGAAGTGGTGATCTCTGGAGGTCCCTTCCAAACTCAATCATTCTGTGATTCTATAAATAAAATCAGGGAAAATATGTAAGTGCATTTGTTCCTTTTCAACCTCTATACTTTTTGTCTGAATTTTTATGGTGGCAATCATCACATTGTTAGCTCTAGTTCTTTGGAATCTCTGTTCAGATCACCTGTAGCGCTGTTAATAAATTCTGATTGGAATTACACAGATGTCCAATCTTAGAATAAAGAGACTGGTATTTCCATTTCACATAATATTAAAAAAAAAAAAGGAAAGAATAATATTTTGTATTGGTTACTTGCAGCCTTTCCTCCAAGAGTTCAAACAACTCTTCTGAAGTTGATGCTCCATAGAATTGCAGTAGAAAGAGATTGATATTTGATTCTCTTATTAATTAAAAGAGTTTTTTGAACTAAGAACTTTCCATTGCTCAACTTTTCCTTTATTACTTCTGTTGCAGCTGCTCTTTGTGTCAGTTTTTTTCCCTGACTGAATCTGCCCATGGACTGTATGGTTTTGTTTAATGTAAATGTTTAATCCCTAATGTCCATGCCCCACCTAAAAATCTAGCAGTGATGCATTGTTTTTCTGTCTCACTTTAGGCTCCCTGGTGTTAGCAACATTTATAATCCACCATTGTCATTGACAATTGTATTTTTATTACTATATTAGAAGCTAAAAACTGTTACAAGCAAACAAAAACAAATGGATATTTTATTTTGTCAGCCTTATTACTGTAGGATCATATAACAAAAAGCTTGGCAAAATTTTCTTAATTGGAGATATGTTATTGAAGGACAAAAGTCAATGGATATATAACCAGGAATATGTACTGGGCACAGATGTTAAAAACAAATCACAATCAAAAAAGTTAGGAAAGCCTTGCGGCTGTCATTTACAGGTTTGCCCTCTCTATATAGGAGATACATGTAGCCATTTTTCCTTCATGTTTGAACTTTAATGCTCATGACCATTATTCCTAAATCAGGAATTGTTGTGAGGTAGAAGTCTACAGAAGGGTACATTTAAACATTTCAGCTCAATAGTTTGCAAAAAGTGCATACAGAAATACACAATCCTGATAACTCTGTATTGAATGCATACTTCATAGCATCATCCAGTTATCCTAAAGCATTTTCAGCAAGGTTTCAACATATGTTGGGCTTTTTAAACACTAACCATCTGCAGATCTGAATTAAAAGCCAAAAAACAAATTTTCTAGTTTTGTTCTGTCTTGGTTTATACAGCAGAATCATATCTGACGTACCATGTTGTAAAATGGTAACCTGAAGCCATCAACAGTTGGAAAATGAATGTCCTTATGCCTCCTAGAATCTTAGTATCAGTATTTACCATCTCCTGAATTACCTGCCTTCCAACAGAAACACTAAGGTTCTTATAAAGAGTGTGAATGTCCCAGCCATGCTAAAACACACCCATATTTAGGAAATTGAAGAGCAGGTATAAAGAATTATTAGAATATTACCTGATGAGCAGTACTATGCTTAGTTTACTTTATCATATACAAAAGCCAAGGGGATTTTGGGATGCAATGGGGTATTCAGTCAGTCTTGTTCTCTGAAGTCTATTCTAATCCCAGTCTGATAGTAGTGTAAGAAAACCAGAAAGTTTTCTCTTGTCAGTAGCTCATGATAAAAAAATCACAGCAATACACATAATTAATGAAAAAACCCCAACTTTAAATGACAACACTGACATGTATTTGGAGATGTCATTACTGTTGATGAATTTAAATGCCTCTTCCAAGTGAAATACATCAACAATGTAATCATCTTGTAACCAAGGAAGAAATTATTTCCATACTAATCTAGACGTGCCTCAACTCTAGATTGACTTTAGGAAGTTTAACTATAACATGGATATGTCTGCCCACTACTCTTGAATAGATATTTAAACTAGATTCTTAGCATAATTTTCAAAAAGTGACATCTCAGACATAAAATTGCAGATATGTAAGGTATTCATTCTGAGAATAATGTGAAAATACATATTATAGAGCTCTCATGCTATTCCTTGCTGCGTATGTGAAACGTACAAACTGCACTGGGTAGCCTCAGCAAGGCTTATGTTCATAGTGAAGATAGACAAAAGGTTTCTTTGGTGCTCAGGTACTGAGATTGAGTAGGTATCCTATTCTGTCTTGCATGATCAAGACAACACAATAGATCAGGATGTAAAATGTAACCGAATATGAAGTATTTTTTATGGAAGCAGGAAGGCCCTACAGAGATTTTTCTTCTTTGATCCATGAGCTATATTTACAGTGTCATCTTCCTTCCCACTATACACTGCACTGGTGTGGCCCCACTTCAAGTACTATGTGCAGTTTTGGTTGCCCCAATACAAGGACACCAAGTTATTAGGCTGTGTCCAGAGGAGGGTGATGAAGATTGTGAAAGCTCTGAAGTGCAAGACATGAAGAGCAGCTGAGGTTATTTTGCTAGTACAGCTGGGAGAAGCAAAAGGCTCATTGCATCCTGCAACTTCCTCAAAGGGGGCAATGAAATAGGGTATGTGCTGATCTATGGTTCTGTGGTGGCCAGGGACAAACGGAAATTGAACAAAGCTGTGCTAGGAGAAGTTCAGATTGGAAATTAGGAAAAAATTCTTCACTGAGAGAATGATCAGTCACTGGAATAGGGTCCCCAGGGAAGTGGTCATGGCACCAAGCCTGTCATATGGTTTAGCTTTAGGTAGTCCTGTGAGGAACAGGAAATTGATGATCTTTACAGGTCTCTTCCAACCAGACATATTCTATGATTCTATGGATCTGTGATAGATCTGTGTTGCAAGCATTACAGCCTTTCTGTGACACTGGAGATTGGTTTGGCAAAGAAAACACTATGATGCTTATTGCTTTCTGTTTAATCTTCATAATATTAACTAATGCAATATGACCACTGAGCTTCATTTATGCAGTGGAAAGTTCCGCCTGAGCTAAATGTCTCCTCAGGTCTTTTGATATTGTCCTAAGATAGGGCCATATGCACACAGGAGTGAATTAAGAAAAGTCATGCTTCTGGAAGCATAGGGTTCTATCAGTCTCCTCAATCAGTGAATAAACTAGTTTGTGTCCCATCTCTTTTAGTATTCAAACAAACCACACGGATGGTCATTAACTACTGAACAAATGTCAGATGCTTTCACAGACGAATTTACCCACAAGTGACTGTAGAAACTAAGTCTTGATAAAATAATTTTATCATCTTTTCACTCCTAGCTGATGAATTTAATTAATCCTTTGACATGAAAATTTATTATTGATCACTGATTCAGAACTGAAGGTAGAGAATAGCAGAACTTATCTATACTTTTTACTTTAATGTCACCTCACATCTGTAAATCAGCTCTTCTTGAAACTGTGGATATTTATTGCTTGTGGTTTGGTTGCTTTCAACTCTTTCTTTTTTAGCAGTAGATAATTTATGGCAAATTCATCTTGGATACACAATAAATTTCCCTTAGTCATAGGGATAATATGAAGGACTCCTTCAAATTTGGCCTTCAGTTTGTCATGAGTATAGTTCATGGCTGAACCTTTTATTTAGCAGCTTGCATGCTACTTCACAGATAGAGCTAGTTTTGCTGTGACTTGTTAGTAAGTGGGATTAGCAAAGAGACTGGCTGTGGTGAATGCAAGAAATTCAGGGTTTTTAGTCTTTTAGAACACTTGCAATGTGGATCATCCCTCTCACAGTATCACTCACTTTTTTCTTTTTATATTTTCATTATGCAGATGATAAAAACTTTAGTGATAATGTACCTCTGCAAGAATAATCTGTTTTCCTGATGTGGTGGAGGATTCATTCATCTTCTTCATTGAAGTATTTCAAATTTGTGCATCCTCACGCAGCATATAACATTTAATCAGCACTTCGTGAGACCCTTGTCCTTTCAAGTACTTGCTTTTCTTCTGGCAAATGACACTTTCTGCCTCATTTGTTATTGATCCACTTAGAATGTCTCACTGATTTTCTAAAAGTTTTTATTTTGTCACAGTGTAATTGCTGCTTTGTGTCTTTGACATTGTTGTGGTTTAATCCCAGCTGACAACTAAGTACCAAGCAGCAGCTAGCTCAGTCATTCTTCCTACCCCTAGTGGGATGGAAGGATAATCAGAAAAAAAAGTAAAACCCATGGATTGAGATATACTACTACTAATAATAATGAAAAGGGAGATAACTGAAAGACAGATAAAAGACTAAAACCAACCAACCAGCCAAAAATATCTCAAACTAACAAACACAAGTGATGCATAACACAGCTCCTCACCACTAGCTGACCACTGCCCAGCCTTTCCCCAGGCAGCAACCAACCCTTCCCAGCCAACTCCTTCAGTTCATACACTGGGTATGATGTGCTGTGGTATGGAATACTCCTTTGGCTAGTTTGGGTCAGGTGTCCCATATCTGCCTCTTTCTGGCTTCTTGTGCTCTCCTCACTTGCAGAGCATGAGAGACTGGAAAGTCCTTGATTGGGATAAGCATTACTTAGCAACAACTAAAACACTGATGTGTTATCAGTGTTGTTCTCAGACTAAAGCCAAAACACAGCACTGCACCAGCTAATAGGGATAAAATTAACTCTATCCCAGCCAGAAACAAGACATGAAAATATCCAATAGCTTCTTTCTTTTACAAACATTCCATAACATCTCCAGTGTTACTGGCTCTATCTTGTCTCACCTTTAATCTTTTTTGGCTATATTCAGAATTGGAACAGGGCTGTAGATCTGGGAAGGTCTCAGATCCTATGCTGGCAGATCCTAAACTGAAGTTTTATGAATTACACACACCTTCCATGTTCATCTGACCATCTATAAACTACCTGCATCTTCATTGTTTAGCCTGATGAATGTGATACTTGTACTTCAAGCCTGAAATAAAAAATACAAGTATTGTAAAGCAGACCAAAAAAAAAAAAAGAAAAAGGACAATCTGCCAGTATCATGTGAGTAAGAGCATGTGGCAGTAGATGTGCAAATGAAAATGATACTGTAAGATCCAATTTTCATTTTGGAGAATGTCTTTTTAAAACTACTTGTGTAGAAAGGTCATTGCATAAAACATATAGGTGACATACAGATAAACTTGTCTCATACGAATTTTGCTACCTCTAATGGTTCCATTTATTTCCTCAGCTTGTAGACTGAATTTAGTTGACCTTTTTAACAGATAAGAGTCGATAGAGAAAACAGATTGTGAAGGAGGTAAGAATGTGTATTTCGGATGAAATTTCAAAACCTGTTTACAATATATCATAGTATCATCATTGGGCCACACCTTCCACATCAAGAGTGGAAACAAATAAACACTTTTTTTTCTATTAGTTCTCATCTAAGAAATAATTTTCATTTTAGAATCCAACTGGTAAAACTTAGGTATATATAAGCTATATTAGGAACACAGATTCAGAGTTCACACAGATAGTTATTGCTCTCCATCTCTATTTTATATTACTCCAATTCTGATGAATTTTTGTAACTTAGAACACAAAAAATTACATAGATGTCTGATAAAATACTCAAATCACACTTGTAATCAGAAAATAAACATACAAAACCAAATTCTTTGACCCATGCAAACCTGATGGCGAAAACAGACCAAGCCTCTATCTCTCCATGTGGAATGTGGAGTAATTCTTTTCACAAAATACACCTAAATGTAATCCAGTATGCAATAACTTGATAAGGTTTATTTATCCCCTAGAAATACTGCTCTTCACCAAAAAGTCAAAGTTTTAAACAATGCCACCACCACCACCTCCGAGTTTGCATATCTATCAGTAAGGCATTGGTCCTGAAGGATTTGCTTCATTCTTTCTGCATGCCAGTATCCAGAACTAAATACAAATGGATGCAGAGATGAATTTGTGCTGAAAGAACTTTGATAAGGACAGATTTGTTGACAGATCAAAGTTAGGAAGCCTGCTGGTTACTATGCAGCAGTTTCTTCTTTCCTACAGGAAACTTGTGATTTGCCACCTCAGAACAATTTACTTTTCTACTGAGTAAAGAATCACAGAAAATTAATTTCAGGCTTTAACTTCGCATTTATCTTGAGACCAATTTTTAATAAAAAAGGAAATTAAAATATAATTAATATAAGGTGGTGGGAAGCCTGACCTGGTAAACTCTCATTTTCGTGAAAGATGGATTTCAAACCAATATGGATATCAGACCAAATGTAAAGACCATCTCAGACAAACAAGACTAAAAGAATGTGGCTTCTTTAACCTCAAAGCAAAGTCTGAGAATTGGACAAATCCATACAGAATTTGTTACTTTGTCTAGACATATCAGGAGGGTGACATATAATGACTGAGGGAGAAATGGTTATCTCAGCTAAGAGGCAATATTGGTACAAGAACAAGATAGGTATAAACCACGTACATAGTCTGAAGTTAAAATAGATATATATTTCCAGCCACTAAAGTGGTGAGATTCTGGAATTGCCTTCCAGTAGAAACAATATGAGTAAGCCACCTATGATTAATTTATTGTGATAATTAGATAGGTAGATTCTGCTTGATCTCATTTTCAGCATTAGTCAAAGCTCTATTAAGCTGTAACAAAATGGTACTTGGCAACACGCTTCCCAGAGATCAACATTTTCATTTTCCTAAACTGAACTGGTTGAAAAATTGAATGCTCTCCCTTGGTATTTCAGGCAAGTTATGTATTGAATTGTTTTTACTGCAAAATGAGAATACTCAGAAATGATGAAGGTCTCAACCACATTGAATTTATTTATGCCTTCTTATAGACATGTGCAAGCAAATGTCAAAGAACCCTCTTGATTTAAACTCCTAAGAACACTGCAATGAGAAAAATAAATTAGTATTATAAATGTTCTGCTCTTCACAACTGGAGTGCAAACTGAAGCTGTGACTCTTGAATTTCCAATCTAGTAGAAGAGAGCTGTAGAAGGAAAAGATTGAAACATAGAAAATATTACAACTTGCTAGTTTTGTGGCCGTTATTGTATTTATCCACTTACAAACAAGCAAACTTTGAGTTAACACTTTTCCAAAATACATCATTTTACCTTTTTATGTCAGGAAAAAGGTAGTGAAGAGTTCATCACTTTGAGAAAACAGTTTCCAGCTCTACCTCTAAGGCTGGTTACTACCCTTAATATAGAGATATCTCAATCACACCTTCTACAGGAGCTTTATAAGAGCACAACAGTTGCAGTATACTCACTATATCATTTTCATGCCTGTAGGGAGACAAACTGTGCTGCTGAAACAATAAAATGTCACTAGCTGTCCAGAAAGCTCACATTTCTACTGGCCTCTTAACTATAAATTGCAACAACATCCAAATTGGACTTCACCACATTGTGCTTCTGAAAATTTCCCCCAGCATGAGCTTCAGAAATAAGGAATAGTTGCATTGACCAATAGGTGAAGGAAAATACTTCCCTTTTCCAAGGTTGACTCCTGTTCCTCCTCTTTTCATTGTATTTACTGCTAAATTAGAAAGTATACTACCTCCTCCTGAACATGGGAAAGACGGACACTCTGTCTGGGCAGGGCAGCAGGGTGTAAGTGCCTAGTCTGCAAAAGTGAGTATTTCCAAAACTGAATATTCAGGGAATGGGTTATCACATTTAGAGTAATGAAAATATGATTTTTTTTTCTCTCCATCCTGTGTGACAGGAAGATGTTAGGCACTGAAATACTGATATAAAGTAGACTGCTTTATCCTTTGTTCCTGCAAATCTGTTTTACAGCTTTGAGCTATGAGATCTCTGATACCTAGCAAATGGTACCTTTTCAGGCCTCTGTTCTACCCTTTTGAATCCTACTTGAAACACAAGGATTTGATACATTCTAGTAGGAAAACTATATAAGAAGATCTTAATGTGAATATTAATAAAAAGCTTGTTCTTTACACTTTTTCTTGACCTGTATTTGTATAATAAGGAATTTTATCATTGACAAGTCATCTCCCTATCTCTCCCTTGTTCTAAAGCATTCAAATGGCTTTAAGCTGACAGAGGGACAATTTAGATTATACATTAAGAAAAATTCTTCACTGTGTGGGTGGTGAGGCACTGACACAGGTTGTCCAGAGAAGCTGCGGCTGCCCCATGTCTGGCAGCATTCAAGGCCAGGTTGGATGGAGCTTGGAGCAACCTTGTCTAGTAGAAAGTGTCCCTGACCGTGGCAGGGGGTTGGAACTGGATGAGTTTTAAGGTGCCTTCCAGCTGAAACCATTCTGATTCTATGAATCTGTAACATATGATCTGCTCCACCTGTGGTTTGCTGCAGGTAGGATGTGACCCTTCTCCCCAATGGAACTACTTGGTTAGTGAGCTGGAAGATTCTTCAACTGACATATTTCTGCTCAGATGAACCGAGAGTCCCATTAGCTTGGACAGTAAATCAGAATTGAGGATATGCATTATGAGGCAAAATGCTCAACAGCATTTTAGTTTAAACTGGTTGTACTGAGAAGAGTTCATACTAAAGGAGTGCCATCAGCTGTTGTGTGAGAGTAAAGGTAAATCATACATGGTAAAAGATCACTGAAACACTGGATCAAAAAGATGTTAGATCACCCAGAACGTCTGTTTTCAGTGACTGTTTAGGCATTATAGCAAAATCCTGTAAAGCTCAGCTTATCTGACCTCAACCTCACTGATCTGCTAAGCCTGTAGGCAGGGCTACACAATAGTCTCTTGCTCCTTTTTTTTTTTTATGGGATGCTGTGAATAAGACACTAGTATAAGAATTATAGAGAGCACAAGGAGAATGTTGGTTTGACAGAACTGCTGACAAAGGTAGGAACTTTGAGAGTGACCATACGTATACCATGTAAGAGTCAGGAAAAGTGGGGTCTTTGGGGAAAGGTTAAACATGGGTGGGCTTTGTTTGGAAGGGGAATAGTATGTAAAAAGATGAGAAGGACTCAGCTTGGATCTGGTGAAACCCCTATTGCAGTGCCTGTGGAGTTTTGCTGACATTTTTTCATTGTTATGATGCATGCTGGTTTGTGAAAAGCTTGCTTTTGATGAGAAGTTTGCTGACCTGTGGAGGAGTACTTGAAAGCACAGGAGAGTAGTGAGGGTGACAGGAGCAGAAAGGGCTCTGGGTGAATTGTCTTTCAGAATAGGTTGTACATATTGAATGATTTGATTATACAAACTTGCAGTATAAGCAAGCTCAAGTCTAGTGCACACTTCCATTTTTAAACCCAACATACACTGAAATTTGCTTATCAGAATATATGATCTATGCAGAAATGTATGGCCAGTGGCTTCTATTGTTGTAGTTTGTTTAGTTTGTACTGTTGTAAGTCACAGAAATATTCAGGTGTGATTTATTTTCTTAGAAGTATACCCTTATTTGGTGAACATTGTCTTTAGACTGATTAAGATGATTTTGTGAGTGGCCTTTGCAGGCCAAAAAAGAGCCATAAATGGCTTTTTGAGGAGCTGGTTTTCTGGATGCAAGTATGTTGAACTTTGGTGATCCTATTTAATAATGCATAGCAACATAGATCATGGTGTTCTTTCTCACAATAAACATCTAAACATTCCAGAATTTCATCTACTGCACAAAATGGTATCCTTGAAATTACTTGGGTAAAACAGCATACCTGCTGTGTACTAAAATGAGTTCACACATGCAATCGATGCAGGACATAAATATACAGCTACCACTGGGAAAAGCTTTTTCACAGAGTAGGTACTTCGTCTTGGAAAATTCCGTCCTGTTACTTGGAGGAGACTTATAAAACACTTTCAAAAGACAAACCTGGGAACTAAACCTCATAACTCTACCCAATATTTAAAGTCATAGACCCAACATAGACCCACAGAGGTATTGTTTTATTGATGCAGTAAACAAAATTTCTTCCTTCTTTTCTGATTCTGAAGTAATTTCTCAATGTTTCACCTGATTTAGGCAATATTTCTTTCTCTTTTCCTAGACTAGGACCTAATGATCCTGGCACCTATTCTATTGCAAACTGCCTGCTCTGCTCCTCTTGATCTTATCAGAATTTGGTCATATCAATTAGTATAGGAGAAGCTTAGCAGAAACCACTTGTTCTTACCTCACACCCAAGTTAAAAATTTTTGGCTCCTGCTTCCAATCTGGAGGAAAGATTCAGTTTTTCTTTTTTCAAGTTCTGTGAGATATGATTTCTTTAATACAAACTAGTCTCACTCATGTATTTGGACAGTTGTTGTTGTAGCAGTATTACTTGCTTCTTTATTCCCTGTTACTAAATCATAAGCATGTTCATGTACACTGAGTAGTCCCCATGACCCAACAGAGCCATTAATTTTTCTGATAGTTAAATCATTAATGAATACATAGCAATCTTCCTATCCTCAGAATCTTCTAGACTTTACCTGTTCTTACATTTTTGTGGCTTGTTCCTTGCTCTGTAAACACCTTTTAACTTTGTGTCATGAAATACCTGTAACAAGAATTCAAGATAACAAAGCCCACAAGCCTGGTCAAGACAGTGTATTCCAGATGCTTCAAGCTTTGCTGATGCCTGATTTAATGATGTATCCTTTAAACTTACTTAGAAACCAAATCTTTGAAGGAATAAAGTACTGAAAAATACAATACTCTGCCAGTATGCCTGCCAGTTTATCATTGACTCTTTCTCACTTACATGAACATATCTAAGAGCAGTTAGTCCCCCTTTTTGACTTTAAATGTGTAAAAATATGTTCCTATTTTTTCCTTCACTGACTGTTGCTCTGCATCTCAGATTGCTTAATTTATCATTGGTTCCAGTTTCCTGACACCTCTTTATGGGAAGAGGCCAACATAATAAATTCTTCACTGGTTCAGGGATCTTTGGACAGAGAGACCATTACAGAATTAAAGCTTTGGGCTGTGAGCTCTTTTACAAGGACCTTTTGTTATGGGGACCTCTGCAAATACCTGTGCTGAAGAACAGAGTTCCTAGGACAGAACTGCTCAGAGATTAAATGGTTCTTACAGTGGTGCCAGCTTAATGGAAAGATGCTGACAGATAGACATCTGCCAAGACACACTTGTAAGATAGAAGCCCAGCTCTATGAACCTCCAAACACATTAAACCAGTGCATGCAAAACGTGTTTCACAGTCAGAGAGGGCATTTTTTTGAAGGGAACAGTGGGTAGACTATAAGTGCTTTGTATCACTGGTGCTGTCAGCCAAAATGATTAACAGTTTGATCTATA
Organism: Melopsittacus undulatus; assembly: GCF_012275295.1. Lineage (NCBI taxonomy): Eukaryota > Metazoa > Chordata > Aves > Psittaciformes > Psittaculidae > Melopsittacus > Melopsittacus undulatus. The sequence continues at coordinate 53,431,832 of NC_047529.1, read as the reverse complement.
TGCACTTATGACTATGCATTTAATCAAGGGGATTTTAATGCAGAAATCGGGATGAAAACTGGTTCTTTCTCTATGCATGTAGGAATGGGGGGTTGGTTTACCAAATCTCTCACATATTAGGTCTTTTTGTGCATCTCTAAACTGGTGGTAACTGTTATATAACACACTCTGAAGTGTTAGAATGAAGGAAAGAAGTATTAGAATGAAGGAAAGAATGTTACATCAAGACATAGGGTAAGGACAATGCAAACTTTCTTATCTTGACTCAGGAGAGACACTGGCAGCGCAGTCTTCCAGCACAACTAGGAAAAGGCAACAGTGATAGTAGTAGGTGACTCTCTTTTTAGTGGTACAGAGGCACCCATTTGCCAGCCTGATGTGCTCTCTAGAGAGGTGTGCTGCATCCCAGGGGCTTGTATCAGAGATGTCAGTAAGAAACTAACGAGCCTTGTACACTCCATTGACTATTACCTGCTGTTGTTGTTTCACATGGGCACCAGTGACACAGCCAGGAGCAGTTCAAGGAGTATCAAGAAAGAGTACAGAGCCCTGGGAGCAGCAGTAAGGGCTTCGAGTCCAGGTAGTCTTTTCATCAATCTTGGTCAAAAAGAAGAGGATTGAGAGGGCCAGTCAAATCTGGTAAATCAACAAATAGTTACAAGACTGGTGCCACAGACCCACCTTTCATAAACCTGATCTACTGGGGGTTTATGGCATCCATCTGTCAGAGAAGGAACACCCTGCTCAAGTGAAGCTGTCCTGCTTCTAACTAATGATGTTCAGCTCACACCTGGTTATGATACCCTCCTTCCATACTAAAACTGTATTTTGAAGCCTGCACTGGAAGTCTTTCTTTTGATTTAAATTCACATCCTAACTTAATCTCTGCTGCCTCCCCTATGTAGGCATAAGGTGTGCAAAACTAGTAAGATAAAGTAGGTATTTGTAAGGTAGAAAAGAAGGCTGCGTGGAGACCTCATAGCAGCCTTCCAGTATCTGAAGGGGGCCTACAAGGATGTTGGAGAGGGACTCTTCATCAGGGGCTGTTGTAACAGGACAAGGGGTAATGGGTTTAAACTTAAACAGGGGAAATTCAGGTTAGATATAAGGAAATTCTTTACAGTGAGGGTGGTGAGGCATGGGAACAAGTTGCCCAAGCAAGTTAATGCTTCATCCCTGGGATGTGCTCAAGGCCAGGTTGGACAGAGCACTGGACAACATGGTCTAGTGTGAGGTGACCCTGCCCACGGCAGGGGGGTTGGAACTAGGTGACCTTAATGTCTTTTCCAACCCTAACTATTCTATGATTCTATGATTTGGTTTCTAATTTATCAACTGATGCTTTTAAGTAGAATCTGTTTAATGAATATTAGAGATGGAAAAGACTGCTTGAATGTGTAGTCTGTCTCTGTGCCTAAGGAGGAATGATGTGTATAAGTATTCTAATCAGTGCTTTGGCCAGTGTGTGTTCTGTGAGAAAGGGAGAATAACATCTAGGGTACACTTAGAGCACTGATGAAAATGGCTGTGGATGCTGCTGGCTGTGGAGGTGGGAAAACCCACAAAACCTCAGTACACTGGTTTTATCTACCTTCATAAACTTACTGTGCTGGCATGCTACAGACTAACCTATGAAACTGAAAGGATCTCAGTTCATCAACATTATCTCTTCACCCGTTAATGCAAACACAGCTCAAAGCAGTTACTTAGTATTATTTAGATTTCTTCTGTGGAGTCCTACGCCACTGGAAAAAAATACACCTGAAATTAAATATGTGACTTATTCGAGCTAGACAATTGTTTTATGCTTTATGACTTAACACTTGTCTGATTCGGAAACAGCTATCACCTTGTCTGTGAGCATTTTTTTTATATGAATGGAATTTGTTTATGTTTCTCTTGAAACAGAAGGAGATTCTTTTATGTGAAAGAGTAGCAGATGTTAAATACAGACACCTAGAAACAGAAGATTCACTTTTTCCATGTTTCTGGCAATGGAGCATCATTGCCACTGGCCAAGCTGTGAAACAGACCGAGGGCAAAACTACAACAGCCTCTGATGAATCTTTCAGGTGGCTCTCTTCTTTTTTTAAGCATCTGGACAAAATAGCTTGGAGGTGTTCAGTATCCAGCAACTCTGAAAGCATTCCTACAACAGCTGAATTCCTACTGTTGAAGCACTTCCAAAAGTCTGTTCATAACTTTAGAAAGATTCATGGAAAGACACATGGCATAAAAGGAAAAAAAATGAATTTCAGATTTTAAAACAGGGAAAAATTAATGCATTAAGGAGCTCTGACTGCTAATGAGTTCACAGCAACAACATGGAGAAACACAGACTATCTCTGGGAACGAATGTTATAAATGAAAGGAAGGTACTGCAGCTGAATCTTTTGGAAAAAAAAAACCCTCAAATCCAGCTGTCTTGCTGTTGAAGTAGCTCTGCCTGAGGATAGCAAATACATGACAGAAAAAAAACTTCCATCATTAATTTCAGGTCTCAGTTTCATAAATCTAGATGAGTAATTAAGCTTTAATGAATCTGAACTCTAATTCATTAGATTTTAATTGCGTTAATATACATTTTCATATGACATATTGCCTATGAATTGCATTCACATAGTATTTTAGAAAAAATACCATTAATGACACCTTGACAGTTTTACAAATCCCCTTGATATTAGGGTTCCCAGTTTGTTTAGAGGTTTGAGGTTCATCTTCGGGCCTTGTAAAAATACTTGAGCACAGGTCCTCCAACCTGAAGAAGCCTTTATGAATTTTCTGGGTCTTTCATTATGGATAGGTATATGGACATGAAACCAGAAACTATCATTAGAATGGTAAAATCTGAGCACAGGTATACAGATTATCCTTGAAGTAATTATGTACAAACAGGACACAACAATAAAAAAAAAAAAAAAAAAGAAAAATGAAAACCAAACCAAAACCCCAGTCTAAACTTAAAGTAAAACTCGTTTAAAATGGTGTACGGACACTGTCCTGTGATAACATTATTGTCAGAATCAGAGTCATAGAATGGTTAAGTTTGGAAAGGACCCTAAGACCATCTAGTTCCAACCCCCCTTCCATGAGCAGGGACACTTCATACTAGATCATATCACCCATAAACATATTACTTTAAAAACAATGTGGTATTTCAGGGGTGTGAAACTGATCATACAATACAAACCACTGTTAGACTTTGACCACAGTTTAGAGCTATACTTAGCATAAATGTAAAATACGTGGCCTAAAAGTGAAGTGTACCCTTCTGAGAGATGGCAACTCTGTGCTAACATCTTACAGAGAAAACACAAGACAGATGAATGACATTGATCAGCAGGTCTAAGGTATGGGTCTTACCTGTTACTTTTTAATCAGTTTTGAGGGAATTTCTGCATACAAGATAGGATCTACATAGAAATCTCAGCAGATCCGGTGTTTGTAATCTTGTGTGAAAGTCTGAGTCAACTAACTACACATAGGGGTGGCTGGGGTGAGCAGGCACTTTAAACAAATCTTCACATAAGGGAAAAGATGATAATGTAGATACCCTATGGGCTTTGATTCTGGACATTCTTGAATGCTGAGGAAGAGCAGACTGTGATTTTACAACATACCTATAGCAAAGAAATACTGCAAATCTACACTGTCCTGGAAAGCCAGAAAACAGATTATTGATAATTAATTACACCTGTACTTCTCTTTTAAGGAGATGGAGGAGAAAATAAGCATGTTCAGGTCTTGTGATGCAGCAGCCTCATTATCTTCCTTTGCTGCCAGTGCACTCATGAAGAACAGAGCTCTTTGTGCCACTCCTGTCCTGCATATTGACAGAAGGGAATATGGGACAAATAGTTCCCAGTATTCAAAAACATGTTTGACAAGACCAAGCATTGAATGCATAAAGCAATAAATAAAGTCCTCAAGGACAACATTTAATTATGTTGACTACCAAACAGGACACTGTTATTGCATGATAGATGGCAAAGCTGAACGAGCTCATAATAGCTCTTATCTCTTAAGCAAATTTGGTGTGATGATTGGCAAAGTCAATTGTGTTCCTGTAGAAGACAGCAGATGAAATCATCTTGGATTTGTACATTAAGCAACACAAACTTTCAAAACAATAGCTCTGTATAATGGTGACTGAAAGGATGTGTTTGCTTCACAATTAAGTCTTAACCCAACAGTGAACAATAGGTTCTAAAATAAATGCATACATACAGTAACCTGGCAAACAGAAACTGGCCAGAGAGCAGAAATTTCAAGAACTATCCTCCATTTAGTCAGTCTCATGTTTAATAAGAACCTGCCATACTTGCTTTCAAACAACCTATTGGGCATTAGGTCTGGGGGTTCATACACAGTGCAAGGTAGGGAAAGGGGGGAAAAATCAGCCCATCAGCACTTGCAGTTCAGCTTTTCAAACAATACTAAGCCATGCTTAGATATTGCAAAGGATATAGTATAAACTAATGTTTATTCAATTAACTGAATTTTGTTTGGATCAATATCAACTTCTGAAGATATTTTTATAGGGACAACAAAATCGTTTATGTTCAAATCACCCAAAAATAACAAATAGATTGATGCTCATCTCACTAGACTCAACTGAAATTCACTTCTGTATATTTTACTTTTTATTTTGAATAGGTGGTAAGTTACAGAGGTGCTTCAGAGGTATTCAAAGATATGCCTTTGCTTGAAGGCTTTGTTCTGACAACATATTTTCATCAAAGATCTATGTAACGAACTTTTCACTGCATTTGACTGTTCAGACTACTTGATTGTTCTGTTGCATGTCATTTGTGTCAGCTGTTTACAAAATAAGACCCTAATTTCCTGGGAAAAGATTGCAGAATGTGAATCTTACAGTTAGTTCATGCAATTAGCTAGGCATATGATTTTTACATTTTCCTTCACAGGTTTTGTAAATTAATACAGAAAACAGCTATAAAGAGATACAGGCACAGGCTTAACACAAGTCCTTCAGCTACCTGGAGGATCACTGCTGCAGAAGAACTCATAGAAGGTAGAAGAGATCATTTATTCAAAGAGCTCTGTGTTTTCTTCCTAAGCAACTTGGTTTTATTATGGCATTATTTGGTCTCCAAAGTGTCTAAAAATACATTCAATTTTTAATTATTCATTTATATGTTTAAAATATATTTAAAATATTGAATATATAATATATTTAATGTTATATTTATAGTATATATTTAAATATATAAAATATATGTTATTAAAATACACTTAATTATTAAAATTATTCAATTTTTAATTGAATGTCTATAGAGTTGTCCTGGGTTCAGCAGTAGCAGTCATGTTTTCTCCTTCTTGGTAGCTGGTGCAGCTCTGTGTTTTGACTTTCAGCCTTGGAACAGCACTGATAGCAGCAATGTTTTTAGTTACTGCTCAAATGTTTGGTCTGGCCAAGGACTTTCTGAGCCTCATGCTCTGCCAGGGAGGAGGGGAGGCCAGGAGGAAGCAGAGACAGGACACCTGATCCAAACTAGCCAAAGAGGTATTCCATACCACAGCATGTCATTCCCAGGATGTAACGGAAAGTTACCAGGAAGGGCTAGTGCTCTGGGAGTTGGACAAGGTATGGGTCAGTACTCAGCAGGCAGACTGGGGTCAGTTATCAGTCAGTGGGTGATGAGATGTCATGTTCTCTTCACTTGTTATTTCCTTTATCATTAGTAGTAGTAGTAGTAGTAGTAGCAGTGGTGATTTTTGTTATACCTTAGTTATTAAACTGTTCTTATCTCAACCCGTGAGAGTTACATTCTTTGGATTCTCCTCCCCAACTCTCCGGGAGTTGGGGGAGGAAGGGGGGTGAGGGGTAGTGAGTGAACGAGATGCGTGGCTGGGTTTAAACCACGATAAGAGTTTTTATTTTTTTAATTAATTAAATTTCTATGGGATCTATGGGAAAGAAGGGGCATCTTTCCCATTTGGCAATGAAAATAAATTATGTTTTTCTGTGCCATTTGTTTTAAATGACAGTTTCCATGAGGTTGTAACATTATAGTGTCTGTGACAGAGGCACGAGACTTATTTACTCTATTGTCATGCAGTAAAAAAGAAATTGCATAAATATTCATTACTTTGTATTTTTTACGTAAGAGGAAAAATTCCATCTGTCATCTCCACTGCAGCTTGCAATCCCTGTTTTATATTCTCTATTTTTAAGCAAATAGTGAAAGTAACATGCCAACAGTATAACACTGCATAGATTGAAAGGAAACTATGCTGCTTAAACTAAACTAACATAAAGGAGAGTGTTTAGAAATAGAACAGCATTGCTACTCTCTCCTCCCCCAAGTGATTCATGCTGACACGATAACGTCGGCTGAATCCAAGGGCAAGATTTTCTGCGGGCTCATCAGAGCACACTGTTTTTCAATGTTTGAAATGTGCACAGATCTGACATGGTTGTCCCCTGAGTTTCCTGGTAGCTATGGTACTACAGAGACAACCAAGATTTTACAGTGTTTAATACAGACCTCAGAGAACTGCTGTGTGGCCGTGCTATATTTAGAGGAAGGGTTCACTTAAAATTAATACCTGCAACAGAAGCCCTGAAGCACTAGACAGATTGAAGACCTCCTTAGAATGGAGTTTTGCTCAGCATACAGGTAGCGTTGATAATCCATAGAACCCAGAAATAATCAGAGACAAAATACTCTTCATGTTGTTGACAAAGTACTGGTGAAGAAATCCATCTCCCTCCATGATGTCCGTGATATCTTTGACAAAATAACCAGTTACTAAAGCAAGAACCAGGAAATGGCCTGGCTAACATGCTCTATTGTGAACATTCTTCCTTTCCCTTTCTTTAATCAATGAATGTTGGTGTCTTTTTTGCACCATGACATAGAATTAAGAGGGAAGGTAGAAAGTGTGCTTCATTAATTAAATTACTTGTAGCATAGCACTGAGGATGTCTTTCTACACCTGTGTAGGTTACAGGGCATCCTCAACGGAGCTAGTTCTCCCACTTCCTTGGCAAATGTTTAGTAGGCTGGTTTCTGGAAGGGAGAGCAGTTTTCACTATAGTCTTGTCCTCAAAATAAAGCAGTTGTCATAACTGCATTTTTAAGCAGGACAATCTCTCTGATGTGTTTTATGGATCTTCTGAGAAAATCTCTCCTTCTGATAGGTTCTTGTTAGACATGAACCCAAAATAAGCAGTGAACTAATCACCTATGCCATGATTTGTATAGTCTGGCCACATAAAAAGGAGGAACTTATGGCACTAGAGAGACTTTAAGTTAAAAAATGAAACGAAACAATGTGTGTATTGATTCAAAGCCAAGCAGCAGCCATGTGAGTGGAGGAAGGGGAAAGGATTTCAAGTTGCCATTTTAAATCTGGTGCTTACCTCTACCATTAGAGTACCTCACCTGTTTCTAGACTGTATTCAAAAGCTGTGTCCACATGACAGAGTTTCAGGGACAAAGGCTCTGCAACTGTAATTGCGTCTAAAGAAATCTGGCTTCATCCAAAGCACTGATCCAAAGCCAGCAGAAGCTTTTGTGCTGTCTTATGCCTCTGACATAAACTACAAAAAACAACCAACCAGATGTTCACAGGAGCTTTGGGAACAGCATGATGTCAGTTTGGTGGGGTGAACTTTTCACACCCTGAATCAATATCACTGCTCTGGGAAAAGCTCTATGGCATGGCTTCCCTCTGTGCGCTCGATAAACAAGATCATCTGAGTAATGACTCAGGACACAAAGCCCCAAGTACTGAATAAGCACAAGAAACAGTATTTTCTATAAAAATATTAAAGCGAAAGAAGATGAAGGGAAAAGCTGTCGATAGTGGGCAGTTCTTCTGGTTATGCTTAAGTGCTTAACATATAATGTTGTCCCAAGCACTACATCTAAGAGCCAAGTGGAAAAGGTGGGAATTCATGTTGTCATTCTGCCTCCAGGCAAACAGGATTTAAGAACTCAGTGAAATTAAAATAGAAGAAAAAATCCATTTCATGGTGTCAGATACATGCACCAGAAAGTAGGAAGGGCAGAGAGAAAGATAGAAATTGAGCCTGACACTTTGAAAATGTACTGGGGACATGCAGACAGTAAGAGGAGAACTAAGTGTTATCTTTAGCTAGGAGGGCTGTGCAAGCTTAGTCTGAGCAGTCATTCCTAACAGCAATCCATTAGGACAGACATGTGCATGCACACACAGAAGTATACGCATACACACACACTTGACAGTGAACATGAAAATAAATTAAAATATGGAGCTGCAAACTGCCAGATCACCCTAAATCCTGCAGGTGTTCAGGCTGAATGCAGGCAAACTGTGAATGTCCGCAACTGGATCAATAGTCATGACCAGCAGTCCTGACATCTATATTCTCTCAGTAGAAAAAGAAGATACTGCATCTGAGCAACAGGACCGAGACAAATAATAAGTGACATACTTTAGAGAATATATGAATGTATAGCGAAAGTCACCTGAGCACTCCTGCTTATCCTTCTTCAGGGCCCTGCCCTCAACAAAATTGGATGACCCTGTATTCGAAAGTGGTGAAAGCAATGAGCTTATATACAGCAGCACTAATCCAACTTTGAAGCACAGTACAATGGGATTTGAAATGCTTTTGCAAGAATAAAAAAAAAGAAAAAAGAAAAGAAATCAGGAGTCGGTGTAAAATGTCTGGTGAATTCAAAACTTTATTCTCCTTTATGCCTTGTATATCACTCACTAATTGCCTGGGTTTAAATGGAAGCTCCCCTGTACCTGTGTTGTAGTTTTGTCATATTGTATCATTGCAGTCTTATTCATTATGCTGTAATTACTTATACTTACTATATTCTGAGGAAGCTGTATATGTATCCTTAGCATCTAGGATATGCTATTCACATGTATTCATTTGCTTTTTCCTGCATTTCTCCATTTCTGCTGAATACAAGACAGGATTCTTTACAAACAAAAAACAATAGCAGGAGATGAGTACCCAAACAAACAGATGGGGTTCTATACTTTAGATGAAAAATTACACTATTTTAATTCAAAATTTGTTCAAAATTACACTCCTGCATATTATGCCTTCCTCTTTTCTTTTGCTCATTTCCATTTCCTTTGCCTTTCCTTTGCCTTTCTTTTGCCTTTCCTTTGCCTTCCCTTCCCTTTCCCTTCCCTTCCCTTCCTCTTTTTTCTCTTTTCTTTCCTTTCTCTTTTGTTTCTTTCCCTTCTCTTTCCCTTTCCCTTCACTTTCCCTTCCTTTCCTTTCCCTTCCTCTCTTCTCTTTTCTCCTCTTTTCTCTTTCCCTTCTTTTTTTTCCTTCCTCTTTTCTGTTTCCTTCCCTTCTTTTTCCCTTTCTCTTCTCTTCCCTTTCCTTTCCTTTTCTTTTACCTTTTATTCTCTATTTTCTCTCTTTTTTTCTTTTCCCTCCATTTCTTTTTCCATTTCTCTTCTTTTCTTAGACATTTGATGGCTATTGGTAAACTTTAAGGAAAGGCCCCAGTGTCATACTATTATATTTAAATATATTTCAGGATTTATCTCCTATAAGATGCAGATATTATTTTCATGCTATGATATTTGCATTTTTCCCACCCTTAAATGCCAAAACTTCATTAAAGATGATTCTGCAAATGTTGCCCAGCTTTTCCCAAACCTAAGAACAAGGCTAGGCAGATACTTAAAACTGACAAAACTAATGAGGTCATATATAGCAGAGTTAACCTTCTTTGATGTAAAAGAGCATAGCAGGATTCAAAATGCTATCTGATTATTAATTAATTGATTAGTAGTTTCTGGAAATAAATTAGCTTTTTTTTGCAAAGATAAGGGTTACTTTCAGAAGCAAAGGTTTAAGTGAAAAAATTCTGCAGCACTGCACATGAGCTTGGGAAATGCTGAACACAGGGTATCTGAGTCAGTGGATAAAGAACTGGCTGGATGGGCACATGCAAAGAGTTGTGGTCAATGGCTCAATGTCCAGCCAGAGACCAGTAACAAGTGGTGTTCTTCAGGGATCCACGTTGGGACCAGTCTTGTTCAACATCTTTGTCAGTGACAAGGACAGTGGGATTGAGTGTGCCCTCAGCAAGTTTGCCGATGACACCAAGCTGTGTGGGTCACTTGACATGCTGGAGGGAAGGAATGCCATCCAGAGGGACCTTGACACACTTGTGAGGTGGGCTGATGCCAACCTCATGAAGATTAACCATGACAAGTGCAAGGTCCTACACCTGGGTGGGAGCAATCCCAGGCACAGCTACAGGTTGGGCAGAGAAGAGATTCAGAGCAGCCCTGTGGAGAAGGACTTGGGGGTGTTGGTCAACGAGAAAAAGAACATTAAGTGGCTTCAGTGTACGCTTACAGCCCAGAAAGCCAACCGTATTCTGGGCTGCATCAAAAGGAGCGTGACCAGCAGGTCAAAGAAGGTGATCCTGCCCCTCTACTCTGCTCTCGTGAGACCTCACTTGGAGTATTGTGTGCAGTTCTGGTGTCCTCAACATAAAAAGGACATAGAACTGTTGGAACAAGTCCAGAGGAGGGCCACGAGGACGATCAGGGGACTGGAGCACCTCCCATATGAAGACAGGCTGAGAAAGTTGGGGCTGTTCAGCCTGGAGAAGAGAAGGCTGCGTGGAGACCTCCTAGCAGCCTTCCAGTATCTGAAGGGGGCCTACAGGGATGCTGGGGAGGGACTATTCATTAGGGACTTTAGTGATAGGACAAGGGGTAATGTGTTGAAACTTAAACAGCAGAGGTTTAGACTGGATATAAGGAGGAAATTCTTTACTGTTAGGGTGGTGAGGTACTGGAATGGGTTGCCCAGGGAGGTTGTGAATGCTCCATCCCTGGCAGTGTTAAAGGCCAGGTTGAATGAAGCGTTGGGTGCTGTGGTTTAGTGTGAGGTGTCCCTGCCCATGGCAGGGGGGTTGGAACGAGATATCTTGAGGTCCTTTCCAACCCTAACTATTCTATGATTCTATGATTCACTATCTCCATCTAATCACAATTCAGAAGGTCAGGGTCCCTGGACAGCACCTGACCAGTAACATATATAACCAGTAACATAACACATAGTTCTTCTTTATCTCTGCTGGTAGCAGCTGTCACAATGGAACAGTCATAAATTAGCTTTGGTCCAAACACAATATAAAAACTGGAGATGGGGATTGTGGCTGTCTATCTACTGCTATGTGAACTAGCCTTCAGTCCAGTTCTGTAATTATCCAGTGCTGCAGCACCCATGGGTTCTTTTCTTACGCAAAATTCCATGAACAGCAATGCTTTCTTACAGCACAGACAGGTGGAGCTGCAGTGTGTGCTCAGACCTAGAAGCTGGGAAGTATTCTGGTCCTTCAGCAGTAACACAGACCTATTGACAGCGCAGTTATTTCCAATGTAACAAACTAAAACTTCAAGCACAGAATGCAAACACCAAGGGGATAAGAAAAGTTTTAAGTACAGAGGTTAGTTCTTGCTGCATTTTTTCAAAGCCTCAAAATATCTGTGGTCAGTCAAATGTTCCTTAAGTGAATCAATAGGATTACATGCAAGCCTACGGATATGTTTCTATTGGCCTCTGTAACATTTCAGTCGACCAGGCACTGAATTTGGACAAATCTTGCCTATAACATTTACACGACTTCCTATAGTAAAAAAAGACAAAACTAAACAGGCAAGGCTCATTATCAGCAGCACACACAGAGATCTTCATATGCCAGCCTTTGCTTTGCAGGATATTTCATGTACAGTAGACATTTACTTTTTGTGCTCTGCTTATAGATCAAAAGTCACTGAAGATTCTCCCAGCAGTTCCTCTCTACCTTTGACTTGACAAAGAGTGGTCCACATAGAGAGGTCTCCTATTACTGTTTTTATTCCTTTTACAAAGTAAAACAGGAGAGTTATTAAGTGTAGTCTGAAGACATAAATAATATGATAGCTTGAGGAAGTTCCCTCTTTATTAGATAATAATCATATTCAGGTTAATCTCTGAGGCCAAAAGTTTCAGTTTATTAGAGCAGGATAGGATTATTACTGCTAAATTATCAAGAAGCAACCTCAAGCTATTACTAGGATGAAATTTTAATTAAATATTCCATGTCAAATTACATTAAAAAGACTTGCAAAAAATGAGCCATCAAATTAGAAAGGAAAAAAGAAAGTAAGTTTAAATTCTATTTTTTTCTTGTCTTCTTTTCCTCTGTTCACATTCTCTATGCTTTAAATTTTCTGTATTTATTTTCCATTACTTTCCCTCTCTTTATGTCATTCACATTTCTCCACTTCTTAGCTTCAGCCCTTTATGGCCCATTAAAATGTAATGTGCTTGAAGTGGGACATTCAAGGAATCTACTTCATTCTAAATCTTCTCCTAAAGCTGTCTGCATTCACCAGTAAACGTGCAAAGAATCCAGGCAACAAAATTTTCTAGTTTCCTTATAACACTAATTTTAGATATGTAAAAATAAAATTACGTGAACATTCCTTCATTATTTATCAGCTGAGCTGGGACATAAAGACTAGGATTTCCAAACAAGACAACAAAGGAACACCTTTGGTGAACAAACATTGGTCATCTGTTAATAATATATCAGTATCATTAGTCTCAAATGCCAGGCCAAAGCCTGAGGAAAAAAGTGGGAAAGTGGCTTTCCAAAAGCTATGCTGAAGATCAATGCCAGGCTCAGAAACAAGTTACTTGACTCTAAACGACCAGGCTAATTCCTCATGTACCATACCCAATAGACTCTCCTAGCAAAGCAATATAATAGTAGGAAGGCTTAATGAAGCCAAATATGGGGGTTGTTTTCTCAAAAGTATGTAAGCAATTTGAAGAATGTGGCCACAAATATACACATATGTATATGTGTGTGTTATTTATGATTACGTATTTCTTCTCTTTGCCTAACATTTTGAGCATTCTGCCTGAAAGGAGATGAAAGCTCAGGCAATACCTTAACATCATGGATGCAGAGGATACAGCCAAATAATCAGAAAGTTCACAGCATTGGTGTGAGATCCTATGTACATGTATTATGCAAAGAAGGCACTACAGTGAAACACCACCCTTTACACCCTTCCGTCCCTCCCCCCCAGTGAAGTATCTTGTTTAAGGAAAAACTGGTAGAGATGTACAACAGTATCTGTACAGCATTTCTGTGTTTGATTTTCCTGGACAATTCAATATTGCTGATGATGCACTTACTTAAACAGAAATAAATACACTTTATTTTTGAAATAAGCTGTGTTTTAAATGTTTATTTTCCTTTTTGCTAATTTTTAACTTTTAATCATGTGCAGTGACACACTCATTTGCAAGCTTCTGCTAAGTTCAATATATCCCTTTTTTGCATTCTATTGAAGAAAAAAAAGAACAAAACCCAAACCAACAGTATGTTTTGCAAGGGAGTTATATTAACTTTGCTGCCAAACATTTTTAAATCCCAAGTGTTGTCTGAACTCCTTCTTATTTGAATAAAAAGTTATAAATTAGTCATTCTTAGAAAAAGTATTATTATAAAACTACTCATGCTTTTTATTGTTCTATAAACATGGAAAAAAAATGAATTTATTTTGCCAAATATGTTCTAAGACAAGAATATATAATACTTTAATAGAATCTTAGTAAAACATTATGTAAACCTCTCTAAGTACTGCATAATTTTGTAATAAATGCTGCTGACATTCCACTTAAACAGAGCAATTTAATACAATATATTTCTGTCAAGTGCTGAAGAGATTGCTGAGATTTGTACAGGCTATAGTTTGATACGTTATTTGTTTGCCAGTTAGCAGAAATTAATTTACATATAAAAATGCTATTGCAATCTGCCTCACAATGGTTCTTATGAAAATTTGTTCTTATTCACAGTTACCTTACAGTTTGCTTTGGTTTTCATTCCACTTCCTGTATCTTCCTGGCCTTTGCCAGATTGGTGGTAGTGGCTCCATTTTGTCTGAGAGTATCTGTAGGAGCTGTTCTGGAAGAGCTCCCAGCTAAGAGACGACTCAGGCATTTCTCCTTTTGCACCCTTGAACAAGTGCAGAACTGGCACATCTTGAGAGCCCTGCCAGGCTGGTCAAGGCAACTTTAAACTAGATTTGATGGGGGAGGGAGGCACAGATCCATCCCAACCCTACCAGACAGATGCCAGAACCTGTAATGAATGCTTGGAGCGATGCAGCTTCAGTCACTGGCCATCATATTTGAAAAATCCTGGCAGTCAGGTGAAGTTCCCTACAACTGGAAAAAGGGAAATATAACCCCCATTTTCAAGAAGGGGAAAATGGATGACCTGGGGAATTACAGACCAGTCAGTCTCACCTCTGTGCCTGGTAAAACCTTGGAGCAGATTCTCCTGGAAGGCATGCTAAGGAACATGAAAAAAAACAAGGTGGTTGGTGACAGCCAGCATGGCTTCACTAAAGGGAAATCCTAACTGACTAATCTGGTGACCTTCTATGATGGGGCTACAGAACTGATGGACAGGGGTAGAGCAGTTGATATCATCTACCTGGACTTGTGCAAAGCGTTCGACACTGTCCCACACAACATCCTGTCTCTAAATTGGAGAGACATCAATTTGATGGATGAACCACTCAGTGGATAAAGAACTGGCTGGATGGCCGCACACAAAGAGCTGTGGTCAATGGCTCAATGTCCAGCTGGGAGACCACTAGCAAGTAGAATCCCACTCATGTTCCTCACATGATCAGCACATGCCATTTGCAGTATTCTCTGAAGCCCTCTAGACCTGTGATTTCTCTCTGGCCTAAGGGAACTCTACTATTTACTTGTCATACCTTTTAGCAGCCCAGATGGCATTATTATAGTATGCACTGATAAAATAATTATTCTACTAGTATCTTTTTTCTAATTTAGGAAAAAAAGATACTGTATTTGTTAGATGACCTTAATTCTTTTGCAGCTGCATCTGAGTTTTAACTGCTCTAAATGCAAAGCAGAAACATTAGGCATCTCCAGACAAAAACTCTAAGATTTTCAGCTTCTGAAGGCAAGTTATGTTTTAGCAGTATCTAGATAGGCATGTGACAGTGGCAGGGTACACATTGTGCTCTGCACACAAATCATGGTAAGCAACAGCCTTTGCCTGCAAAAAATACTTTTGACAACTGAATAAATCAGACAGCCAGATCATAATAGATAGGAAATATTACTGCTGTTTTACACATGGGGGACTAAGGCAATTGCCTGAGGCAAGCGAGTTTCTGTAACAGCTGGGAACTCAATTTTGTACCTTGAGTCTCATCCAAATAAAAAAAAAATAAATTACCTTTCCTCTCAGTATCTCGCTAAGAGACATTACGTTGTTATTTTTCTGTATCTGTGGCACAATAAAATATGCAACTGTAAAGATGGAGAGTGAGGGGGAAGAGCTTACGGGAAACATTTATGAAGAGCATCTCTATCATTTCATGAATTTTTGTTAATAATGGAAAAAACCCCACCATTTCAGAACTAAGCTCTGAATTTTACACATACCTTCCACCAACACATCTCTGGTATCATTAGATTCACATTATGTATTAACATTCCGCTACGTCCTTGTTAATTCTGGCATAGTGCCCCCATCTTGCATTTCTCTCCATCAATCACTTCTATTCCCATCTGCTCTAAAGAGCACTAAAAATTGGTGCTCTGCCCTCCTTGTTAACAGAGCTTTTCAGTTCCCTCTGAAGGAGCGTCTTTTCGCCACCTCAGCTGTTTTCCATGTGACAAACTTCATGTGGGTGTGCATTGGCTTCCAGAGTACATGCCCCAAATGCATTCAATTCTTCCTCCTGTTTCTTGTGGAAGTGAGCTACAAGTTGACGATTTAGCACAGGGCTGTTCAGCACAAGCTACATCTTTCAATCCAATACTCTGTAGCTTGCACAAGAAGTTAGGTACAGCTGAAAAAAAGTGCCTGGTTTTAGTGGAGTGCATGATGACATTTGAGTTTTGCTTTGCTGATTTATAACTTTGATTTCAAAATACTGAATTTACTGTATGCTGTCTCTAAGCTGGATGTCACTTCCCTATCGAGGCTGCTCTTATAACGGTGCTGGCTCAGGTAAGGTAGATATCATATTGTTGCTCTGTCATGTGGATATGTGGACTGACACCTTTGAACCTGTTATTTTTTTGCTAGGTGATCTGTCTTCATTTATACATTTTCAGGGCTTTTCCTACACCACTGGCACCAGAAAGCAGTAAATGCATACAAGATGAGGATGCTGTCATTACATGGAAGAAGGGCTTAAGGACTGTTCAAATCCTGAGACTTCAGGATTTCAGATTTTACTGCAATTTAAAAACACATGCACATTGTATCTTGCATCCTTGAGCTTCTTGCTCAATAAAAAGCAAGGTCATTAAAAATATGGTTTAAGGAAGCAAAATAAACATTTATTCAATTTATTTTTGTTCTGATTTAAATTGCTTTTTAGCTGTTGCTGCCATGCTTTTACATACACAGCATGTAAAGTATTTCTATCATCCAAATTTATATGCTGGCTTCTCTGTTATTTAGAAGATTTTGATGAAACTGTTTAGGGCCTAAAACAAAGCTCAAAAATCACATTAGACCCCAATATTCTACTGCTGAATACTGGCAGAGGAAAAAGCTTTTATTATAATATTGAGCACAAACAGTTTGCAAACTAGCTGTAAGGGATTTTTTACATATTGCAGTCTTACAATTTAAAATTCTTATCTATTTTTTGATCAATACAGACTCAGTAGAGGAAAGTACTTTAGATTCTGAATTACAAGAAGATATCTAAGTATCTCTGAATATGTGTTTTATTATTTAGGAAAGAATGCAGAGGACAATATGTATATAATTGGAAAAGTACATTTCTTCAGTATCGCCACTCTACATGTTTATTGAATAGATTTGGTTGTACCATATTTAGTAGCATATTACTGCACTGAAAATGTGTCTAAGCATTGCATATTAAGAGAGATAAAAGTAAGAACTGATGTATTGAAATAATTAACACTTCCTTTGCCTCCCTCTTCCCCCCAGTCCCAGGTATTATAGATATTCAAGCCTTGTCTATGGAACATGCAATCCCTCTCTCCTTCCTCACACAAAGAAACAACTATAGATCCCTACAATGAACAGACAAGTACCTAGCCTCAGGAGAGAACATTTGGGCATGGGAAGAATCAACTGTGTACCTAAAAGAACTTAAACATTTTCTACATTAATCAGTCTCAAATGACAAAGTAGAAAAAAAGAACAAAAATAAAGAAGGTATTATTTCATCACAGAAAACCACTTTACAGATAAGCTATAGTAAAAATTTAAAATGCCATTTTCTTAATCCTTAATAAGCACATGGCTCTGTTACAGGTAACTATGCACACATCCCTTCCTAAATTTCAGAAATTCTTAGGATAGTATTGAGTGGCATTTTCAGACATTATTGAAGGAAACTGTTACAAGGAATCTCATTTTTTGGTTCATGACACTTGAAAATTTCCCCATTAGAAGTCAGTGTCTTACATATTAATAGCTAATTTACACATGGTTTACATGGCACCTATGGTATTGGCATTCATATAAATAGCCAACTTTTCATTACTTTCCATTTTCAGAGTTTTATAGGAAAATTATTTCCATATCTGAGACTTACTTGATCCCTAATTATTAGTTTTTGTAGATTCATTCCAAAAGCCTTTGGATGAGTAAGAATTATAGTCGATAATGTCTCACATTTAGAAAGAATTTGGTACTTCATGTCATCTGAGTAGTCCCACATTGCTTCTCTAAAGCTGTGTTCCAATGAAGACCTATCATATTTGCACTCCTACTGAATTAATTTAATCTCGTTTCCCACCTCATATGTAGCTGAAGATGCTCTATGCCATATGTTTTACTTTACACTAAAATATGCTAGAAGTGATTCCACAGTCATTTATCAGGCTTTGTCACAAGTGGTAACTAGCAATCAGCAGTCTGAAGACTTTTGACTATAATATCCAAAAAATTTATTTATTCTTTTCATGGACTAGGATTACTTACAGTCCAGTCTGCACAACTTCATGAGTTCTGCAAGAAGACTTTATGAGGCTTAACTTTATAAGGAAATCAAACTGCAGATGAAATTCAGTGTATAAACATAAATTGGTACACAGAGGAAAAACAATTCTTAACTTGTACAAAGCTCCCCACAGCTAATCAGAAGACAAATTTAGGGGTTTATAAACCAAATTACATTCTGACTTTATCAAATTACAATCTCAGTGATAAGTTTTACAATTAATGCTTTGGTTCTCCCCTTCTTTACCTCTGTAATCTGCATTCAAAGGCTTCCAATATAGCACCAGGCTGAAGAAACTAGACAGGCGTAGGCTGAATTTTCCTGTGGGCATCTATTTTCAGCCCCTCTGAGTCTTACTTTTTATGGCAGACAAGCTGCAACACCACAATCCTTCAAGAATAAATAGCTCTGGTTCAGCATGTGCGATTACACACTATTCTATAATTCTATATCCCTATGATGCTCCGTAGTTTCAAGCTAACATTCAACCTCACACAAATAAAGCAAAAATATTGATTAGCTACCACCAAATCAGTTTTCTCCTGCCTTCTCTATTTTCTACTTCCAATTTGAATACCCCTCTTAATTTCAGAAACTGCTTAAGCTTTCTCTTTCGACACAAATCAATACAATGTCTATCATAAATACCTAAAGCAATAAATGAAATAGAACTCCTACTCATATTAGCTTCCATAAATACTTTAATTGCTGACAATCAGCTGATTAGAGACTTACGGCAAAATCTGCACCTTGATCACCCTGCTAATGAAGAAGTCTGATCAGTGTTATGTGAGTTTGCATCTATTATACTTTCAATTTCTACAGTATCCTGTAGCAGTGAGTTTGATAATTTATTGAATGAAAAAATAAAACTTTTCGTTTAAACAGCCTATCTGAAAAAATTTGTTATAAGGAATAGAAAACTGGTCTCAAGAAATGAGAATCTGTAATCAATTTGTGGTGCATGACTTTGCTTTGGAAAAGCCATACTGACACTGCCCAATACATCTGTCTTAAATGTCTATTATTGCTATTTTTTTTTCTTAATCCAGAACGGATTTCAGACTTGTCTACAGTCTCCAGCATCCCTTCTAGAAGTCTTTTTAAAATAGGTACCACATTTGTCCCGTTTCCTTCATGCATCTACTCTGAAGTTAAACAACAGAATATCCAATATTTTAAAAAGATGAATAATTTCATATTTGAGTTCCTTTAAAACTCCTGAGTACTATTGAGACTGGGTGATTTATTGCTATTCATTTTATTTATCCATTCAAAAATCACTTGTATTACATTTCAGCTCAGAATATTTCTTCAGATTAATCATCAATGAATACTGTATCCAACATGGAAAACTATCAGCACATTACCAGTTTTCTGTCTGCTTATGACACTCTTTTGAAATACACATTACTGATGTCTCTAGGAAACAGGAATTTTAAGTTCATTATTATTTTTATAGGTTTAGGAAGATGTTCCTCCAAGATTGGCGGGGGATTTTCAGCCCACCTTTGTTAATGATAGAACATAACTGGTTTTAACATTTGGACAGTATCTTCATTTGAAAGATGTCTTTTATTTCTAACACTTTATTCTGGACTTCTTTCAGTCCTCTTAATTTTTTTTCCTCAATTGGTGCAATAATATCAATATGGTTACACTGCCCGTATATAGCCTACAACAGTTTTACCACTTAGGCATCTCTTAACTATTTTCCTCACTTCTACACAACTTATCCTTTTCAATGTCATGTTACTGCAATGGGAGTTTAAATTTTTTGCATTTGCTTCTTCTCTAATGTTTTCATTGTATATGTATATGCAACAAATTCCAAGTGCGATTATGTAGGTCAGGAAGCTTGCCAAAGGCTGGACCCAAATAGCAAGGCAAATATGCTTTAAGCATGCTATCAATATGAGTAACATTGATTTCCATTCATGCTTTTAGAATGTATTTTTTGAAAGCAGATTCTTCACTTACCTGAAATAAAATTTGTGTATTCACCAAGGATCATATGACACAATATTAGGACTGCTGAGCTTCTCACAAAGTAAATGGTTAGCAGCTATTTCTCCCCTGAAAAATCTTAGTGTTGTTACTAATAGATTAACACTGCTTTCTGAGGTTATTGGCATCTTTTGAGCCAACCTGTTTGCTTTGTTTTCTTTTTTCAAAAATAAAGTAATTTTTATTATTTCAATTAGTGGTAATGACATTATAAAATATTGTTGACATATATGAATTGTAATATATAAATTCATACTTATCAAACTGTAACTGGCTGCAAGATCTTAATCAGCAGACCATCTTAGCCTTATGATAAAAATCTTTTCTACACAAGTACATGAGTTTTCCAAGAAATTTCTACTAAAAACACAACTAGCAGTCTTGTTTTTCACTATGATTCTAAAAACAAAGTTGTATTCTTTGTTGTATCACATTGCAGTTTTGAGAAATCATTCTTGTGAGATCATGCTGTGTTTCCATTCCAATGACTTCAAGTTATAAAACTAACTCTGAAGACCAGCTCCTGGTCTCAGATGCATAGTGCCCATTTCAGTGTATCAAATCCCCTCCAAATTAAACCCAAGCCACCTGCTACTGTGTTAGCTCTACGCACAGCTAGCAAAACACCTCTTCAAACTTTTAAAAACATATTTTCAAACTAAAATTGTGTCTTTTATATATTCCTCTAATTATGAAAAGTTCAATACATTAATACCCAAACTTTTACATAAAGGATTGTGGGAAGTGAACTTGAATAATCTGATTATTTCTGACTTGGATATTCCATTATTTACACAGAATCTTTTTTTAAATTTGACTAAACTGAAGTTTAAAAGAAGAAAGATATAGATGCTTTTTGTTGTATTACTATTTTCTCCATTTATACCGCCAACCTGAAGAAAGCAAACACAACTGAATATTTTCTTCCTCATCTTTCACACAAAGAATTTACAGAATTCCATACACTGAATAGAAAGCGATCAGATTAATTAAAAAGGCAATAAATACGCTGTCATTGTTCTTCTTTCTACTAAATTCACATGAAGTGACGTGAATTACCCCAGGAGGTTATTTATCTATTGAAAAGCAGAAATACTTCCAGTCTCCCACTAAAGTGTCAAGTATACTCTGTGTTGATTACCTTTTGCATTTCCTGTGACAGGAAATTTTCAGGAAATAATTTGCATTGTAGAACAAAATATTCCACCTTAACTACAGGAAAGAGTCACTTTCAGTGTGCTAGGAAAAGGAAATATGAAATGCTGAAACTATTCAACATTTCACAATAATTTTTATTCATGTACAGAAATACACAGTACTGACTACAAATGTGAATTAGCTTTAATTGCTTTCTTAACAAGGTAGCTAGGTTGCTGGGAAGAACAAGACATGTCAAGTACCAAAAAGGTAATTTCATATTTCCATGAAACTTAAGTGAAACAGCAAGTCTTACCTTCTAGAGTTATACCTGAACAGCGCAACATACTATCAACAAATACTTCTTTGACCCCACTGTAGTATTCTCCATTGTGTAATGTAAACCATTCTTCTGCGAGGCTATTTGTACACCCATCCCTCCTAAACTTCTATATGAATGGTAAACTTCAATTTTACTTTGACAAAATACAGTTGTGCCTTGGGACTCAGAGATACCTGCAACACTATATACCTCGATACACTATGCACAAATGAACTGAACATAGTAAGATGTAATACAAATGGGCCTGAAACTTATTGTCTGCTTAAAAGCACTGTGATAAGCCTGTTGTTTTCAGTCTAATTAAATTCTACATACATACTGGAATTGAAAAGTAAAAATTCACTTTCTAAACTCATTAATAAAACTACTATCACACACTCCATTTAAATCACACCTTTGGGTATATATTTATTGTGCATGAAAGTATTCATACATAAACAATGAGGCTTTTTGTAAACATCACAGGGAATTAAAAACATTTCTTGCTAAAAAGGAGCAGAATCCAGCTTGTCATTTTAATAGAATATAGTACTTTAAAAATAATTACTTCAGTTATATGCACATATAGGATATATATAAACAGACACACACACACTTGTTTTTATGTATGCATGTAAACAAATGCACCTCTGCCACAGCCAGGTAGGGTATTAAAAGAAATATATCTTGTTTATTCATGTTCAATACATAGCAAAGATACATTATACGTTCACAACAAAATCATACCCATACAATACCAAATTCGTATCAGGCTTTTCTGCAGTAACACTAATCTTGTAGATTCTCTTTACCGAATACTACAACTACGAAGCCTTAGAAATACAGTCACTTTAGAAGCTTATGCAACATTTAACATGCTAGTCAAAAGTAAAAAATGAAAAAAGGAATGAAATATTGACACTATCTTACGCAAACAGAAAGATGAGGATCAACACTTGCAAAATACCAAGACCAGGAGAGAGATTTTCAGCTTACATTACGTGATAAATAATTTGTCTGTAAATATTTCTTTTTAGATATACAAGATTCACAAGAAAGTGCCCTAAATTACAGTATGTCCTTGTACATGTGACCAGAAATACATTCTCCCACTAGAAACAGTGCTGAAAACTCTCCTGTGAAATGCTTTCAAGAGAACCCAAGAGCCATGTGTAAAATATGTCAATTCAAACTATGCAGAGTGTATACATACTAAGTTTCACAATAAAAATGAATTGACTAAAGACCCTTCTGCTTCAACAACCTCTTAAGAGACAAATCATTGGCACCTCAAAAGAAAGGCATTCGACAAACATGATGATCAGTACAGAAACTACATTCACAATAATCTACTCCTTGACACTGAAATAGTAACAGCATATGCACATGTTCTTTCCCTCAAAATTCAGTACAAGTGTATAGATCTGAGAAACATGCACTACAATGTAAGATTTAATATAAATTCTTATTTCAGAGAAGATATCTTAAGTTTCAGTTCTGAGACAGCTCACAGAACTAAAACAATTTACTTGATCAGAACCGACAGAAGCAGAAATTAATCCATAGGTTTTCTTTAAAAAAAAGAACTCTTTTACCACAAAGACTTGCTACTTGCCTCAGAAACCACTTCCCCTCTGGGGATACTCAGTCAGTAGTATGCAATCAATAGCTTCAGGTATTTCTTTATTTGCAAAGGCATAGTATGGCATGATCTCTGTTAAAACTTCTCATAAAGTTTCATGCATACAATATAAATGTAGCATATAAATGTGCTATAACATAGTATATAACAAGATGAGTCAAATGCAGTTAATCAGTGTAAAAATATTAAAAGTAATAATAATTTTTTTTCAATTAGTAAAGAAATAATAGGGGTGTGAAGCCAAAGTGAACTAGGGTCTGAATATTCTTTAAATTCCATTTCAGATCTGAAACTTGTAATAAATATTCTTCCCTCCCTCACAATTTTGGTTGCTGTAAAGTTACTGTTACTGTAAAGGTTGGAGCAATCACCTTCTAAATACATTCACCTTCCCCCATCTTACACCAGTAACTGTGCACTTGTAACAATCCTGTTCCTTTACATTTGTGCAAAGCCTCTCTCACAGACGAATTTTAATTGAAATTTCCAAAAACTATCATAGCTGTAGCAGCAGTCCATTGGCAAAACTCTACATTCTCTATGACAAGTAACACTAGTATTTGCTCTGACAGAGGAAGTATTGAGCAGGCAGGTAGGGTAGTTCCAGAAGCTGCTATTTCATCAGCTCTCCTTAGATCATCAAATTATATTCTAAACTCTGAAATATTTTATTGAGTTGCATATGTATATTTTAAAGCACATCAAGCACATAAAAATACAGTAAATGCTCAGTGGCAATAAATTTCTAGGCACTTAATTTTAATTCTTTTCTAGAGAAATTCTGTAAATTCTTGAAGAGATTCCATTAGACAACAGTGTGGCATGGCCCATAATACCATATCATAGCTAAATGACACGTTTACAGCAATTACATAAGTCTGCCAGAGTAATGAAGATCCATTACACTGTTACCATAAATAATATTCTAAACAAGATAGATCACCTCAGTTGCACAATACAACAATTTCAAATATTTCTATAAACAGCAACAAAAAGAGCAACATTTATAGGCTCAGAGAAAATAAACTGCCACTGGGAGAAAGAAAGTAGCTGAAAGGGGAGTGCAAGGTTGTCAAGACTAGTAAAGTGCTCAGACAACTACAGTGAGAAAAGATTGGTGGATGACAAAAGTTTAAGCAAAGGGAAAACAAAAAGACTTGTCCTTTACAATGGTTTCAATTCAGATTTTTTAATAACATATGCAATACTAATATTCAAAAAATTAATCGTTATCTCACATTTAAAATAAATATATGGGCTCTTTGGGTTGTTAAAGCATAAGCATTAACACATTCTATTTAAAAAAAAAATATAGCTACTTAAGAGATTTATAGGGAAAAAAGTACAATCAGTTTCCTTAATAAAGGGAGCTAGTGGTTAACCTGGAAGTGGTTAAAAGCTTTGCAAGTGCTTTGTATGTCTCAGGGGCTATTTTGTGACTATGGTCATGCTTGTATCTACTTCAGTTTATCCACCTCACCATAAGTAAAACAAAATAAGCATTAGTAAACATTTCTTTCAGAAGCACTTTGGAGTTTACAGAAATGCAGTAGAAAAAAGCAGAAAATTACAAAGAGATAATAATACAAGGGGTAATGGGTTAAAACTTAAACAGGGGAGGTTTAGATTGGATATAAAGAAGAAATTCTTTACTGAAAGGGTGCGGAGGCACCAGAATGGGTTGCCCAGGGAAGCTGTGAACACTCCATCCCTGGCAGTGTTCAAGACCAGGTTGGACAGAGCCTTGGGTGACATAGTTCAGTGTGAGGTGCCCCTGCCTGTGGTAGGGGCAGTTGAAATGCTATGATCTTAATGTTCTTTCTGACCCTAATTATTCTATGATTTTATGAATAATAATACTCCAATAACTCGAGGAGACTTCAACACACCAGGTTATGTGTTGCTTGATTTCTGCATTTTTTTCAAGCATCTGAGGGCAATATAAGACACCTAATCTCCAACAACTGCAGACAAATGACAAAAGAACTGCAAATAAGTGAAAGATATATAAACAAACCTTTTTCATACCAGAAAGACTCCAAAAAATATGAGTAGCAAGTCACGTATATTTATTTGGAATGATAAAGGTTTCTGGAAAAAAAAACATACTGTTCTGGTTTTTTTTCCTTTTTTTAACCAGAAGTCCTCACATTCACCTTACAATTTTATGGACAGATTACTGTGAGAACCAAGCAAAGAATGTAATTTCTATGATTCTTGCTGAAATCAGTGGAATTCCAGAGGTCACAACAGTTCCAGCATATGAACTAAAACACAGGATCATCATTTGCATATAAACAAATTAACCAACCCCCCCAAAAAACCACACCCCCCCACCCAAGCAACCAAATAAACAGAAAAAAAAAAACCAACCACCACCAAAAAAAAAGCCACTTTGCTACAGAATAAACACTGCTGCAAATAAAACACTGCAATTTTTACTGTATTCCAAAATTCAGGAATTTTCTATGAAGTTGTAAGAAAAATGACCCCCAAAAAGAGAAAAAGGATTGTTCTGGAGACACATCTGAAAGTATTTATTTCCAGCCACACTACAACATTATAAGTAGAGTTGGTAGGGAGAAAATCTGAGTAAGAACAAGATTTTAGGATATGCTATTCTGAAACCAGGAACAACCAGATCAACTATATCAAATACAGAAATCTCAGATTTCAAATTAAACTAATGGGTAGTTACTGTAATTTCTACCCAAACTAAACTGCTTCTAAATAAAAACTTTCCTAAAAGTGCATTTATTGTAGTACTAGTAAGACACTAGGTTTAGAATCTTTAAACATTTCAAAAACCACAGTAGATGTGTCTGCAGTCAGTTAACAGACAACATAACAATGGAAGATTTAGTATATTTTTTGCATGTTTAGGTGTTTTTCCCCTTCAAAAACAAAATCTATTCCACTATCAGGTTATTTTTTTGTTTAATTCAAGGTAACATAGAAAAAACTATGTTACTGGTTAGTATCCAGTAATCTGCAAAAGTCTGTACCCTGTACTGAACAGAACAAATGGAAGTAAACCAGGTATCTTTCAGCAGCTTTCAGCAGTTCTTTGGAATGCAATCTTTCACTTTCTTTTTTAAACAAAGTCCACTAGTGTTGCATTACACACACCTCTTCAGTGTTTTTACCACAAGCTAGTCACATGTCAAGAATGCCCTGTGTGCAAAGTATTAAAACCAGTAGATGCATATTATTCCACACACTACAGACATGCATCCTGTGAGAAGCTACCAGTATAAAAATTCAGATTACAGCATCACTTTGTTTAGAAAGACAACTACAAGAATAAAGAAAGTAAGGCTAACTAAGACAGATTTTTGTTCTACTTTGGTCATGTGAAGTTATGCCATACATGTTCTGGAAGCTCAGCATGCAAGCTATGACATCTAAAAAACAACAAAAAAGTCCCATCATTTTCCCTGAATACTCCTGAACTGCAATACTCAATAAGACAGATATGGCAATATTCTCATCATATTTTTACTCATCAAAATTCGAATTCAGTAGTAGTGCATATTCAAGTAGTAACACGTTCAAGAGATACAATTCAACCACACTTATAATAAGGATACTTAGTAATAGATTTTTCAGATCTTTACTTCTTTCCCAATGTAGTCAATGTGTTCAAAACAACTGCAGCAGCAACAACTCACATAAGCCACTGTTCTTGTTCTTTTCTGTACTTCTCAGACCACTTCTGAGTAAGCTCTAGGTAAACATTTGGTTTATGTGGCTTATAATCAAGATAAACCACTTGTCCAGTCCGTTTGGGGACAGCTTTTTCAATCTGAGTTCCCTCATGCCATTCATTAAAAGATGTAATAGAAATAATTTCTGGTCGCACCAAAAGGGCTGCACTGAAAGCAGTCTCATAGTATTTCCCATTGACACGATTACGGGTATTGTGGTTGTTCCAGGGTCGGATACTAGTATCAATATACCCTGGCCCCACACTTGGAATAAACATCAAGTTGTTACTATCACAAAAGGCTTTTAAACTTGCCCAATTATGATGAGATGAGCCATAGGAGAAGCCATTGGTGGCAAAGTAAGTGTACATTCCATCAAAGCCGCTTCTCTGAATGTCATGCTTATGTCTTTCTTCTACAAGAAGTGCAATGAATAACGCATCATATGGAGTATTTCGAATAGTCTGAGATCCAGAAACAGTTAATAGATTTGCCCATATTTCAGGAATTGTTACGTAAGAATCGTAAACATAAAACATGGGAAGTAATCTGCCTGTGCTGGTCTTATGCCTGTAAAAGGCTGGATGGCCTCCATATCTACAAAGCAAACAAGTATCATTAATACAAAATTTGCCATTTGGAAAATACTGTTTTACAAACTAAAATGATTTCCAGAAAACAATTTAACAAGACAGTGCATGTACATAGCAATTCATATAAATTTTCAGTCCAGTGTTCGCTGAAAGATTAAATAATGAATCTGCAAAAAACTTTAAATCACTAGAAATTAATAACAGCGTCAAATTGCACAACAGGAATTAGCTTTTTTCTGGAGGGCAATTTAGTATTAAATAAGACAGTATAAGAGACACTAACAAACAAAACAACTAATAACTGTACAGAATTTGTCAAGCTGAATTAAAATCACTAGAGTTCAACACATTAAAGCTCTAGGTGCTAGTTTGTCACTATAAGAATGTATGTTTTATTTATATATCATGTAGCTACCACTTTAACTGCTTTAACCTGAAGTATCATGATCTGTGATACTAATGGATGTTGAAAGCAATTTACATTTGAGTTTCTATGTCAAATTCACCCTTCTCTATTTAAAAATCAGACTGAGTTTCGTATCACTGTAATATGAACAAAGTTTCTTACAGTTCTCTTCAGTCTTTGTACACATTTTTCTATATACTTCCAAGCTTTACACAATATACAGAAGTCCCCTAAACCAGCATGTAACAAACCCCAAAGGACACCATTGTGGAAGAACTCACTTGTCAATGATGTATTTGACGTTGTGGTACATACTGCGATCATCTCTATCTTTGTAAGGTTCAATATGAAAAGTGACCTGAAAGATGAAATCACAGTAAGAGCAACACAAATGTAAAATACTATTGAATACATGAAGCAAGTACCAGTCACATTAAATACAGTTTCTCTTTACAGAGCAAACATCCTCATTTGTCTATTCTGAGAATAACTGAACCCTAATTCAACTCCTGCACTCTTAAGATTAGATGCTTCAGATCCAAGGAAGTATGGTAACAGAGTAAATATTTTGTTTTAAGAAAAAAAAAACAAACAAACAAAACAAATTCAAAAACGCTGAAACACACTGTTGGATTTCATTTTTTTTTTCCCTAGGCTACAGCAAGTCATAAACATACTTCAGAAAACTTAAAAAAACTACATCAGAAACTGAAAACTGAAATAAACTATTATCTATTTGAATGTCAAAGAAATTATTAACCAAAGAAAAATGTTAGTATTTAATTTCTAAACAATGTATTAAATTTGCCATAGATAATTCTCTAAGGAGAGTTTTCAGCGTCAAAATAGATTTTAAGATACAAGATATGACAACTATAATTAAAAATGTTATAGATTTATCAACAGCAATAAACCCTTGGAACTAAACCTAATATAATGTACTGCTACTGTTACGAATTTCAAGCTTGAAGTTTACAAAATTATTTAACCTATATATGTGAAGTAATTTCAATGAAAATTGCCATTGTTTTCAAATATACAATTAAATGGAAGTGTATATTACATTAACCCAAGCAGCTAGTTTTTCAGAAGCAATTTTAGAGCAGAAGGCATTTAATAAAACATTCAACAACCCTGCAACAGTAGCAAAATTCCACTGCAGGAAGCCAGTATCTATCTCTATTAAGTACAAACTATAGAAAAATACAGTGTTAGACTAAATCACTAGGACTGGCAGGACAAGTTGAAGAGCACTATAGTTTCATATTTCATTACCAACTATCAAAACTGGACAAATCAAAATCATGTATCTTTTAGCAGACATAACAAATCTATTTTGCATGTTGGTTTTCAATATTCCTAACACTCAACTGTAATAACTTACTAGTGCAAGAATGTTTAAAAAACCTTACAGCATTTAGGCAGCATTCCCTGGTAGTAGCTATACTTAATACCTGCATTCCAGTAATTATCCCAAGCAGTAACACCAGTTCCATCCATATTCTAATATTACCATATTACTACATGCATTTTCCTTGGCAGAGTATTTCATTTTGCCTTAGCCCTTTTGAGAGATTAAAATAACAAGTTTTGTATGTAAGCAAGCTCCTTTAGATAGATAATCTGAAAATTTTAGGGATTAATAATTTTTTTCATTTTTCTTTTTAATAATTTATCATTACATCTGTGCAATTCATGTATTATAATGTAATTCACACAGCATTTCTAACAGTTTCAAAATTACTTCTGTATGCAATTCAACCTTCCTACTTTCCTTCTGCTTGTCAAAGAATCTACAGATACTACTACTGACAGCAGATTTCTCTAGGAATCTGCAACTTACATAACTAAAACCAGAGTGGATGAACAGACTGCATTTTTAGTCCCCAGTACAGACAACACTATCTGGAGATGACACACATACAGCTACTTAAATAATCTAAAACCTCACATTTATTACTCAGCAAGACTAAAAGGCAATGCATGTTTTCTTTATCCCAAGTGAAAAAACAAGTTTTATACTAAACCCAAACAGATCTAACCATGATTTTATATTCTACTGATCAATTCACACAGTCTTTAATTGATTTGATATTTCATCTGTTTGAGGAAGCCAGTAATTTAGCCTTTCTATGCTGTCATGCCCTGGAGTAATCTAAAGTCAGAGCAGCACCTTTTTGACCTTCCTGTCCAAGGCAAGTGCTTCTGATACCTTCTGGAATGACGACATTCATTCAAACTAGAACTTCTGAGTCCCTCTTTGTTATTCATAGATGCTTACTCCTGACCTCTACAATCAGGTGCCAGCAAATTTTACGGCAATGTAAAAAAATGGGGTTAGTCTTTCTTCAAAAGATCCTTAGTTTACTGATCACTGTATTCCATAATATTTTTTTTTTAAATTAATACTTTCCTCAACATCCAAGACTCATCTGAAAACAATGTATTGGCAAACTTTAAAAACTGTTTCCTAAAGATAAAATTAAAGATCCACACCCACCACACTTCAGATTCTGTAAGCTTCAGATCTGAACCAAAACAGAAAAAAAGGCTGATCATGGCTGTTGTGGTTCAAGCCCAGCAGTTAACTCAGAACCATGGCGTGGCTCTCTCACTGCCCCTGACGCTTCTTCATCCCCCCACTCATGGGGAGACAGGGAGGAGAATTGGAGAATGTAACTCCCATGGGTTGAGATAAGCACAGTTCAGTAACTACGGTATACCACAAACCACTACTGCTATCACCAAGAATAATAATAATAAGGGAAATAACAAGGGGAGAGAATACAACCCCTCACCACCTGCCAACTGATACCCAGCCCAACCCAAGTAGTGATCTGGGCCTTCCAGGTAACAATTTATATACTGGGCATGATGTGCTGTGGAATAGAATACTCCTTTGGCTAGTTTGGGTCAGGTGTCCTGTCTCTGTTTCCTCCCAGCTTCCCATGCCCCTCCTCACTGGAAGAGAGTGAGAGACTGAAAAGTCATTGATCAGGTTAAGCACTACTTAGCTTCCATGAATCACAGGAAGCACAGTGTAACAGGAGACAGAAACAGAAGTCACCATTACATGACAAGCCTCCCTGGTCTATACAAGTCATATATAGATTACTATCTGTAGTTGTTTAACCTTTTAGCAAGGTTACTATTCTAAACAGTGCTATTTTATGCATCTTAAAAATACTTTACCTTTAGATTATACTTGTGTGCATAATCCAAAATAACAGGCACCAAATCATCAGTTGGTTCTCCATTTTCATCAGCCATACCCGGTGGGTACCATGAAAGCACTATTACACCTGAAAATACAAAACTTAAGTTTTAAATCATGTTGTTTAACATACAGCACGTACAATGTAACACTGTCATAAGTTTTAATTATTGATGTGAAATCTACATAATACAAATTAGAATTTCATATTTTTAACAAATATGAGCTCTCAGTATTTGAGAGTGGATTTTAACTTCTTTCATTGTTTTAAAAACAACAAAACAAACAGTGTCAAGATCACCTGTCAAGACAACAGATCTGCACTCAGTGTCCCAAGCCTAACACTTAGAACCATTTCCTCCCACTTTTCAACACAGCATTCTACCTCCAGGTTGTATGAAGAGGAGGAGAATGCTCCCAACTAAGGCACTACAGCTATGCCACAGTACAGCCAAAGAATACCAAAATACATAGGGTTACAAAAGATGAGGGATATGCATGTTATAAGAGATTATTATTTTATGAAACTGCCCACTGTATTTCTGCATTGTATATCTGGCTGTACTACAAAAAATCCACTTCATACTAGAAACAGTGACTGTAATGCCATAACCTTCATTCTTTCTAAAAGCAGTTATTATGGTATAATCCACCCTTCCAACCATGTGAAATTAGTTTTAAATTTGTTACCTAAAGAAAATGCTGAGTGATTACCTATAGTGTAAGAATGTTACTACTCCTGTCAA
The DNA here is from genome assembly GCF_012275295.1 of Melopsittacus undulatus. Classification (NCBI taxonomy): domain Eukaryota; kingdom Metazoa; phylum Chordata; class Aves; order Psittaciformes; family Psittaculidae; genus Melopsittacus; species Melopsittacus undulatus. The sequence continues at coordinate 53,400,013 of NC_047529.1, read as the reverse complement.
AAAAGAGAAGATAACAAATACAATGTCCCTATACTGTAATTTTTCCTCTCCATGACAGCAAAAGAACACACACCTCTCCAGACAGGCTAAGTCCCTTGCTTCTAAAATAAAATGCTGCCAGATAAGTAAGTTAGAATTTTAAGGTGTGTGACTGGAAATAATATCAGGAAGTAGGTAAGACAAAGAAATACATTAAATATTATTTAAAACATGTCGAAGAATAAGACAATGTGATTTTTTTTTTAATTAGGCAAAGACTTAAGTACACAAATCAGGTGACTGAGATAGCAAAGTATATAATCTAAATTCCATCTATTTTATTAACATCATAACATTTCTGACAATTTCCAAAAAAAGTCCAAATTTATGAAAAAGAAATCATAAATCAGCATGAATACATAATCATCTAACATCAATAACAGAAATTTGAGGTCACTATATACAGAAGGTAGTTCAACTACCCTCAGCACATTCTCTCCACATTTTATCAAAACCAGAACTGCAAATAATAGACTAACTGCTCAAGAACAAGAAGAATACAATATTTTACCACACATCTTTTGATGAGTAAGATGTAATGTAGAATAGTAACAACAAACTTAGGTTACACTCAGGGTACCTTGAATACAACATCTGCCAAGACCCTCTGCTATACCTTTAGGAAACAGAGAAAAGTTCGGGAGACGCAATTCTTCATCAAGGAACATAAAATCACATTTGCATTAGTTCTGCCCCATGAATGCTACTTAATATTTTCCTTCTTGTGGTTAAAAAACAGTTATGTACCACTTCAGGAAACTAAAAGAAGATGGACTCAATGCCAAAACCAACAGTGTTTTAAATCAGAGTAGTCACCTAAAACAAATTAAGGACTTCAGACTGGACTACCACAAAATCAGGCTGGTGCAAGAAAATAAATTTCACCAAGCAACCCAGGGAATAAAATCTATTGTATTACTCTGTTACAAAAGAGAAAATTAATAAATAAGAATTCTAAAATATAAGAATACAAGGAAGCACTGCATGAGACTCCTGCTGCTATAATCTCCTATATGCCTTTGATCATTATACTATATTAGCTGAAAGAACCACTTACATTTTTCTCCTTTTGTAAGTTCCTTCATAAAGCCTCAAGAAAAAGTTAGATGAAAAATTATTTGACAGAATGTAAAATGCAGTCATGGATTAGATATTGACTAAGATTCAAAAAGAAGGAACTGCAAATAGTTAACCTCATAGTACACAAAAATGAACCAAGTATAATTCTTATTTAAAGAAAATAAACAAGCTATATGAGAAGTAACAACCTGAGGGAAAAAGTTGATGATTTACATTGGTCATATATATACTTAAATCTGTAAGTCAGAACAACAGCAGGAAAAAATCACTTTTGACAAATACAAGTAATATGTTACAAAGAATATGTCACAGCAAGCAAGAACTATTCTTTCACACTGCTGAGTTTTAAATGGAAAACTAACTTCAAGCTACTAAAAAAGCTTATTTTGCAAAGCATTTTCCCTAGTATTTGGCACCTGTTCCACCAGCAGTTCAGCTTTATTAGACATCTGTATTAAGATGAGAAACATCAGATTCTTCTGAAGCTACAAGTGCCCTCTCTGTTTTCATCACATATCATGCATCATTTTGCTTTAGATAAGACTAAAAAAGTGCTTATTAGCAACTAATACGAGAGATTTCTCTGCAACAGTCTTCCCACAGTTGCTGTGTTCCTGTTAATGTTACTGTATTATGGAAAAGGATGAGAAATTTCCTGCATTTGTATTAAGCTTTGTACAAAACACAGGTTAGGTTAAAAAACAGCAGAAAACAATATCCAAGAAGTAACTATCATATAAGTAAACACTATTAATGGGAATACAACATTTAAATCAAGCCTTGATTGGGTAAATCAAAGTGATTCAATTCAAGGTGATTACCACTCTAAATAATGCTACGAGCTCTGGTCATGATACTCCAACTACATTTAAAGAAGCTGTTCAGAGTTTCATAGTAACCTATATGACTACTTATTTTAAAGATAAATGTAACAACGACCATAAAGCCCAACAACAGAAAATGACATCTAAGAAATACTGAACATTCTTATGTATACAGCCCATCTTATCTAGATAAAGGGAGTATCAGTTTGTGTTGGGAAAAAAATATACTTTTAGACAAAGAAATTAACTAAAATTAGCTACATTGAAACTACGGTACCTGAGCTCAAGGTTTGGATTAGATATTTGCATGACAGTAAGAACACCTATAAATACACTGTATAAAATTTTAATTGCACAAAAGCTATAATTCTACATGCTCTTTGATATACATATTAATACACAATTGTTATTGCACACAAAATTTCAGAAAAACAAAGCTTCTATTTGAACATACTGCTCCATAACCATCATAACAGGATTTATTGAAACCTGTTTTTAAAACTGAAGTGTTAATTTTAAAAAATAATATACCTAATCTATTCTAACAGCATTTTCTGTATTTTCTACATATGTTACCAGTGCTTAACAGTAAGTCATGAAACATGCACCTAAAGGATTACAAACACAGTTCCTCTATTTCTGTGGTGTTACACTCATCAGACACAGCTCTGAAAATGTAGGTTTCAGCTGGGAGTTAAAACTCAGAAATACAAAGACATTTAGTAGTTTCATTCTAGTTTCCAGAATTACATATAAAAATGGAAGAATGGGTCAGTTGTGTTAATTCATACATTTAAGGCTGGATAAAAGAACAACATTCTGAAATTTTAACATTCATTACCAGTTGAAGCTGCACGCATTTGCTTCATGTGGGCTTCTATGACAGAAGGGTCTTTGGAACTGTAAGATCCAAGTTCAGGATAAAAATTAGCCCCAATGTCCTCAGGAGGATTATGTCTTCCCTTTGGATAGTTGTTTGCAATTTTGGGATCCCAGTGTGGCAACAATGGATGGTTCCAGTGAATGTATTTACCATCAAACTGTGGATTGCCAAACCAACTATAGTAGAATATGTGAAAGTTATAATTAGGAGATGATAGCTCTTCTTCCAGCTTGTTTACAGGAGGCATAGATGCTTTCATAGTATTGACTGCAATACTATGCAAATTATTGACATGCGTTACAGTATCTCCTTGAACCCTATTTAGTGAATTCTGTTTATTGTCTAAGTGCACTGTCCGTTGTTGAAGCTCGGGCAACAAACCAAGTCCAAACGGATCCCCAAAGCCAGCTCTGTCAGGTCTCAGTGTCTTCAAGGCCATCATTATGGAGCAAATAAACAAAATAAAAAGCAACAAAATGATGCATGTTCTTCTGCGAAATCTTGCCATGATGTCATAGTTCAGAATCCAAACAGAAGGATTTTGGCCGCAACTGATCAAAAGACAAATATTTTACAGTCAGTTTTCTTATTACTTAATTCAACAGTATAAAATGCTTCATAAAGTTTCTACATGACAGAAATAATGTAGGGAAAAATGTGATGCATACACAAACTGCATAACTAACAGCCCAGGGCGAGGCAATGGGTGACAAAAAACATTTCTGTATTTGAGTATGCATGTCAAGTTCTGAGGTTCTACCCTCAAGGACTCATATATTTTATAAAACACATTCTTTTTGAACTTTGTTGTTTTTCTAACCCAAACAAATCCCCTGAAGTGGAAATTCTGGTTATATTATTTCATAAGTATCATGCTTTGACAAGTCTGATAGAAACAGCACAGAAAACAGAAGGTGAAAAGTAGAAGCCAGGAAAGGAGAAAAAACTTAGCAGAACAAGAGTTAAATGACAAAATGGGATATGACAGAAGCACAGCTTATATTCCAAATACAGATTTCATTTGCTAACCTATTGACTGGCTTCGGACCAACCACTCTGTGTTTAGCTAAGCAATGCATTGATTATATACTTTGGCAAACTAAACTCAAAGCAAGGATGCTTTGCAACTTCAGAGATTTAAAATTCTGATTTGTTTTCTGAATTATGTAAACAAAAAAAAAAAATAGCACAGCATTAAGGATGGACCTCAACCAGAAAGCCTGAAAGTTAGCTGCTGGCAGACTGGTAGTACCATGTCACAGCTGCATGACACTTCATGTAGAATTCCAGGACTAAATTCAAAACAAGACCAACAGTATACAACAAGATTTGAGCCCTGAAAGTAGAGGGAAGAAATACAGTACAACTGAATGCCTAATTATTTATAACTTTAATTCCTGTTCAATATTCAACACAAGAGAGCCTGAGACAAGGATTAGTGAAATTTAGGTTATCACAGAATTATGTGGAACAAGATTATGCATAAAACTGACAACACTAAACTGGAAAATCTTAGAATAAATTTCTGATTCAACAGCCATTAGACATAGCATAGCTGTGATTTTGTATTTCTGCCACCAACCTCTAAATTTTAGAATCTTACTTTAATGTACTGAGATATACAGAGTCTTAAAATACTTATGAAGCACCTCACCTTAGTTTCCTACCAATGCCCTTTACTACTGTTAAAGTGCATTAAAATATAGTTCAATTATCACAACACTCTGTGTTACAGCTGTGATAATCTCAGATAAGGAATTTTAGAATATCCTTTTTAACAATACAGTCTGAACTGGATTAGCAACATGACACTGCCAAAAAGGGAAGTTTTGCTTCCATTTCCAAACTTAATCTGTTCATCTTACTGCTTACTTTTAGTTACCTCTGGAATTCATCTGGTTTTCACAGTAATGTCACTCACACATGACTGCAGCAAAATCCTGTTAATATCCCCAGAATAAACAATAAATCACCCCTATGCACTTCTACCTTGTTACAGAGCTGACTCAGCTGAATGAGTATCACAGCACTAATGCCAACAAATGAGTTAACAGCACAAATGGTGGAAGGGAATAAAAATGGTGCTGCTCATTTTGCCCAACTGGACTATGAAACCATACATACCTTTGGCTAGTGTCAGGAAAAATCAGTTTACACCATCTATGCTTATGGTACTAAACACTTTTCATTAACAGGGTTGATATCACTTCAAATCACAGGGGGTTTTTTCTCTAGCTCACAATCCACTCCAAGATCTTAGAATTTTGTCAAAGAGATTATTTGGAGTCCAGAACATTTTTTTTTTTGTTCCTAATAAGAAATTAACTTTAAATACATTTAAACTACTTCCATTACTTTTCCTGTCTCCTTTCTAGTCTATCATGCTACCCCTCCCTGGGAGTTTAGTTTCTGAGTAAACAGATGCTTCCTACAAGGTCAGGATTTTTTAGGAAACAATATTATTCACATGTATTCAGCTTTCTTTAACCCAGATGCTACTGATCTTCATCAAACAACATAGAAAACTGCCGGTGATACGTTACTTCTGCAATTATTTTATCTCACCTATTCTGTAAAAAGAATTCAAGATTGTAATGTTTATAATTAGAATGTTCATAAAGTCTTTGATTTGGGCCTTCCTATTCCATATCAAAGAAACTGTTCTTTTTTATTCTTTGTTATATCTGCTACTAAATTCCTCTACAGCATCAATTTTTCATTAACATAAAGTGCTTTTTCTGAAGTGCTGACCTTAGTGTTCCATGTTCTTATTTTAACAAGTATATTTTCAATGGAATATTTATCATGAAAGCATACTTACTAAAATTTGGCTAGCATCAGGAGAAACCCTGGTGTACCACTGCATATTCTAAGCCCTCATACAGAGGTTCAGCACTAAAGTGCAAAACTTCCAGAACAAGTAAGTGATACCTATAGTAAAGCCTTGTGTTTTGGGGAGATAGCAATCTCAGTGTTGACATAATTTAGCCCTGGCATAGATACCTATACTGTCAAAGCTGCACTGAAGAGCTACAGTTTGGCAATGCTTGCATTATTATGTCATTTGATCTTGTTCAGATCTGCTCTGAAGACAGTGACAGATAAATTATGCTCATCAACACTAGTGCCACAGCAGAATGGTAATATTAGGAAACAGAATGAGCAAACATGCCATGTGAAACAGCTACCTGAAGTCTATTCCAGGAACTGGAAAAATCTTAGAATGTGTTTCTCATTCAACAGCTATGAGAGAGAGCATAGGTGTGATTCTGTATTTCTGTCACAGACATCCAGATTTTAGAACTTGACTTCAATTTATAGAGGTACATAGGTCATTCCTACATACTCATAAAGTACTTTGCCTTGGACTTTTGGGTGCATTTGGATCTAACAGAAATTCCCTTTCTCAGTAGGAAAAAGCCTGCATAACTTCAGCTTTATGCAGATTAAGATCTCACATCCAGACAGTTACTCTGACTCATATAATGACTTGTTAAGTAGTAGCAGCTTTTCCATTCTAAACCCAAGTTTGTTGATCCCTGTTGGTATACCAGAAATAAATTAAGTAGTTAACCCCTTTCTTTTGCCTAGTCATAACAGGTCACAGGGAAGAATGAGTTAGTTTAGATGATCAATCTCTGCCTCTGGGCAAAGAACAGGCCCAGTGCAGAGCAATGCTTTATCAGAATAGTTAGGCACCTTCAGCTATTTGTGCATGAGAGACTTTCTAAGCAAAAAGTTGTTTCTTTGTACAACATGAAAAAACACCTTCTATTTAGGAACTCATCTGCTATTTTAATTTGATCTCCCTAGTTCTCAAATTAGAAGGGACAGTAAGCAAGGTTTACATTTATTATTATTACTACTTATACTTTCTGCTTTACTAATAGCTCGATTGTTTCTATCGGGTTCTCTGAGTTTTTTCTTTAGAGAAATGTCTAGTCTGTCTAATCAGTATATTGCATCACCATCATGGGATAATTTTAAACATATTTCAGGTGTTTCTTTTCTGTACTGTTTCAGCTCCACTGCATCATTCCTTTCTGAAATTAAGGCAGCACATTTTAATACAGTGTGACTCTCAACATGCATCTTGGACATAAAATTGCCCTTTGTTTTGATCTTTTTTCTTTTTTTCTTAATTTTATTCTCTGTCCCTCTTCTAGATGTTTTTTCTATCAATTCACTTCACAGCTAATGCATGTAAACTGATAACAAAAATCTTATAAGCCCTAAATCAAGTTCCTCAGTGGTAAAAATGAGCTCAAAATCACTACTGTGAAATTAAAATTTTCTTTATTCTGTGAATTTTAATATATATTTCAGCTAAATGTTTGGTTGGGTTTTGGGTCTTTTTAATTTCTTCTAATCACCCAGTCAGTCCATATTGGAAATTTCTTTGGCAAATTTTCCACTGAGAGGTGCCTGAAGACTTCAGGATCTTCGGTTAACTCTGTTGGTGTTAACCATTTACTACCACCACACTTTCCCAAATTGGGAATTGTTATCTTCAGGTGCAGATCAAAGCACAGAAATCAACTGATTTCTGGCCTGGGAAACAAAAGTATTAATAATAAAAAAGCAACAGAGGCTGCCAACATCTTCCTTGTAAGAGCCTTAGGTATATTAGAAAAAATGGGAAATTTCTTGGAAGTGTCTGCTTAGGAAAAGTCCCTTCCTAAATACTTTTTTAAAAAGCCCATAAAATCTTGGAAGACGACATCACAGATGGCATGCAGACATTTTATAGCCTACATACGAAATATAAAAATTTTAAAGCACCGCCAATAATAGAAGGTTTCTTTTTGATCCAACCAATTTAAAAAGAGGCATTTGAAACAACAATTCTAACATGGATAACTGTATCACTCACAAAGAAGGGAATGATTTTTTTTTGTAACCATATTTGAATTTAAGATAGCTGCAATAACAAAAACACGACCCTGTTGCGCTTCCTTGGTTCTAAATGCGGTAAGACAGCCTGCAGCACTGAATTATATTTAGAACCACAGCATGGTCTGGAAGGGACCTTAAAGACATGTACTTCCAACCCCCTTGCCATGGGCAGAGACAACTTCCACCAGACCAAGTTGCTCAAAGCCCATCCAACCTGGCCTTGAACACTGCCATGGATGGGGCAGCCACGGCTTCTGCCGGCAACCGGTGCCAGTGCCTCACAACTCTCAAAGGAAAGAACTTCCTAGTATCTAATTTATATCTACCCTCTTTTTGTTTAAAGGCATTACCCACTGTCCTATCACTACATGCCCTTGTAAAAAGCCTCTCCAGCTTTCTTGTAGGCTCCTTCTTAGGTACTGGAATGCTGCTCTAAGGTCTCCCCTGAGCCCTCTCCAGGCTGCACAAGCCTAGCTGTCTCAGCCTGTCTCCAGTGAGGAGGTGCTCCAGCCCTCGGAGCATCTTTGTGGCCTCCTCTGGACTTGTTCTAACAGGCTCACCTCCTTCTTATGTAACATACATCTTATTTTATATGTAAGAATACTGGATTTCAACATGCTCGCCTTCTCCTGCCTTTAAAGGACACGAACTATGAGCAGCAGCAGACCACGGAAAGACAGCAACCTTCCTCACCAGGAGCTACCTGTGAACCGGGCTCCTGTGGCTAATGGCAGTGTGAGCAGCTGCGGAGAGAAGCTGTTTTAACAACGGTTGAAAGTAAGAAGGGAAAGCGCAAGCAGCTTACGCCGTTGCTCCCCTCTCCTGAGCAAGACACCAAATTACGAGCCTTCACGCTTTCCTCTAACACTGACCAGCCGAGCGCCAGAGCTGTCAGCCAAACTCCATCCCTAGCCAAGAAGCTCAGCATCCGCCGCGGGCGGGCAATATGCGCGGAAGCGCGGAGAGAGGTACCGCCCGAGCGGCACCCTCAGCCCCTCCGACAACAGCAGCAGGAGGCGAGCGCCTTCCCCTCGTCTCCCGGCCTCTCCCAGCCCCGATGAACCCCAGGGCTCCGCCGCGGCGCCCGGCCCATTTTCTCGCTACCCCTTTCCCAAGCCGCCGGGGCCGGCAGTGGCACTAGCGGCGCAACTGGGGCCCGGGGCTAGCTACCACAGCATGTGCCCCATGTGCCACTGCCGTTACTCACCCGCCCGAATCAGGGGCGCAGCCCGACGGCCAGCGGGTGGGCGGGGAGGGGGGCGTGCTCGTAACGGGGCCTGGCTCGGTGGTGGCCCGACAGGCCGGAGCTGGGCGGTGCAGCTGCCCCGCACCGCTCCGCCGAGGCGGGGCGGATGGGGTAGGGTGTGCGCGCATGCGCCAGCAGTGGCGCACGCGCGGAAGGCGGGTCTGTGGGGAGGGTGGTCGGTGTGAGGTCGGTTGTTGATTCTCGTCACAGCCGCCTTGGTCGTGCTCAGGTGTGAGAGCCCAGCGCCGGTTATTGCAGGCTGACGGGAGGGAGGGAAGCAGAGGTTGTCAGCCTGCCTGCGGCTGAGTGCGCTTTTAGGTTGTTTTTTCCTTCCTTGAGGGAGGGATGTGAGCAGGTGAGTGTTAGGAAGTCACAGGCTATGAAATAGTCGTTTACACTCAAAAGAGCTGAAAATTCTTCTGCTCTTCAAATTTCTATGATGGCTTGGTGGTTGCTTTTCAGCTGGGGTAGCACTTGCACAACGGTAATGGCTGGGTAATGCCAGTGGTTTAAATCTGAATGTGGCAAATGGATGGTTCATGATGTGTCAAATATAGCAGTTCTGCACAGTGGTGGAGGTCAGTTTATGCTCTGTAGAGTAAGGCCTGTAAGACAGTCATGCACTGAGGAAGTCAGTGCATTGGGGTAACTCCATTTTTATACCCTGGAATCAGAACAGTTTGAGTTGAAAGGGACCTTAATGATCATCCAGTTCCGATGCCCCTGCCATAAGCAGGAACACCTTCCACTAGACCTGGTTGCTTCAAGCCCCTTCAACCTGGCCTGGAACACTGCCCAGGATGAGGCACGCACAGCTTCTCTGGGCAGTCTGTGCCAGCGCCTCACCACTCTGATAGTGAAGACCTTCTTCTTTATATCCAACCTGGATTTTCCCTGTCAGCTAATAGGAGTAAATCAGGAAAAAAAAATATGTGAAGTATGATAAATATTCCTATTACACACTTCGTAATTGCATATAATTGTAGTAATGTAAAAATGATTTCAATGATGTTGATATTTCGTACATTTCATACATTTTGTACATTTCTTACATTTCATAAATACTCCTTTTTTGCAAAATGGGCTCTGAATAGTTGCCATAAGGAGATTCGTAATCAACTGAATGAAAATATACCCATTTTGTACTGTAACATCAGATATCTTTCATGAGGAACACTTGATGAGTGTGGCAGGTGTACCTGCTCTAGCAGAAGCCTAACAAAAGCTTCCACCACATACAGGGAAGGTGGCAAGGAAGTTGAGTCCTGAGCGAATGCAAGGCTACATGATTATTTGACCACAGGTCAGATTTGACTGGAGTATAAAAGGAGCCCCACTGCGCAATCACTTAAGTTGGTCCTTCTTGGAGCAGTGGTTTGCAGCTGGGGACTCTCCTCCAGGGTCAGGATGCCATCCAAGGAAACACCTTCAGGTTGAGAGCCTTCTCTTTTTAGGTGAGTGATTGCTCATTTTGGATCCTTTGCCATAAAGTTTTAAGATTCATCAGTGTAGTGACAGATCCATGTGACATCCTCAATCTGTAGGTAGTGTTGGTAGAGCTTTAATTGAGGTTGAACAACAAATTTCATTTAGCCTCAGGTTATTGGTTCCATAACAGTGAACACTTCAGAGTGACTCAAAACAAATTGTTGCACTAAGTAAACAGAACAGTTTTCCCATAGAATGAAAACCTTTTTTCCATTTGCTGTATAAAAGTTACTGTAATCAGTTGGATCCCTGTGGTGTAGTTTGACTGATTTTTTTTTTTTTTTAAATCTTTCTAAGCCCTGAGAGAAACAGAGTATACAGTGACCAGAATTGTGGTTTCCTTGCAATCAATAGCAAAACTTGTATTGATTTTAGCGGAGGCAGTATTTCACCTCCTGTGTGGATAAAAATACTTGGAATAAGTGTCTCAAACGGTAGGTGTAAACAAGTAAATTCAGTAGCCCCCATGGTTCTCCTTGAGTTCTGACAAAATTATCAAAATTGTTGTATAATGGGTTTTTATGTTCACTGATTGCTCTGATGGGAAAAACATTTGCAATAATACTTAATACTAATATTATTTCTTGTATGTATTTGAATAATTTCATCAATGGGAAATATGTTGTAAGTGATTGGGAATGTCATGCTTTAATGATAAGTTAGCATATAAATAAACTGGAGATCACAATTTCAATATTTGATATTCATGTAGTTTCCTCAGTCTTACAAAAATCTTTTTACTGTGGTTTCTTTCTGTTGTTGTCTTTTTCTTGCTTTCACCTTTCTCTTCTCTCCTTTTTTCTATCAAAAGAAAGGTAGTGCAAGAGTGCTCTTCGCTTCTCTTTTATGAAGGACGTAACTTTAATCTTTATTTTTCTCTTTATGATGTGGGATCACTCCTACTGGAACTAGGAAGGTTTGTTTGAAAATAAGATCATCACAAAGCTTAAGACCAGAAAAAGTAAATCTGAAGCATAATTTGGTCATGGTCCACTAAGTGTATGTGTTTACAGGATAAAAATATACTAGTGTTAAAAAATAAACAGGAAAAAAAATAATTTAATCAAAGCAGAAGACCCCTAAAATTTATTGTTTTAACACAGCTGTATTATGTCAGAACACTTCTGCTAAACAGACTGAATCTATTGGCTAAGATTTAAGAAAGCAACAAAACCAAACTTATTTCACACAATTTCCTCCAAGCCATTCTACATAGCTAGGAAATTAATTAATTATGTTTGGTTTAAGTTTAGTTGGAACAAATGAGGTTAATATGATTGTGGTAGTATGACTGGATAACTTTATTTTCTAATTTAAATTTTTTATTTCTTGTGTTACATTTCTACATTTCTTTTTCCTTCTTGGTTTTATGCCTGCTTATTTTTCCATGTTAGATCAAGGTGCACCTGTCCCTAACCTGCCTTCACTGTATATTGTCTTTTCTGCAGCTTCCATAATTTTCTCCTCCATTACATTGTGTATTTTCTCACTTGTTCTTTATTTATGGATATAATAGCTGGAATAGACTTTTTGGACTTCAGAACAAACACAAAAGAGGGAATAGTTTGTGCTTGTAGCCTTTCCTTCTATTTTCAATCATTCAGCTGTTTCAAAATCATAAGTATGTTTTCCTTCCACTAATAATAATCCAGAGCTCCTTGTTTGAAGTTTTGTGAATCTCTACTGCTTTTTCTGATATGTAGCCAGCTCTTTGAATTCTTCTTCCCAGAGCCACTTAAGTGCTACATCCCACATTTTCCTTGTCAGAAGCTAAAGACAACCTTGCTTTTATGATACAAAAAATGACAAAGTCCATTTTTTACTGAAAGTATTCAACAGCTGTACAGATAATATGGTGGTGGGATTTGGATAAATATACACCTGCTTCTTAAAAGTTTTGAATGGTAATTTTGAAACAAAGTCTGGTTATGCAGATTACTTAGAGCAACAAGAGCTTTGATTACGAAGCCTTCAAGAGTATACAGCCAGATTACCTGATTGCAAACCTTGGACAATTGTAGATCTTCAAGATGTGAATATAAACAAACCTTATTAAAAGTAATGTCTTTTTCTGTCATGGAATTAATCCGTGGATTTATTGAATGGTTCACTAAACTGTTGTGTGTATTAAATATTTGTTCCAGCCCATCAGAAATTGAACTATTCTATACATATAGAATTTATGTCACAACCTAAAGTAATTTCAAAATTTAGAAAACCAGTTGTCCTGGTTTTGGCTGTGATAGAGTTAATTTTATTGCTAGTATCTGGTGCAGTGCTTTGGCTTTAGTCTGAGAACAATGCTGATAACACACCAGTGTTTTAGTTGTTGCTAAGTGGTGCTTACCCTGATCAAGGACTTTTCAGTCTCTCATGCTCTGCCAGTGAAGAGGGGCCCAAGAAACCAGAAAGAAGCAGAGAGAGGACACCTGACCCCAACTAGCCAAAGCGATATTCCATAACACAGCACATCACGCCCAGTATATAAACTGTGGGGAGTTACCCAGAAGGTGCAGATTGCTGCTTGGTTCATGTTGGGTATTGATCAGCGGGTGCTGAGCAATTGTATTGTGCATCACTTGTGTTTATTGGTTTTGGTTTTATTTTTTCTTCTCTTTTATATTCTCTCCCCTTGTTATTTCTATTATTATTAGTAGCAGTAGTAGTAATATATTGTACTTTAGTTATTAAACTATTCTTACCTTATTCCACATATTTTACATTCTTTCAGTTGTCCTCCCCATCCTGCCCAGGGTGGGTTGAAGAGGAAGGTGAGTGACTGTGTGATATGTAGTTGCTGGCTGAGTTTAAACCACAACACGAGTGTTTCTCCCTAGAAAACAGTGGGTGTTGCATATTTTTTTAATTTAGTTGTGAAATTACTTAAAAAAAAAAAGATTAACTGAAAAAAAGGCTGGAACTATAGCCATTGAAAATGTACTCTACTTGCCTTAGGAATTTCCATTTACTTTTTGTATGTCTAGGCAGTGTATGCAAATAAGAATTTCCTTTACTTATAGTGAGACGTAATCTAATGTAGCTAATAATTTTATAAGGCCAAAATGTATACTTTGTTTATACAGGAGTGCCTACCCAGTTTATTGAACTGCCTTGATGTTGTACATATTGGATTTGTATGAAGATTATACCTTGGGGAATGAATACAGAAAATACATTACATATCCCTTATGTTGGCATATATTTGGATATGCTTTTTCTTTCATTTCTTACTGAGTATTAGGACCTTTTCTGGAAAGGTATATCCAGTTAAAGCATAAGTCTTTCTAATATTCTCTGCTGGAAGTTACATAATATCTTAGAGGGTGAGGGGAAAAAAAATTTTTCTTTCTGCCCATAAAGAAAATGATTCAGAAAGAATTTGTGTATTGTTTTCAAGGTTTTCCCTGGAGTACTTATCAGTCTACAGATGCATTTGATTTGGAGTCTCATCTCCTTCAGAAATTAGAAGCCTCATTTGTGCTTCCTCTCAGATTAAATGAACTGTGATGAGACAATGATGTTTTCTTCTTCTGGCAGAAAATGTAAATCAGTCTAGGTAGTCTTGTGCAGTGATTTTTATTTTTTTTCTTTTCAGCAATTGCAGCAGAAGAAGTAGTTCTTCAAAGGAAGACGAATGTTTAGATGACAGGGTGATACATGCTTAAAAATTGTCCAAGTAAGGTGTTATTGGAACGAATAAGACCCAAAGCAAGGGAGAGTTTAAAAAATGGGACACGCCCAGCCTGTAGATGCTCTTTAAAAACATATCCATTTGAATTCGGTGTTCCAGTACCACCTGAGCATCCTTATTAATAGAAGAAATAAATTAGCTGAATAATATCACATTTCTAAAAGTAATCAAGTATTTCAGTTTCTTGTCATTAATGCATACAAACTTTCAGAAGAAATAAGTACTTTTACTGACATACAAGAAAAGTTACATATAAAATGCAAACACACGTGCATAGATTTTCCTTAGTGTATAGTATGTTCAAGCAGGCTGTATTGCAGTTTTAAGAGGCCCCATTTCAGAGTGCCAGTTTAGTTTCTCAAGATACAGCAACCTAATTAATTTGTTTTGTGGTCAGGATAGCTCTGCAGAATGAAAAAAAATCTTCTAAGTCTTGTAAGAGACCCAGCAAAGGTTGAGATTGCATATCCCATTGCAGAGTTAAATAAACCACCAGTAGTTTTCCAAACTGTGAGGTTCAGAGGGACCCGGTGATTAATTTCCGTCTATGCTCATAAGTGTTATCAGTAGCAATATAACTTCTTCTTGGTGGAATATCAGTTACGAAGATACACAAGTATCAAACAATGTGCTGTGTCTGCAATTCCAACCTAGCTTTTATTTTAGGAATAAATGAATAACTAGTAAGTTCACAGAGACATGTAACTATCATACAAAGGCTACTGCATTTTTCATTTTGACCACTGGGTACATGATTAATCTGTGCGTGAATGGATAGTAATAAATATACAATTTTTAATTATTATTTTAAACGAATTGCTGGTTGACATAGATGATTCGTCTCATTTCCCAGTAAATAACAAATTTAAATTTGTTGTTGTATGTTAAGCATAAATACTAGCTCAAAGTATGTAGCATCTTGAACCACCAAAAAGTTTGTTTTGCATGACCATACAAGAAAATGTATATTCTGCCTAATCAGGCTGCACTGTGAAAGGTGCTGGTATTGAAAAAGTCACAGTGGAATGGGATGGAATATGTAGAATTAGACTATGTATGGAATTAGACCTTCGGTAGTGGAAGCACTTTGAAGCACAGATTTTCCTTATAAAGAAGAAAAAAAAATAAATTTGTGTGTTAAAAATATTCCTGCTTTCCATTCCATTTAGTTTGAGCTCATAAACTAGAATGGGAAGTGTTTTACTGTTTTTATTATAATGTTGTTCTATAAAACAGCATTGCTTCCATCTATTTGTGCGGTTGTAATTGAGATGCATAAAATGTTAGGTTCATGTTCCTGATGTAGAATCCATATTGTTCTTTTAGCCATTCTCTGCACAAACTGCACCTGAAGAGCTGTTCTACTTAAAAAGTTTTCCTCTATGGGGGGGTGTTGTTTTGGAACACTTCTAGAATTTGGGATAGCAAAGCAAAATCATGGAGATGGGGATATGTTAAGAAGGTGCATCAGTTTGCAGAAATAACTGTTTGTACTGTGTAGCCAAGCATTATTTCCTGGAAGCTTGCTGAGTGCAGTAATTTCCATAATTATGCAGTTCAAACTGTCTGCATCATGAAGGCATCTGATTAATTTGGAGATCTTACTGGTTTATGTGGTGACAGAGGGATGGACTCCATGCAGTTAGTGTTGTGCTGAAGACTAGGCAAACTTGGCAACTGATTTATCAAAAGAAGAAAAGGAAACCTCGCTGAGCAGGCAAGTGATCAAGCTGTACAACTTTTGTTATTACAATTGCTAATAATTTTTGACATCAGGGTATTGACAGAGCATGATTTTCCATTGGTCATTGCCTCTATAATAATAACAATAATAATGATTTATTTACTGTAGCACTTATTTGAATGCAAGTGCTTCTCAAAATAGATGGAAAGAAATGCTGCCTATCCTGAGTGCTTAAGACCTTCTCAAGCATTATTCAATGCAGCATTAGAAGTGAGTGGCAGTCATAGGTCATTAATTGCTTTATTCTGTCTTACTGTCATTTTAATATTGGTATTACCAAAAATTCAGTAAAAGGCAAGCTTTAGTTGGCTAGCTTCCTGTAGGATCTGCAAAATAAATTGGTCTGAACATGGACCTTAGTGGCATTGCGGATCAGCTCAGGAGAAAACATGTGGAACATTGGAAAGTATAAATTTCTTGGATAAGTGTGACAACAAAATGCCAGATGGGAGCACAGGTTTTGTCCAGCTTTTTGTTCTACTAAAACAAATGCAATAGTCAGGTATGCAGTTATTTCTGGATTATATGTGCTATATATATATTTATATATAATGTAATATAACACCTAATACTATATAAAATATACATTGGGTATGTTGTATTTCATGTTTTATGTAATATATATACTATTATATATAATTATATATTACTACATTATGTATTTTTATATAATATTGTCAGGTAGTAATATGCCAGTTGGTGCTTACTTGGAAATACATAGATGACTTCTAGGAATAGAGTGTCCTTCTCTGGAGAAGAATACCTTTGACTAGTATCTGTAATGAAACATCCAGACTGTTCACTCATGAGTTACTGTATGACTCACTTTCCACCCACTTCTTAAATCAGATTATGTGAGCCAGGAAGTTAATCAAAATACAGTTCAAGGCATAGATGATGTCTTGAAAATCATTTTATAGTTGCCGATTTTCTATTGTAAAGATAGTTATTCCTGCCTAATGATATAGTATTATGCTGCAGGCAGTATGAAAGTTGATTGGCAACTCTGATGCAGTGCTGAATTCCTTACAGGAAATCATGGGGGATAAAACAAGCACGTTTTAGGGAATAAACATATCCCTTGATAAAACATTTCAGTATATTTCATATTTTTTGCCATTTTCATACAAATAAGTAGAAGATCATGAGAAATTATGCTTTCTGTTTTGCTAAGGTAGAAACTGTTTTAAAAAGTACTTTATCTGCAGGAGACAGCAGCAAGTCACGTATGCAATGAGAAGTTAACACAACTGTAAAAGTATTCAAATAATCTCCCCAGGTATAGGCACATTTCATCCTCTACTTTTGGTTCAAGGGCATTGCTTTACATGAGCTTGCACAGGTGATTAATCCTGCTAGATTGAAGGTACACTGGGGAGTAGAGTACTTCTTAAACAGAGATGTGGTTGGGCATCACACTATGTATATGGATTTGTTCTTTTCATTTCCAGGGATGCTTTAGTATATGCTTTTTTAAAAACCCCAAACCACAAACCAAACTCATTTAACTAGGACAAAAACATATTGAGTCAAAGCTAATAGTTTATAATCTATCTTGCAAAATGGTGTAATGGAAAACAAACAATAGGGCACAAAGAGGGAGATAAAAGGAACAGTATAATGTTAGCAGTGATATACTTCAGTTGCTTCTTCCTGAAGGATAACCTTGAGGTTTTGATGGCCTTGTAGACTTCGGTTGTGTTAATTTGTGAGTAAAAGCAACGGATGCCTGGAAACGATTGTTTGCCTAAGCCTCATGGGAAAGATGGGGAAGGCAAATGATAGTTCACATTATTTGCTTTTCTCTGTGGGATTTGGCAGAGCTGTTCTCCAGCTGATTCTTAAAGAAGAAAATAGAAAAACATGTTAGAAGTTTATGCATGAAAGATGATGTATTTATAGATGGTTATTCTTTGTGTACCTATTGGAGTCAGAGGTCAAATGCACATTCTGACCATCTTTATGAGTGGCTAACAACATGCTGGGAATTAAGTTACATAATAGTGCATTAGAAAATAGCCCAAAGAAAAAGCTCTTCTATTTCTTAACTTGCAATACATTATTTATCAGAGAAGCCTGATGGCCTGAAAGCATTAAAATTTTAGGAAGTAGAAACTTTTTTTTTTTTTCCTTTCTTTCCTGTACATGCAAACTATGTAGACTATGTAGGGTTTAATCCTTGTTCATAGCCTCTTCAGGCTACTGAATTTAAAATGGTATGTTGTAGAAACATGTTTTTTTCTCTCAGTATTTCCCTTCATTACTCCTGGTTTTAGCTAGAGACAGGAAATATTACATTCATGTCCCTGGACATACAGTTTTTAGAGGGTGTTTTAGATAGTAGCTTTACTAGCTTAATTTACCTCTGCTACAATTATGCCAAAATACTGCCAAAAGATTTTTAAAGTAAATTGTTACCACACAGCCTTGTGATGTCTTTTTGTTCAGTACTTTCAATCCTGAGACACTGCTGTTTTACCAGAAGAGGCAGTAAGAATCTGTTGTGGTCGACTAAAATGTTAACAACAGTTATCCTGAAGGAAACATAAAAAAGAAGTTTATGGATTCATCTGCCTTGTGAGGTCACTGAACACTCAAGGTTTGGATTTATGTAATCAAAGGCACCCAATGCCATATGAAATGCACCAAATTGTCATTAAAAAACCTATCCCTTTGGAGCTGGAAGTTTCAACACAACTAAAGACTTTTGCCCTTCTGATACAGCTTTCAGGGGAGCTGTCTTGGGCAACATGAAAAAGTGCTGGATGTTTATGTTTAGACAACCAAATTCCACACGCATTGTCTCCCTAGTGCTTTCTACCTTCTAAATGGAGCTCCAGGGCTTTAGATTTCTTTGCATGGGTGACATAGATACTTACGTAATCCTGAAAATTCAGGTTCATTTGCTGGATAAGCAAAGGGTGCATATATATTTTGTCATGTTTCCTTTTGAACTCAAAGTTCACCAGGTGATTTGAATACTGCAGTGCCTCAGCTCCTGCCTCCTGCCACTGCATTAGTGGTATTGAGTGAATGTTCAAATTTCAGTGGGTAGATGCAAAATTCTTGTTCTGACTCTAAGTTTATAATCAGACTAGAGCATCAGTCCCAGGTCTGTTTCTATATATGTATATATGCTATCATAGTACTTGATAAATTATTTTGATGATTGTTAAAATTTTCTGCTCTGTATTCATTAGCAGTTATAATGCTTTATATCTTAGTCTGCTGCTTTGAAGATTTCCCCTGTTTTGGAGATTTCTATTCTTATGGAGGTAGAGAGACTAACTCACTTTTTGTTCTTTCATTTGATAGATTAAATTTAATTCCTGCTGCTAGAAGAGATGCTTCACATGGCTTTAATCTCATCTTTTCTGCTTAAATCTGGTGTGACTCTAGGCATAAGAACTAGATACGTTATAGCAACTCAAACAATTATTTTTTTTCAGTGACATTTCTTTTCCATTTTTACCTTTCCTACCCATGAAAAGAAAGCCCTAAATGTTTTGTTTCAAGCCAAATTAGGAAAATCTATGTTTTGAATAGTAACTTAATAATGTAAATTTAAAATCTGGAGGGGGGGTGTATTTGGTTTTCAGGGTTTTCTTGGAAGGGCCAAAATGTTCTAATATTCTGGGAAATGCATTATGTTTTTTTGTTTTTTCCTAAAATGAATTGTTAAAAGAAATAACAGTTTCAGAATTGCATCAACAAAATGCAGTTTTTCACTAAAAGATAATTGCATTTTCCCCTAAAACAAGACATTGGTTGGAAGATGATCCCTTAGTTGATTCCCTTAATTACCTGAACTTGTAGAACTGGTATCTAAGTAGTTAGAAAATATTTTGTCTTAGTGCTAACCCTTGGCTTCATTACTTTTATACTTAATGTCTTCGTTTTGTGCTGAACACATGCTCATCTTTCATTCTTATTTTTAATTCTTCTACCTTCCTTTTGCTTTAATGGCTTCATAGCATTACACTAAGGTTTTATCAAGTAGAAGTTAAGAGGTGAGTTCTATCTAGGGCACGAGTTCTGTTTTATTCAGCAGCATGTGAGGATGTTTTAATAATACAAGGAGCTATCACAGATGATTACAATAATGTCTGTCTAGTCTGGTATTCTGGTATTCCAACTGTACTGGTAAGTTACAGAAATTCTGTAGGAAGGAATCATTTTCCCTGTTATCCAAATGAAGCCTAAGAATATTTTTTCATAAATCACATAATAAATATATGGCTTACATCATTAAAAGCTTGAAATGGTGTTTTTATTTAAATGAACTTGCTCTTTTAATCATAGGTTCTAGTTTTGACCCTTTGTGATACTTTTCATTGACATAAGCTGTATTTCCTAGGGCCAGGAACCTAAAAATAATCACAAATCCATGCTTTCTTTTTCTTAACAGTTAAAGTTTTTGTCTTTTGAAATGTATTTCTGAAATGCTTCTGCACTAATACATGTAACATCTGTATTAATTGGGGGATGGTGAATAAGCAGAAGGAATTAGAAGTCTATGTGCAGCTACAGAGCTATGACCTTACTGAGGTTGTAGAGATGTGTAGGATAGCTTTCATGACTGGAGTGTTGCAGTGGAGAGAGATGCACTGGCTCTTAATGCAGGCTGGGAAGATGAAGATGGGGGAGTTGCTGCTTAATGTGAGAGAACAGCTTGAATGCATTGAGCTCTGCCTTGGGACATGTCTGGAGTCAGTCAAGAGCTTATGCGTCAAAATTACCAGTCAGACCAATGTGGTGGCCAGTTTTGTGGATACCTGCGATGAACCATCTGATCAGGAAGAAGTAGATGAGGCCTTCTTCAGACAACAGGTCAAAGGTGGTGAGCCTTCCCCTCTGTTCAGCACTGGTGAGGCCATTGTGTACAGTTCTGGGCTCCTCAGGACAAGAAAGGCAAAGACTGCACAGAATGAGTCCAAGTGATGAGCCACAAACATGACTAAGAGCATCTTTCATATGAGAAGCTGAGAGAGGTGTTCTGCCTGGAGAAGAGACAACTCAGGGTGTGGGGAGAGTGTGTGTCTGATCACTGTGATTCAATACGTGATGGGAGAGAATAAAAAATGAGGGAGTCAGAGTCTTCTTAGTAATGCCCAGTGACAGGCTGGGAGGTAATGGACTCAAAACCCATGAAATTCCATCTGAATGCAGAAGAATATTTTTTCACCCTGAGGTTGAACAACAGGGACAGAAGTTATTGAATCTCCATCTGTGGAGATATTTAAAACCTGACTGGGTGCAGTCCTGGGCAACCTGATGTAGCTGACCCTGCTTAAGTAGGGGTCCTGAACTATATCATCTGGGAAGATCCTTTGTTACTTAAATGAGTATGTGATTCTGTAATATGGTAATTCTATAATAAGTAACTAAACCAACAAATGCTTACTGTAGTAGTTATAGAGTCTCACAAAACATCAAATCACCAATAAGAAGTAGTTTTTCCATTATTGCATATGTTTATATTTGAATATTGTAAGAGAAAAATCTTAAGTATTCTGAAATGTATCAATTTCTTAGACTTTAAAAATATACTGCAATTTTCTTTCTTTTTTTGGTGAGATGAATCTTACCCTTTATTTCCTTCAACGAAGAGTATCTCAGGTCGCCTTCTTCACCAACAGTTGTTATTGCAGCTGTAACAAAATTAGTCTGTAGTAAGCATATTTATTTCCATAGAAGTTTTCAGATGCTATATTGTCAAAACTAGGCAGAATACAGTTGTCTGATTTTTCTCTTGTCATACAGAGTTAACTGCTGATGTGGTGAAGTTAACAATAATGCTTTTTTTGTGATGACTTATGGCTAAGATTTTACCTTAAGCTTCTTCCTTCGCTACTGTTATCTAAAAGTACATGAGCCACTTCAGGTGCTTTTTGAAAGCTCTAATATTTTCTAAATATTATTGTTGTATTCCACTTGTTTCTGTTCCCTCAAGAGTTCTCCTGTAAGAGCTGTTACATCCTATTTCATTTTCCAACAAAAACAAGCTACCGCTCTAAAGGAATGTTGAAGACAGAACAAATTTTGCTAGCAAGGACTTCATCATTCTCTCCCAGTCTTGAAAACCTATGAGAGGTATCAAATAACAAAGGTTAGTGTGAGCTGGGATGCTTACTGCTTTATTTACAATGGAAAGTGCTATAATTACTTAAGTGTGCAATTTGACTTGTTAACTCATATGACTGAGAAATACAAGTAATGTTTTTTTGCAAAGCACTGCTCCTGTGTGTCCAATACAGTATTTTTTTTTTCCCAGTCACTAGCATTCAGGAGGAAGTCAAGCATATTTCTCTTTCCAGGTCCTGTTATTGACCTGAGATGCCTAAGCAGCTTCTAGTACAAGACAGCTATAGAAGACCAGCTTGGCATGTCATTTAAAATTTGTATCTTCTCCAGTGAGCTCTGGGAAAAAAAGGGAATCATAACATATAGAAGAAAAAAAAAAAACAAAACATTGCATACTTAGGAGCAGATCCTCTTTCAACACAGAGGCCATGATGCTAATCAAATGCACTGGCAAGTCTTTGTGGAAAATTGTAATGCATTGGTTTGGTCTAAGGCAATCCATTTCTATTTCATTTGAGTAGAATCTCCTTGGGTTACCTCTCTTGAAAGAGCTGCTCCCCAACAGTCCCTGCTGCAACAGAGCATTACAGCTTCTTTCATATCATTATTTTCATATCATTAATTTCATATCATTCAACTTCCATCTTTCTATGTGAAATGCAAGTCAGGTATTTGTCACACTTATCCACATCAGACCTATGCTTTACATCATTTCCATCTATCGTATCAGGGACTATGACATGCTTAGAAATTTCTTTCCTAATTTAACAAGGGAGGAGTAAGCAATTAATTTCCTTTCATACCACTTATTGCTCCATATTTTGTAACTCTCATTCAGCAGGTAGACCCACAGAGGCCTCCTGTTCTTGGAAGACTACTGTGTGGTTCCTACAATCACATGGAGGTATATCCAAAATTATCAATCAAAAATAAAAATATAACTACAATAGATTAAATTGTCCATCCCTAAGAACGAAGTAGAAAAATATAATTAGTTGGTTCTGTTTTCCATACTGACAAATACCTTCTCCCCAAGAAGGGAAATTCAGAACTTCTGGTCTCTTTGGATTTATTACTTTTACTGCATAGTAAATCTACTTAAAAAAAACTAGTCCTGGAAATGTATCATGTTTTCATTTTCTGTAATGATAATAAATAAAAGCACAGTAAATCAACATTTTGGCTTTCTTATTTGTAAAATAGTATGCCAACTAGGAGTAGTTTCATACAATATCCGTAGCACTGTAGAACCTGCGCCTGTTTTGCACAAATAACTAAGAAAAAGGAGTAATTTGTATGTGTTTGTATTCATTTTGTGTGTTTCTTTCTGTTTAATGTTCAACAGATTTTTATTTTTCTTTCTTGTAAACTGCATATTTGGTTTAGTAACATGGACTTGAAAGAATCTGAGGCTAAAGCTTTGTGGTGTATCTGTCGTTTTTTCCTAAGATTATTTACATAAAAAAGGGAAAGAGGGCTGCATGGCTAAATTAAGTTCTGTTAAACTAGGGAAAGGTAATCTGAAAAAACTCACCTCATTGTTCGGCTTCAAAAAGTGAGTTAGCAAATAGATCTTTGCATGTCACATATTGCTTTGCAGACTAAGTACTTTCCTCTAGATTTCTGCTGGTGAAGTACTTTCCTTCTAGATTCCTGCTGGTAAAGTGACTTTTAGCAGTTCTGCATGTTGCAACAAACTCTTGTCAGTCCATGTTTAAAATACTGGATAATTACCTTTCTGTCACTTATGTGACTTGGCAGTGACTGCTTCCTGCCAGCATTAATAATAACACTTTTTTTACTTATGTTCTAGATATCTTCACTATTGTCTGTTGCCTTTCTTTGAACTTGCAAATGAACATAATCACATGCAGCAAAATGAACAGGGTACCCTCTTTTCTTTAGCAGCAAGAGGACAATGCAAATTGCAAATAAATAAATAAATAAGGCATCATTATTTAGGAAGTTCTCACTTCTTTTTTCTTACTGATACCTGGGCAGAATTTTGGAAAGTACTCATTATGCTAGGTTTCTTAAATCTTCAGAATGGGAGATGAGGTTAGGTTCTGCTAGGTGAAAAAGGCTTGGACAGCTGCAAAGGCAGATGGCTTAGGGTGACTATTTGCAAAGCCTGGCTGAGGCAGACAAGAGTAGAGGACTTGGAGGACAGTAAAGTGGGTTATGTAAATACTTAGCTGAGACACGGCTGCTCTGAAGCAGAAAGATGGTGTTTATTGGATAAATGAGCTTCAAATGTGGGAAGGACAGTTGCTTTGTGGTAGTACTGCTTAGATGTCATCATACAGATGGGTTTCTTGAAAGCATGTGACACACAAGGTTAGGTGAAAAATGAGACAAAACATGGAAATAATTATTTTAGGAGGGTCAGTAGTTGAGAAACCGTGTAAGAATAATGAATATGTAGTAAATCTAAAATGGATGAGAAGTTAAACAATGCATTCAGGGATGAGGATTTCTGATGCAAGATAATATGGAAAGAGAAAAAGTATATCTTAGTAAGAAAAGAGAAAAATGGGAACTGAAGTCCATTATCTTCAAAGAAGCATATCTTTAATAAGTAGGTATAAAAGTCTTCAAACATCTGTATTACCACTGTTACAGCTGGTTCTCCTAATGAATAGCAACTTAACCCATTAGAAACTTCTACAAATAAATGTAAACCCATGATATGGCATAAAAATGTGCCAATAATAAAGGGAATCATAAGTAGATCATATAACCAAGGAATTCACGTGTTTCCTCAGTGTAGTATTTTGAGTTCTTTAACACAGTATTACTCTTGACAGCTTGAAAGGTGAAAAGCACAGCATTGCATTGCCTGTAATTTCCTGCAAGATAAATCTGAACATCTCTGTTGAAATTGTAACTGTAATTTTCTAAGAAAAGTATCATTCAAATCTACAATTACTGTTATTTCATAAGGTATTTCATAAGACATGAGTAGAATCAAGCAGTTTGATGAACTTGTAGTCCCCTGAGAAACTTCAATACCCAACAGCAGAAAATCTGTTTTATAGCAGAGTTTCATAATGATTTTCAAGGCCATTGACTTGAGTAAAGAAAGACCTTACATTTTCCTTTTGTCTCACATGATGGATTTCGCTATAAGGTAGAAGCAAATAATGTGTTCAACATGTTGATTGTTTTTTTGTTTTTTGTTTTTTTTACCTTTTGAATCACACAGTAATTATGGTATGAAATAACAAGTTGATTCTATCTGTTTTACGTAGGATGCTATACTGTATTTATCACTGTAACACCTAACTATCATCTGCTGTTTCATTAAACTTGTGGACAGCATTTGTTATGTGCTGCTTTATTCCTTTTTTTTTCCCACAATGAGAAATTGTATGGCAGGAGGTTTATTTTGCACTGTTGATATTACGGCTGTGCTACTGTTTAATGCATGTCTCTTTGTAATAATTTGGGTGAAAAAAAAAATACCAGAAAAAAAGTGCTTGTATTGCTGCCAAGTTTTGCAATGATTTCACCTTCCAGGGAAAATAATTTTTTGCAGATCTGAGTTGTGAGCTTTGTGAATAACACATATGTCCTCCTTGTGGAGAGACAGAAGACTGTTGATACCAGTCTTCCCTCCAGGACTTCAGAAGAGCCTGGGAAGACATCATCTCCTCAAGGGTCAAGCTTATAAAATCATTTGGTATGCTTGTTTTGTTTTTTTTTTTTTTTTTATTTCAGCCCATATTTTCTTTTTGCAAGTGACTAGTTAAGTACATGAATTGAAACTTTTGCTGAGGCCCCTGGAACGTCCTGCTTGCATCCTGCATTCAGCTCTGAACAAGAGGTTTCATTAACAGCCTTTCCACCATGAATTTGTCTGTTTTCCTTTTGAACACTTTCATACCTTTTATGCCATTGACTTCTACAAGTTTGTATGGAAGCGTGCTTCTACACTTCAAATGCATGTTGGATGAAAATTGCATTCTTTATTTTTTTTAATTGTTGCCTGATAATTCACAGACCTTTTTCAGTTCCTGCACTGTGAGAAAAAGGGAAGTAGCTGTTCCTTTTGTGTGCCACTCATGATTTTATAATAATTTATCTCACACCTGTCATCAGTACAGTTCTGCTTGTCAAGAAGCTTTTTCGTTTCTTAGATTATCCATGTCACCCTCATATTTTTGTATTTTTGTTATGCCCTTTCTGAGATCAGGAAATCAGGACTCCACACAGTATTTGTCACAGATACTCATCACGAGTTTACATTGTGGTACAATACTGGTTTTGTGTTTTGTTCTGTATTTTCTTTCTAACATGTTTGATTTGCTGACCTCTCCTGAGCAACAAGTTAACTTTTTTATAAGACTATCTCTACTGTCTCTTTTTTTAGTACTAAATAGCTAGTTATATTTTAGTAATTGGTAAGTAATCAGTGAGAAGATTTATGGCTTATTCATGGCATAGTTTCTTTAAAAGCCACTGAACTTGATAAAATATTTTAGAAATTGAGGTATACTGTACCTTTCTCTGATAATCAGTTTTCTAATGTCTTTTTCATCTTAAACATGCTCTAGGTGTTAAGATTCTGATGTATGTATTTTCTTGCCTTAGCAAATTGTTACTGGTATGGTAATCTTTTCAGGCATGTCTATTATAGTTTTCTTTTAATTTTTCAGAGGTTATGCTATATAACCATAATTATGTGATAAAAATTTCTAATTTATGAAAGATTTTTTGTAAAACTAAACTGCTGAAATAATGTCAGTGCCCTTATTCATTAAAGACTATATTGATATTTTGGTATTCATTTACTACTAGCTTCTAAATGAGTGTATTTGAATGATTTCTATACCACCCACATTTTTTCCCTTTTAACCAACTGTTTAAGATATTTTTTAAATTAAATGTTATCATTCTTTTTTTTTTAAGTAAAATATTAATATAGGGCACTTTTTTAACTTGTTAAGATGATACTAAATTTGAGTATATTGTGATCTTCAAGTGTAGCATTCTCTACCAGAACTAATGCAGTACTGGAGAGTCCCCTTTATTCTGGTGTGTTCCCTCACTAGTCATTTCAGGGAATCATTGGTAGGGGACATAAATGTCACCACCAACATTTATGTATACGCCAACTAAATCTTTCATTAAAATTGTCTCCGACTTCATATACTCTCATTGTTGCCATCCTGGGTGTTTAGGCAGCACTATATCCCTAAATATTTTCCTTTATGTATGTTGTTATGGGTTTCAGTACATTTAGTTTCTGTGCTTCTTGTTGATATGGATGATTTGTAGTTAACCTGGTTTAACATATAGCTTCTTTCTTCTACTGGCCTAACCTGTCTCATTATAAGTTATTCACTGTCATTCCATTAATTACCACCATCTAGTAAATATCTGAGATGCGTAATACGTATGAATTAAAAATGCTATTATATAAGATTGTTAAATGCCTAAAAAAATCAATTCATAACATTTATAGGCTTTGATGTGAATAAACTGACTTCTAAGATCTCTGCAGACCAGATTTGATCACTGTAGCCTAGACTTTTTTTCACTAATTGCATGTTTTAAATTATGAATGGTTTAGAAATAAAAAAACCTGTCAGATGTAAAAAAATTTCTATAGCTGGCCAAATTTAACATATCTACTGGTGTTATTATCTAAAACTGAAATTAGTCAAAGTGAAAATCATTCAGGAAACCATAGAAGCTGAGGTCTGCATTAAAATACTTTTTCAGAGGGTCATAAATTAAGCTGTATTTGTTCTCTATGTCTTACAAGACCTGTGTTATGCCAATCATTTGTTCTATAACAGTAATACTTGGCCTTTGCTTTACTTGGCCTCATGCATCTTCAGAACACTTACACAAATACTAATAATCTTCATTGATTTGAAGCTGGGAATAGGGAGCTAAGAATTTGGCATTAAGCATTGGTTGGGCGTTCAACATCTCTGTAACTTGCAATTGAGGTGAAGAAAAGAAGCCTCTTAAGGCATTTATCCTAGGGATCTAATTGGTTTTGTATGTTGATCTGTATGGTTACATAGGCATTTATGTAAAGAGATTTTTGCCCACTGGAGTCATAATAAAAGAAAAACGACCAGCTTTGAAGGTTTTCAAAATGAATGCCTAAGTGTCACTGTTGCAATGAAAATATAAGCTTTGTTTAATTAGTATAATAATATCTAGCATCATACATAAGAACTACTTGTGTGTGTATGGGTGCATTAACGTAGACATATAAAGAATCTTCAGCTGTCACTGCTTTCTCCACCAACACATAAATCTATTTAAGTAAGCACTGAATTTTTTTGTACTTCATGAAAAACTACAACTTTTCTGAAGACTGAGATAAGCCAGGCAACTCATATTATCTAAAACTAAGTAAAGTAGTGCATATAAAAATAGTTGAAAACCCAATGGAATGTTACAGAAAAGATTAGCATGGCTTCAGCTCAAAGATTGTCTGCAAATTCATGGACTAAGAGAAGACTGTGTCTTCCTTGAGAACAACTGACCTTACTTACCTGAAAGAAGCTGATGAAAGACAGGTTGGACAGATAGAAATGAAAAAAGTGGGGATTTTGTAGTTTGATTGGAGAGAAGGAGAATATTGAATTGAACAGCTGGTGGAGAAAGGTCTCAGAGGCTTGGAAGGGAAATCTTTTGAAGGTATGGAAGTCAACTGGCTAGGCAGAGTTTAATAAAACCTTCCAAGTCACTGGAAGTTCCTAGGATAAGGACTGTGCAAATTTTGAGGCAGGCTGTCTCAACTAAGAGAGTCATGCTTTCTCCCTGTAAAAGATAACTTACTCTAATTTATATTCCAATAAAATCTGGGCATTAAAGATTCATAGGTCCTTTGCTGTACTTACTTTCAGAAAGTGTCGCTGGTGGCTCAGCTTATACATTTGAACTATACATAAAACAAAATCCTTTAGAATGGAAGCTACAGCTTCTTTCTGTGATGATGTTTATTATCTTCCCTAGTAGTAACAGCACATTGAAACATCAGACATTTTGCTATATAAGACATCATTTCTGTCCCTGGCTTAGGTAATAAAGTTTCTTGATTGCCTTAATATTCTGAGGTGCAGTACACTGTCAGTAAGCAGAGAAGTCTCTGAAGTAACTTAGCATCAGCAGTTTCATAATCCAAATGAAATTATTTAAATAATGATGCTTTCACTGTGAGAAACTAGATTGAGCTGAGAAAACTATAAGATGGATACTTTTTGTTTCTTGTCCATTAAGTCAGAGCTTTCATTCACAAAGCCATTAGTCTATTCCTACCTTTCACTCTGTTGTTATACAAGTCTCTGTTTAGTACAAGTTATAGTCATGTACCCATTTAATGACCAGACATGCATTATCAGTACAGGTACAAGCATCAGCAAATTCAATTTTATCATATGCTTGCTTCTGCAGTTTTTTATAAATATTTTAAAATATTGTTGATGTCATTTTGCAATCTCTATATACAATCAATTTACAGCCACTCATTTTTTCTTCCTGGAATGTGTTAGTTTTGATCTGTGTATACATAGAATATTTTATTATTACTGTGATTAGTATTAAGAAATTGGTGCCTGCAAGATGGCAGGCATCATTAGAAGGACTAAAACATCCATGATACTTTTTGTAGCAAAATTCAGGTCTCTTGTGTCCCTTATATATGTTTTTTCAAGCATTAGAAACCAGCACACACGTTTTAGCACAAATGATAAATGAAATAATCCACACATCCTTGGAAAATGATTGCTGTCATGTTTTGCAGTAGACATGCACTTACTGCAAATTATGGTTTATTAACAAATATGGAAGAGCACGTGTTAAAAGCAATGGCATTCCTTAAAGCTTTCAAAGGGTAACATGTCAGATGCTAATGCACTTGCTATAATTTCTCTAAATGTTTTAGAGAGGACAAAATTGCCGTCTCTATACAGATTACCATTGCTAATGAGAAGGATAAAGTGAACACAGATCCATTCCAAGGGATTTGATTAAAAAAACCACAACCTAGCCAAACATGTAATTTGGGCAGTTAAACTCTGCTATTCATATGATTTTTGTGTTTGTCTGAACTAATGTTTCCAATAGAGGAAAAATTGAATTATTCTGTTCAAGGATATATAAAAATGGATGTTTCACTCCACTTGCTTTAAATTTAGCAGTGATTTTGTAAGTTTAGTGAAAATTTGCAAGAGCTCTGTTGATAGGAGTTAAAGGATAAACTTGTTTCATTTGTTCCAGCGTTGTAATACCATGATTAAACAAGTATAAATAATAATAGAAAAAGAGAAATATTGTAGTTATTAGTTTAAGAGGAAAGGGGTTAAAATTAAATCATATCTGCGTAGGTAATCCTTGTTTCATAGATTTGCATTTTTGGTGGTTCAGGGAAGTCCAGTTCTTGGAGACTGACATTCTATTTCTGCAAAACCCAGTAAATGTTGAAAGTGATTAATTTCTTACTAATTCGGCTCACATTTAATCTGAAGAGAATTTCTAGTTTTAAATGGGTTTGAAAATTTTGGAATTCAAGTCAGCTGCAACATTTTTCAACCAGAAATATAGAAGCTGTTTGTAAAATGCTGTTGCGTTTACTGCCCATATGGGAAATCTGAGTCATGAGGTATTAAGGTAACTTAGCTGCAGACTAGATTTACAGTGAAGATAGAAAGGGAATCAAGTCTTCTGTTCCTTTATCAGCATCCCGTTCATTAGATCACAGCCTTTTATCTTTGCTCTTTTCACATGGGAAATTGCTTAGGTGCATTAGGATTTTCTTGTACTGTGCTCTTCATATTCCTCCTTGAGCCTTTGTGAGGGTAGAATTTGTCGGCACTTTCCAATGTCCTTATATTTGGTGTGGTGTAATAGTAGTGAAAGCAAAGAAGCGTTAGTTTATTTTCCCCCTCAACCAACAAAAGAGGTATGCTGTATAATTTCAACAGAGCACTGATAGAAGTCATAGCCAATATCGCAACTCCACCTTTTTTATCTGCCACCAAAGTCAGTGTCCTGGGTTCATTTTTATCGTTAGTAGCTGATGCAGTGCTGTGTTTTTGACTTTCAGCCTGGGAACAGCGCTGATAACACTGATGTTTTTAGTTGTTGCTCAGTGATGTTTACCCTGAGCAAGGACTTTCTGAGTCTCATCTCTGCCAGGGAGGAGGGGAAGCTGGGAAGAAGCAGAGACCTGACACCTGACCCAAACTAGCCAGAGGGGTATTCCATACCACAGTACGTCATGCCCAGTGTATAAACTAGGGGCAGCTACCCGGAAGGGCTAGATCGCTGCTCGGGTCGGGCTGGGTATCAGTCAGCGGGTGGTGAGCAGTTGTATTCTCTTCCCTTGTTATTTCCATTATCATTGTTATTGTTGGTGGTAGCAGTTTTGTGTTACACCTTAATTACTGGGCTTTTTTTATCTCAACCTATGGGAGCTACATTCTTTTGATTCTCCTGCCCATCCCTCTGGGAGTGGGGGGAGGAAGGGGAGGGAGTGAGCGAGCAGCTGCGTGGTTCTTGGTTGCCAGCTGGGCTTAAACCACAGCAGTCAGAATTTACGAAACCACACTTTCATTAATGTATTTGAATGCTTAAAATGCAACTAGAAATCTTGAATGCTGAAACACATTCAGACTTTCCAAAGGCATTGTCCTGGAGGGATTCAGACTTTTAAGTTGTGACGTGCCTCTTAGGCTTATGATACAAATATTATGTAATTAAGCCCTGTTATTATTACATGAGCTGGGAGATGGCTAGCATCAGACATACTTTTTTCTACAGACTTGTAGTTCCTTGTGTTCAAAGTATTATTCCTTTGGCTTTAGGACTCAAGGAAAGACGCTGGTCCCCAGGGCTGGGTCTGTTTTGGAAGGCAGGCTGTGGGAACCTTCACTTTCCCTGGAACATGGTTGTTCTCCCAGGAGAGTGGTACCACTGCATCTGCAATTCGACCTCAGTGGAGAGGTAGGAAATTATAGCACTTTTTCACCAAAACTTGTACTTGAGTCCTTTTGGGAGAAGAAGAAATGAGTCAGCTCTGCAGCTGAGGTGGAGATATCAGCTGGAAGGAAATGCTGTTGCTTCTTTTATACCTTACTCTGAACCCAGCAGGCACAAGTGATGCTCCATTCTGCTGGTTTTAGGAAACAGTAGTTAACAGCTTCAAAGCAGCCTTCTAAACTTGGTTTGCAATGCCATTTAGCTCATGTTTCAGTTTGGCATGGTGGGCTGATGTGCATGAGATAGAGAATCTCATGCACTATTAAGACTTCCTTAACAGTGTGGCTACTAAGCAAGTTAGGTACAAACTAAGGGTCAAATCAAGTTCAAATATGTGGTATGGATGTAACTTAATATACTATCTATTTGCTTACCATTTTGATGCAATTGACTGTCAATATAACAGCACAGGGGCTTCAGAAGGATGGGTGATACCCAGCCTGTATTGTTTCACCTAAAGGTGAAGACAGTGTAGATGCAGCTGGGGTTGGGTGGCAGTGGGGAAGAGCCATTGGTCTGGGGAACAAAACTTGATGGGGAGAGCAAGAAGATGGCTAAGGAAATAATTCAGAACTCCTTAGGTGCATAAAATGTCCCTGCATTCTCATTCAGTGGAGAATACCTTCCTGTCCCAACATGCAGTGCCTTAAGGTATAAATGTTTACATGTTGGGGATAAAATTCTTGGTCATAGGATAGAGGGAAACTCAAATTTAATGCTGTGTATGTGCTAATTATATAAGATACTTTTTCCTGAAGTAATTTATGATAAAAAGGTTTTCTTTTTGAATACTATATTCTGCATGGATATTCAACCTAGTGTCACCAGCAAAAGCTACTTTCAGGCAACAGAGCTTTTTTTCTACATTCTCTGAATTTCCAAGAAATAATTCTTGCTACGGTAGACATCTTACCTGCAGTATTTTAAATTAACATTGCATGACATCTGACATTATATATTTTCCTGAGAACTGAGGAAGTGATAGACACATTCAAGCTATCAGTTGAATTCTTTCTATTTACTCTGTCTGTCAGTATTTCTCCTGTCTTAGCAGTCCCCCTTCTGTGGCCAGTGCTAAAAAATAATCAGCAAAATCTCTGGACAGCACAGTGTTTCCAATGCTAAGAAAAAAAAGCCAAAATGGTCTTAAAGAACAAGTTTAATTTCTGAAATAAAATTGAAAAGACATGTACATATTCTTTGAAGTTCTTTGAACAGTGTAACTGAAAAAATAAATTAAATCTCAGGAGATGACTTTTAAGACAAGAAAACCAGTTCTCATCTACTCTTTAGGATGGGGTAGGATTTAGGACCACTTATTTTTGTCTCAGCCAAATATTACTTCAGTGCTTTAACTCCTCTCATTCAAATTTGCAAAGTTTATTAAAAATACATCATACCCTTCCCTATGGGAGCTTCTCAAAGCCTCTAAGGGTCAAAAGAATTTTCTTTCTCGCTCTTCATTCTATTACCACAGTGAATTCCCTGAGGAAATAAGAATGAAAACTTGTTTTATAAAGCTAGACAGCTGATAAGGTTTATTTTAGAGGACTGTCTTATTTTTTTTCTTTAACCTAAGAGAAACAATGAAATTTTAAATATCTTTTATGATTTCTCCTTAATAAACACTCAGAATCTGTCTACATAATTTCAGATTTTATGAACTTTTAAGTTACGCATATTCTCATCTTTTGTACACCCTCATTTGCCTCCAAAGCTATTTGGAATTTAATGGCATTCCGGATATTAGAGGGTAAAAATAATTGGACAGAATTAGCAAAAGCATATTTTAATTTCCATCAGGATAAAAAGTAAAAAGGCTTTAGTTATAAGAAGTAGGTAGTGACAGTGGCAGAGCAGCTGCTTACTGTTTACTTCAATTAACACAGTTGGTATGCCAATGGATAATTTAAGAATAATTAGTTTTGAAAGAGGTTTAATCACTATTTTGATTACAAATAATTGAATAGAGAGTTTCCAAAAGGGAAACTGAAAATTACATTTCCATTGAATAACTTTCATTTTAGCTCCTGAACTATGAAAACCGATTTATTTACAAATTTCTATTAGCAATTATATTGTGTGATAAAATGGCTTTCCAATACAGAGAAATTTAAACTGCTGCACTTAAATTTTATTTCTCATTCTTCTAATTTTAGTTTTTAATGAAAATGTGGTTAATTCAAGTGAATTTCTAAAAAAGTAGCTACCTATACTGGATTATATTATACTTATAACCTATCTTATCCTAAAAAGGTACAGGTACAGCATACACCAAAAGGTAGTAGTGAAAACCAAATTCAAGACTAGAAAGTTTCAGATTTCTTATATTGTATCCATTTCATTGTGAATAGCACAAATTTCTATAAATAAGAGAATTGGGCTGTGCTAAATTTTTCTTTGAGCTTTTCTATGTTGTGGACCACTTCCTCACATTATTTGCAGGATTGCATGGGAGAGGAGAGGCACTGGAGAAGAGCAAGGTCTTTCAGGTCCCTCAAGACATCTCAGAGATGGCTTCAGCATCTGGGAGGCTTTGCAATGTCCATGTGTGTAGGAGGCAAAGTAATTTCCAGTTGAAGGAGGGCAAATCTAAAACCTCAGACAGAATGCTTCCTGAGGGACTTCACATCTGAATTACTCTTCCAGGTTTATGATTTGCCTCAGATTTGGTTAGGTTCTGAACTACACAGAAAGAAGCTTGAGTTCACAATGTTGTCTTGTTTATGCACTTAGCAAGAGTCCAAATGAAATACAAAACATTATCCTCATTAACAGTATTTTAGATCCATTTTTTCCTAAGCATAATCAGTGATGTAAACAGTGAAACACAGGAATGACAGCCTCGTAAAACAACAGGTTTTGCAGATTCATTCATTTTCAGCAGGGAAAGTTGGCCCTGACCAGTCAGCCTCAGGTTTTCTGATTTAACCAAATTCCATTAGAGCCACTAAAGTCGTTGGGTAATAGCCACCTTATCACACAGGACAATAAGATTTTCCATTTTTTTTTTTTATTTTGTTCCAAAGTGTGGAAAACTTCATTAGCCTGGAGCAATGTTCCTTCTTGTTTCTTCTCACACCCTCCGGCTGAAAAAAGTTAAGCTTCCCGATCCTTCTCTTTCTCCATCATGTTTCATTATCTTCACATTTAACAACTTTAGAGTTCAAGTTTGCATACATATTTCCCTTTTCAGAAATAGGGAACAACATTAATTTGCATGAAAAAACCCTGTAGGGATCTAGTTTTGTTCAATTTCATCAATCTAGATAACTTATCTTTAAAAAACTCTTCTTATGTGAAAGAATATCTGATACCTAATATTCTGTAATTTAACTTTCCTATTATTTCACAGTTCAAACAATCCTTCAAGTAAAACTCACCTTTTGAAGTTATTAAACTTCTTCATTCTACCCTTTTAATTCTTCCAGCTATATGTTTTTTCTCTCTCTGTATTGGCTGTTTTGCATCTCTTAGCTTGATTTTTTTTTCAAAAGTCTAAAGGTAGAGGTAATAAACCTTTAAAAAACAATGCCTTTCAAGCGGCAAAAAATAATAAGCAGCCTCAGAATTGCTCAGCTGTCATTACCAACAAGGAAGCATATAGATGGATAGGTTAAAATGTATGCATTCAAGAGGAGAAAGTACATGTTTTGTCATTATCAATGTTTGGTGAGTAAATCATTAAAAAAGCATAAAAGAAAACAATCCTACCATCCTGGGATTATTATGCAGCCTAAACATTTGGTTAGATAGAAAATTTCAGGTTTCTTTGCTGACTGTTAAAAAGGAGTGTTACACACAAAAACACTTAGGTAGTCTAGACCCTCGGTTGCCTAACTACAGGAAAGCCTCCCTGTCATGTTCAGCTGCCTTATTAAGATTAATATTATGTAAGAGCTATCATGCCTGGTCTCTCTACAAAGCTCATGATCAAGTTTCAGTAATACCACTATTATTCTTCAAAATATCAACCTTTATATGTGTGTCCCAAATTATGTTTTTAAACTCCATTAGTATTTTTTGTGAAGTTAATTTCAGTATTTAGATCTCAGAACAGGAGTGTAACTAAATCAGTTTTCAGTTGGCAACGTCAGAAAACAACGTTCTCCAGAATATCTGGGAATGGAGTATTTAAATAATTAATGTTAAAGAAATCTCAGGTTTTCAATGAAATAACATATAATGAATTCTGATAGAGTACAAAATAGGTACAAAACAATATCCTCATCAATTTTTTTATAATAATTTCTTGCATGAATGCTATTAATAATATAAACTGTGGAACACAGGAATGACATGTTTATAATTTTTTACAGATTCAGTTCCTTTTTAGCAGGGGTGGAGGTGGTGTCAAACATGACTGATTTTCTCAAATTCCAGATTGTCACAGAGTGCAGTCAGCCCATTTCCACATAGCTGGGACTATTGTTGATGGTGACTAAGCACTAGCAGGATCTAGTATTAGGTACCGTAAATGCTTGGCTGAATCCATAGAACATTTTTCAGGACAAGACATATTTTCCTTCAAGTTCTCACAAGGCATGGCCATATAGCTGCTTTCTTGCTCCTGAAGAAAAAAGTCTCTAAATTTTTGTTTCCAGTTCCATTAATGATTTTGTCAGCAAGACATTGCTTCAGAAAGAAGGTACGATTCAGTATTGATGTTTATTTATAATGCATATTATTTTAACTGGATGACAAAGTAAATGCTTAAGTATTGGATATGTTTGAATATAAATATCAGTAGATTTTGCTGAATATTACTTTGGTTTACTTGTGTGAAATTTAGGCTATTTGAATTTGAGCAAAGATCAACTTAAAAACTTGGTGTTGTGTGTTGCTGCCACAGCAGCAGGAACTCTTGGGGGGAAAAAAGCCCAACTGCTACAAGACTGGCCATCACAATCCCCATCTTCCTATGTGGACCCTGTGACTTGTTTAAGCTTCTACGTGTCTTTCAAGATAATGAAGACACTCTATAGAGTTTAAAATTCAAAGACTGCTGCAAGTATGTGACGTTCTATTGAGTTCCATAAGGTTTAAATATAACTCCTATAAATCCCTCTTATCCTGTATAACCTTTTCTAGTATAAGGTGATTAGAATTCAAGTTTCCAGATTCTTAGCCCCATGCTCAATTGGCAATGTATGTTAAAATCGTCTTGATGTGTACAGTAGATTCCAAAATACCAACATGCAAGATGCAATATTTAAATGTAATTTTAATCTGAGAATTACTCAGAATGAGAAAATTCCCTCATTAGAAATGACATCATTAATTAGAGTAATCATCTGTGTCTAAAGCCACTTACAATAAAGAATTAATTTATATCATGAGTTTTAATTAACAAACATTAGTTGAGAATTTTAACTGCCTACATTGAGAAACTGATATCCTAGTAGCTTTTTTGACAGTTCAGTATGACATAAAAGATTTTAGGAGTTTTAAAGCTTCCTGTATATAAAAAAAGACAGTCACTCAGTTGAATAGCTTGTCAAAACAGAATAAGGCACAACCTAGGAACATAATAAGATGACATGTGATAAGAACCAGTGTATTCTTCATATTACGTGCCTGAAGGGAAACATTTTATTCTGGCTTTACATCCCCTAGCATTCTTCTTATTAGTTTTGCAGATCCTAAGTATCCCACGTGTCCTAGAAGAAGGAGCAGTGAAGAGAGGATTGCATTTTCACAAGGGGAAATGGGAATATGCTTTATTCAATCAAATGGATAGTCTAAACATAGAAGTAAAATTTCTTATTTCTGCCACATCTCTTCTGCCTAGTGTGGTGCTAAGCTGGGCTCGACTTGGGACCTCTGTTCTAATGTGTATGTGTATCTTTTGACTTCATTATCAGAGAAAGCAATGAGCAAGCTTTTGCTTTTTGCTTGACTGACATTTGTAGGTATCAGGATGTAGATGCATTCAAAAAAGTCTCCTCAAAGAGTACTTCAGGGGCTTAAGTGCATGCATTATTAATTTGGAAGTTTCTCCCAGTGCTTAATAGTCAGTAGAGAAGACAAGTGTCAACATTTATACTACGGCTAAACTAAATGTCCTAAATCAAACCTAGGATTTCCTACCAATGTAAACATTTGGTATTGTAAAAACAACTGATAATGACATTTTAGAAGTAATTGTATTTTTCTGATGTATTTTCCCTATATAATAATATTACTAACCTGTAGCTTCCTTAGCTGTGAGATAGGTACTACAAAGTAAAGATCCAGCCCCTATTTTGATTAATGCAGGTGTCCAGAACTAGATTGAAAATTCCAAGACCTTTTAATATGTCCTGCATTTCTTTGTCATTTGTACCAATCTTCTTTCTCTACTTATACGGTTTACAGGACCATATAGGAAAATAGACTAAAATTTTAAATCATACTATGATCAATTAAAAAGCAATAAAATGAGAACTGTAGGTGAAGAAAAAAGTGGGGCTGGGGGAAAGGTATTGTACTTGGTTACTTATAGCAATAATAGATAGGCCCAATCTGTCTGCCCTTGTACTCCGTTTCCTGAATAATTCAAAGGAGTTAAGTGTAGAAACAAAATGTTATATTTTCTATCTGAATTAAAGTGGATAAAAAGAAAACCTTGACATAATCAATATAAGTGAACTGTTAAGCTGAGAAGGGTCTTTCAAAGTCATTGTATTTATTAAGCTAGAGCATTCCTGTATGTTAGCTCTCTGTTTAGTATCAACTCAGTTTATTTCACTTGGCATTATTTTCTAAGGTGACACATCTCAGATACTGATTAAACTCAGAAATGTATCATTTATTATAATTTAAAAAGCTAGATTTTTCCAAGCTTTGGGAACCTGCTGATTGGTATTATTTTCTTTCATCCAACTGACACTTCCAAGAGTTTTCCTAGATGAGTGTAAAATAACTGTAAAATCATGTATAGATCCACTACAGAATCACTTCTTATTTCATTATAGTAGCACAGCACTAAATTTTAATAACTTCTAATATTCTTCTGTAATAGATCACGTCATATGTTAAATTAAGTATGAAAAAATGTTGCAGGATATATAATTAGAATATAATTGCTTCAGAGCACACCTGTGCTTGGCTTTAGTGATACGCATGGATGTAGCTAGTCTAATAATCTGGTTTTACCTCATAATTGGATATTCTGCAGCTTAAACTTCAGTACATTTTATATTGACCTTTCCTAAGGTAGAAGGTAATACAGACATGCATCACAGAAGCCTGTTTCTACTGGTTTACATGAGGCCCATTGCTTTTGCTGCACACTGAAAATAACTGCTAGTTTGCTTTGATATTAAAACTGAAAAGTGCATGTAAAATGCACGATAAGGACCTTCTCAGGTAGAAGGATGCAAATGGTTTCTGAACAATATGAGAACTCTATTAAAGAGCAAATAAATTAAACATTTTAAAGTGATGCAGTTCAGAGCCGTTTGAAATGACAAACTGCAGACAAAACAATAAAGGACTGATTGTTGCTGTAAAGCACGATAGCAAAGCAAAGGAGGTAATTTTATGCTTGCAATTAAAACTGCAAGTGTATTTCTCTCCAATTAAGTCAGCATAAGGCTCTGGGACAGTAGACCC
The DNA here is from genome assembly GCF_012275295.1 of Melopsittacus undulatus. Classification (NCBI taxonomy): domain Eukaryota; kingdom Metazoa; phylum Chordata; class Aves; order Psittaciformes; family Psittaculidae; genus Melopsittacus; species Melopsittacus undulatus. The sequence continues at coordinate 53,360,437 of NC_047529.1, read as the reverse complement.
ATTTGTCAGCATTGATTCCAATTAAACTCAGAGGTTCCCACTTTAAGGAATGGTGAGTAATCAATGAACAATTAAGAGAAGATGACCTTGAAAGTAACTTATTGTAGTAAATCTGGTATTGAGATGGTGTGGGCAGATTGCCATTAAACCACTTACACCAGTGATAACATGCTGCAGGTGAGATCATTTGTTGCTCTTTTAACCTGGACTGTAGTGCAAATAGCATTATGTTTAACTTCTTAAATTCCTGGGACAACAAGCAACATCTGCCTGTAAATCCTTGCCTGGAGTTTGCGGGTTGGTCCCCTGTAACCAGATACTGCAGCCCCCATCTTTATTATTACTAGCTTAGAAAAGATAAATCCTTAAGAAAAAAATAAGCTTAAAGTTATTAAAGGCAGAAGTGTCAGTACACAGAGTGCCAAAAGTGAATCTGGGGACAATAATAGCAGAAAGTTAGAATACATTAATTTGCCTTCAGGTTCTCTGACTGGATTTTATGCCAGGGCTGAGGAGGTGAAGTACAGGTCAAATAGACTTCTGGCAAGCACCACACATGCAAACATTTTTTTGCATAATAATTTAAGGTTTTATTGTTAAACACAGTATCTCTTTGAAAGATGCCTTGTCATTTCAAAGAGGTTTTGTCATGCTGCCTTTATGCAATATTGTTCAATTAATATATTCCTTTTTCTTGTAATTGCTTCACTAAAACCTAATTAATATCATGCCTGGTTTTACTTGCTGCTGGAATGTCTACCTACCAGGTAAAGGTATGAGTGTGTAAATGTTCCCACAGGCAAAGTGCACACATAACATGTAAGCAAAAAATAAATACATGTATTTAGCAACATAGCAACTTGTCGTTATTACTATCCAAGCTAATTTAGCAAGTAAAGCTGCAAAATTTTGTTGCATGACTACTAACTGATTGATGACTGGAAACCCACTATATGTGGACATTTATATCTTTTCTGGTTTTTTGAGTTGTATATTGGTTTCCATGAAGCGGTACTATGTATCATTTAGAATGAAGTTCCTGTGTTTAACGTACCTGCCTTAGTTGTTGCACTCAAAATCTTGTTATGGACAAAAAATTGGGAACAGAACTTATATGTGAAAGAAAGAATTTATTATTAGTAACCTTAAAATCCTTACAGACTTTACTAAAACAAGAAAAAGTTATTAAGATTAGTCCAGTTAAAATTATACTAACAGTTACAGTCCAAATTAATAGCAAATACATCTCAGAGGTAAACCAGTTAAAATTAGTATACCAGAATATCCTAACATATCAATTTTTTCCTGCTATTATGGTCAACCTACTGTATCTCTGGACCTAAAGGAGTGGGAGTCAGGTTGCATTGAATGATAAACATCTCCTGACAGGGAGGAGTGTAAAGCTGGTGATGAAATTTCTTCCTCCTTCTTTATTTTGATGGTTTCTTGTTATCCCTACAGTGGATTTTGCCCATCTCCTGTGCCTACAGTTCCTTGACTGAAGACAGTGAGCTGCATATAGGCTTGGGGGCTCCAGTGTTACTCCACACGACTGATTTTGTGATCATCTTTTTACATATAACAGAAGATAGTAACTTTTCCTAATATTCTCAGACCATTAAGTTACAATGACAATAACAACTTTGTCGCATGAAAAATTCTGATCATATGTATCAGTGGAGTTTACCACTCATAGCATATACATCTACCCAGCTGAAAACTTCATATTTTCTTAACGATGTATCCAAACACCAGGTTTCTTCCATATGCTCTTTGGGAAATGTATTTTTCTGTCACATGCTGCAAAACCCAGGATTTCTTTTTGTTGGAATATTCCTTGTTGGAATGATGATAAACTTATTATTGAAAACACAGTCAGATTTTACTCCCATAAACACATTAAAAAAAATCACTGGAAATTTGCCATATATCTTATTACTGAAACTATTTACATATGTTTGGGTAGAAGTATTTCCACAAGTCTGACTCTACAGTTACATATAGAAAACTGACTTGAAATAGTTCACGGTCAAATCGAGTTCTCCGTATTTCAGATACATTGCTACTTGGTTTGTTGTTTTCTCTGGCAGATTAATTTCATTTGTATGCCCTTAAAAAGGATCATGATGCTGGAGGAAAAAATTATGTGTGGTTTTTCTGTAAGGTATTTTTTAATCGAAAATAGAAAATTACGTGTGTTGACAGGTTTATGTGCATTCTGTCTTGTAGCATATGGTGGTGCTGATAAGAACTTGTAATACTCTGTTTAAAGACCCCAGATATTTGCAATGTGCAGTGCTAAGTGCCTGACATCCCACGCTCATTTTGATATTCGGTAGGGAAAAATGCAATACAATGTTGGAGTTTGAATAGTAGAATTCATTAAACTTGGTGACTTTTCCCAAACAAGATGTATGGGGTGAACCACAACAAAGTCTTTCAGTTACTTTTTCCAGTGTCTTCTGTTGTGCAAAAATAAAATTTGTTGATTTAAGTAGAGAGGATTGATTTATACATCAAGTAAAATTATTTATGATAATGGTTTTTTTTAGGTATCTTTGGTTTAACTATCTCTCTTACTTAATCTGCGACATGTGGTTCAATAGAAGGTACTACAATTTCCCCTGTATCTCTGATGATCTAAGAATATGACACTAATCGCTCATCTTTGTCTTGTATAACATTTTGTGTGCATACACCAGTGTACTTTTCCTGTTTCTCCTTTACCAAACACATTCAGAACCAGCTCAATTTAAAATGTAGGCCCAGAAATTTAAAAGTTTGGGACATAGGTGTAACAATGCTTTTTTTTGCCTTGGCTACCTCAGCCATAGTGTGTCCCACAACAGATAAGCCAGCAGAATCCTTCCTATATAGTTCTTAGCATTATATGCTGCAAGTTAAGACTGCAACTGCAATGGTTGGATCACAGGGGACAAAGTTGTGGCTTTCTCTCTATGGTGGCATGGACAGACCAAATCTAGTTAGGCAATCAGGGCAGGAAGCATGCCACATGCAAGCAATCTTGCTCATAGGCTGCAAATTACGATTGTAGAGAGACAACCTGTCTTGTCTTGTCACGGCTTATCATAGAATCATAGAATGGTTTGGGTTGGAAGGGACCTTAAAGAACATCCAGTTCCAATCCCCTGCCATGGGCAGGGACACCTCACACTAGACCAGGTTGCTCAAAGCCCCATCCAACCTGACATTTAATACTGCCAGGGATGGGGCAGCCACAGCTTCTGTGGGCAACCTGTGCCAGATCCTCAGCATCCTCACAGTGAAGCATTTTTTTCCTAATATCTGATCCAAGTTTCTCCTCTTTCAGTTTAAAACCATTATCCCTTATCCTGTCACTACCTGCCCTTGCAAAAGTCCCTATCCAGATTTCTTGTAAGCCCCTTTTAGGCACTGGAAGCTTCTCTAAGGTCTCCCCTGAGCCTTTTCTTTCCCAGGCTGATCAAGCCCAACTCTCTTAGACTGTCTCCATAGGAGAAATGCTCCAGCCCTGTGATCATTTTCAGTATCCAATGTTCATTTTTTGAGTGGAGGGAGCACCTTTTACACTTACTTGATATCAGATAGTCTATGACAAATTTTCGTAATCTTCAGGCCTCTGTTTTTTTTTAATTCTTCTTTGTGTGTTATGTGTATTTTGGTTTCATGGACTGCTTCAGGCAATAAGGAGTGCCATTGCTCAATGTGTCTTTCTCAGTATGATAAAAAGGGCAGACTCAGTGAGCACAGCCAGCACAGAGAAGCAGAATCAATAATTCAGCTTCCTTTCTTCTGACACAGAAATTGTCCTCTAATCCTAGAACAGAAAGAGAACCTGTCCCAGTTCCAGCTGTGGGGGTCATACTCTTGCTATAGGGCAGGTGACTTTTTGAGGGGATTGTTTAAGAAGGAAGTGGAAATTAAGGGGAAATAGAGTGTGAATTATCAGGAGGAGGTCTGACATCATATAGCTGATAGTTGTATGAGTCTACATACAGGGACTACAATATACTTGAATGTACTTAGTAGCACATGGGAATGCAGCAAGTGAGGAATTATGGTAGCAGTCAGAGTTGGTTCAGTTGTTACTTATCTTCATGCTCTTCAGTCTTTACCATTTCTATTTTGGTAGACATGAGAATGGAGAGTATTGGGCTGAAAATCAGGAGGAGAAAAACCCAGACCTTGAAACTTTTCCCTATTTAAGATATGCCTTTTGTTATGTACAACAATGAGTTTAACGGGCTGGTATTAGAGCTTTAAAAAGACCATAAACTTTCAGCTCTATATGTAAAATGAAACAGTTGATTTAGTTTATAATGTTATAAACAATGAAAGTTACTATGGAATATATAATTCTCTGAAGTATGAATTTCATTACAAAGAATAATGCTGAAGAAATACAAAGCATTTGATGCAGTTAGGTGAAAAAGGCAAGAGGATAATTAAAAGAAGTTAATTTATTTAAAACTTGGGGGTCTGAATTCCAGTATAAACCAATATATTCTGGAAGAGGCCAGCTTGGAAGGTAACTGAAGTTACCAACCAGTGAAAGCTTCAGCCAAGGGAAAATATGTATGCCTCCTCCAATCTCCTCCCCTGCAGGCATATGCTATGTGCCAGTCATAGCTAATTTTGTACTACAATCCATGTGGGATTGCCAGCTGGAAGGGGGAGGGAGGGGGGGGGGAATGAAAACAATGCATATAAGTGCCTCAGACTGGTGGAAATATGATGCTTGGCATTTAGATGTCAAAAAAATTGCTACTTGTTTATTGTCAAATTAAATGCCCTCAGACTAAGAGCTCATCTATAATTGAAGTTTACTTTGAAAGCAAGCTTCAGCAACCTCTCTTTCTGCACTCGCCACCCATTTTTATTGTCCTGAGAGGCCCTGGGAGTGTGTGGCAACATCAAAGACATTTCAAGCTTATGTGTCTTCAGGGAACTAGAGATTATGTTTAGACACTTCATCCCCAGGCATGAAGTTGATGTTAGCAAGTTTAGTAACTTTTTGGTATTTTCTCACTCATACACACATGCAGAAATAAAGGCTATTACAGAATCATGGATTAACTCAGGTTCAGAAAGACCTCTGATGGTCATTTGGTCCAACCCCTGCTCAGAACACATATCTGTGTTTTCGGTGGTAGTCATTAAAAAAAATAAGCTCAACATTGCTGCAGAAGGACAGGAAAACCCTTTCTGCATCTCAGTCTGTCTGTGAGTCTGAAGGGTTAGATCAGTTCTGACAGAAATGGAGACATCTAGATTTGGAGACTGAAACTGGTGATGCTTGTATGAACCTGTGGTTATATACAAAACAAAGGTTTTGTTTCTTATCTACTGTCCCTGCAAAATTAATCAGTCCCTTTTCCCCTGTACTTCTCTAAAAGTGCACCATAGTGTTAATTCATGAATGTTTCTTGTAAATGAAAGACTAGTGGCTCTTGTTTCTGCCTTACAGGCAGAGATGGATCACAGTGGAATCTAGAAGCACCTGAAACAGATGAATCAGGTAATTCACCCCCAGTCCAAAATATTTAAGTACACCTTCAGCTAGAATTCAAAAAGAGTGAGATGAAGAGAAGCCTAAAGAGAAAACCAGGTTTAAAAAATGTTCTTTAAACTTTAGCAAGATTTCTTATGCAAAGCTAGATCATCAGATTAAGAAACAGGCATATGTTCTGGCTGATCGTTTCGTGAAAGCTTTTATTTATTGAATGAGCTACCACCGTCCTTCATGAGTAATTCCTCTGACCTTAGAGGTTGTCTTGACAGAATCAGACCCTTCTTTCTAGCTTTTATTTTATGGTCCAGTGGCCCATTTCTGCTGCTCAGCTCATATTCATTCTTACTGCACCATTTTAGCATTCGGATTCAAGAGCAAGGAGGCTCAGATACTCCCAGCCCTCCTATAGAAATTTCAACTGAAACTATGAAATTAAGTTTTAAAGCTCCTCAGGGTTTAAAGGCTGCCTCTCAGCTACCTTTAGCTCTTCTGCTGCTTGTAACAAAGCTCTGATTTTATGTGCATAGTGGCATGGCAAAAGAACAGCTCTTCAGAACCCACCCAGAGGAAAGGACAAACAATCCAATTAGTTGGATAAATAATAATAACCTTAGCAGTTAAATCTGTCACTTCACCTTTTTTAAAAAACCTTGATTTAAGGTAATATACATGCTTTAACCTTACATGGTTGTCCAAATGCAATGAAAATAATTTGAGCTGATTTAACAGCCACTAAATTTTCTTAAAAAAGAAAAATTAGATTTTGCTATAACTTCTGAAAAGTAATACTGCTATAAATGAATTCTTGTTTTTTTTTTTTTTTCACTTACTTCTTGCAGAGTTTTATGATGCCGTAATGCAAAGGCAGCCTACCTGGACTGGCTTATTATATTGAGCTAGATGATTCCAGTATCTAATGGAACCTCTGCAAACAGTGAAACCTTGGAAACTCAGATACAGTAAATAAGATCAATGAGAGAGGTGGAAAATAATTCCATAAAGGCATGACTTACTGGTAATGGAGGTGGGGGAGTGGGGAAAAAAGACAAGGTGTAGGCAAAAGGAAGCAGCTGAAGCAGTTGAAACTAATAAGGAACAACAGAAATTAAAAAATGGGGAAGGATAGAAATTGAAAGGATTTTTGAGTGGATTTTTTTCTTTATCAGGGATTCTTAGTACTTTGTTGCAGTTATGCCAGTGATGAAATTTAATATTTTTAACAGGGCATTACGAAAATAATTGACTTTACTAGGATGATTGATTTTAAAGGAATGACTTCTAATCTGCCATCCAGATCTTGTGAAAATCATTCATAGTTTGACTTTTTGGGTCTTAGAAACAATAAGACCCATGTCAAAGATAATTACAAATTTGATTTCAGTGAGTCTGGGGATAACTTATTGTGCAAAATGTCTCCCTAATGAAAAAGAGCAGTGACATAGTGAGGGCATTTTTAGGAAAAAACAAAGCAAATAAAAAAACCCCACCAGAACAATTTGCGGAATTTGTTCCTAAAATCTCTGGTATGAGTACCTGGAAAAAATATATGAAGTAAAAGAAATTTCTCATGTTTATATAATACTGAGTATGCAAAAAGGACATCCAATTAAAAAAAAATGACTATAAATTTTTATCTTAGCCTACTTTCATGGTAACTTGATGAAACATTTTACTTAGACCAGGAGATTTGTTATAACAGCTCTACTCATGAGATACTATCTGCATGAGATGCTATCTGATAAGCCCTCTAATATGACTGTTTGGAATTGTATAATTTTCCATCTTCACTTTGTTTTGCTATATATGGGTGGCAGTTTGACATAATACAACACTGTCATCTTCTCAAAAGAAGGATGTATGTGGGAGTGCAGAAGAGTGTTCACCTGCCTTCCAGAAATTAAAACCTTTACATGGACACCAAGGTTAGGCTGAGGAGAAGAAAGCAGTGGAAAATAGTCAACAGGCTTAATTTTTATTTCTAGGATCTGAAAGTGAAAGCCAGCCTTTTCCAGCACGCGAGAGAAAGCCTAATCTCTCTTTTGGATCCAGATATTCCCAAACCAGAAATTTGGTATTTCATATTAAACCCTTTACTAACTGTTGTACATGACAAAGTTTCCTTCTTGATTCCCCTCTCTTACCAGGCATAGGTCTTATAAAGCACTTTGATTTTTCTTTTCACTGTACCCGTATTCAAGTTCATGTCCAATGCAAAGTGACAACTCATTAAACACTATTTACTAAGTATTCATGATGAAATATCTCTCTTTGCACTACCAGTAAAATAGAATAAACACAGCTCCAAAATGCAGATAAACTGGGAGAGACCTTATTTGTAATGTATAACTAACTAGATCAATTTAAGTTCTTCTGTATTTAACTTTATCTATTAGGCTAATGCATGAAGTCACATGTGGTTTGGTTTTCAAAAAATACTTGAAAGATATTTTGCTGTCGCTTTTGTTAATCTGTATTGAATTCATTGAATAGATTCAATGAATTCAATATAGATTAATTTCATCCTTTGAATTAAATCTTTTCCTTATTGCAGCTGCTCTGTCACTTCACCCTCCTATTATCTTCTAATATGTGCTGATGTGTCCTGGTAATGAAGGACTGTTACCCCTTGGTTTTTGTTCTCCAATTCACCTCCTTTCATTTCTTGTACAGTTCTACTGAGCTGGCAGTGTCAATATAGGAATTTTACTGACAATAATTTCTTTAATCTTTTAGGTTTTTGATTTTCTTATCCCATTGCTTAGGCTTGTCTACATCTATCACACATACAATCACTGCTTTTTTGATTCTTCTTTATTCTCTTTCAATTCCTGTTCCAAATTCCTAGGTATAAGTTACTCAGTTTTTTAATCAACATGGACTATCTAGATTATGTTCAGAGATCTGTTTTCATTTATAGTCACTTTTTTATACCCTTACTCAAAGGTGTAGTTCTTCTGTCCCCTAGCTCCAGATATTTAAAATGATGAGCAATGTATAACAGCATAGGGATAGTCATTTGCTTGGTGCAAATGTAGGTGTGCCTGACCGACTTTTCCTTCTTTTTTTTTTCTACTACTAGCTCAAAGCTTTCTAATCCTACAACCTCCTCAATCTGTTTGGGTTGGTTTTTTGTTTGGGTTTTGGGTTGGTTGGTTGACTGTTTTGGGGTAGTGTTGGTCTACTTTTTATGGAGGAACTACTTTCCTAGAAAGTTAATTCTGTGAGACCTGTCACTTTCCATGTGTACTACTTCATAATAATATTCAAAAATTACTATAGCTGTATATTGCTGCAGATTTCTTTCTTATTACAGTCAAAATATTTTTGGTGTGTATACAGTGCAGACTTCAATATAGGGAGCCCTAGCTAGCTTGGCTAATGGAACAGAAAGGCAATTTAAATGATTTATCGTGATGGAGCTGTATAGTGCCACATAGTTTATTGTGCATATGCATAGTTCACTGTGGACTAGAGCCCCTGATGGGCCAATAAGTTAAATTTATTCATCACTTTTGAGCCTCAGATCTCTCAGTTATTTCCTAACTTGTCTCCATTAAATGTCTCCATTTCCTCAGTGTACTGGTACAGTCATTGCCTAACTGTTCAAATGCTCGCCCACTCTGTCAAACTGTTCAAAGCATGGATATATGCCTAGGTAGTAGCTGACCTCACTAGGTACCATTCCTTTATTCTTCTGTTGATGAGATCTCAGACAGTGCCCTAAATAGAAGACCAGGACTAGAAGGGACTTTGTGGATCTCTGTAATGGTTACTGCAATAGCAGAGAGATGGACTCTATTTTCAAAAGTATACCAAAGCCCATCTCAATTGTAGGGGGTTTTTGCACTTTTGTTGCCCTCTATTTTTACTGCAGCTTCCATTGGAAAGCTGCTTGAGGGCTTCTGCTAATTTCCCTTTACCAGTCTATTCATATTGTATTTGTGCCAACAATGTTCCTTATTTGAATCAGTTGTCTTCCTTCTTAGTGTTTATCTCCCTGAAGTATTTTAGAAAGGAGATTTAAATTGTACCTCAGCCTTCATTTGGGTAGATTGAAAAAGCAGAGTTGGTTTAGTCCTCTCTTCAGTGATAGAAGTATATCATATTAATAGCTTTTCCTTAATTCTGTTCTTTTCCATTTAATATGTCTTGAGCTCAACACTCACCATAATCTGAATGATGATGTGCCAGTATTGCATTTGCCTTTTAGGTAGTTGTATCACATTACTATCACATTAGTTAACCTATGATCAACAAATATGACAAGGTCCTTCTACCTACATGTTATAGGAATACATTTGAAACTAAAAATAAATTTTTATTTAAATATTTTTAGTTATTAGTGCACAGCCATGCATTTAGTATTGCTGAATAGCTACTAACATGGTCCTTCAGGTCATTCACCCCAGTGTTTTGTTAACAGTTTCTCCTATCTTTCTGATGACAGCTCCTGTCCTAGCAATGGAAATCGGCAAAGAGATCAGGCCCAAAGCCAAATTTTGCCTCCTCAGTCAATCACCCAGCCCAGGAGTTTCCTGTTTAATCCTGTCTGGTGTTGTCTGCTGTTAAGCAATTTCCTTGCTCAGGTTAGACTTCTATTTATCTTCTTTAGCTAAACTACTAGATTTCATTGTGTCAGTGTTACAGCCCATATGGATGAGCTCTTACCTCATTGCCCTACTGTGGGAAATAATTTAATTTTTGAAAAGCTCATGTTTGTTTTTTACTTCTTTTAACAAACAAAATTGATTGTACAGGTAGGTGGAAAAATGTGCTCAAAAGCCTTTGGGTCATATGAAAAAGTCTGTATTTATTGTACCATTCTTTTACCTTGAATACAGGACCCCGAGGTCTTTTACTGCGAAACTACTCTGAGGCCAGGCAGCCCCCAGCACGTGCTAGTGCATAGTTCTACCTTTCAGCATCAGACTTTCCATATGCATTCTGTGTGATGCCTGGCCTCTCAGCTTGTGGCTGTAATTCAGCTGGAGATAAAGATACCTAAAAGTTGAATTTTGCAATAGCTTTTATAGCTCTGTCCCTATCTGATTTTAGTCTCAAGTTTCAATGTTTCCCTTGGAAATTATTGAGAACACTAGCTCCTTGAAAGATTTTGTGCATAAACACATTGATGACTGCGAAGACCTCTATTACTAAAGCTGTAAGCACACAAATGCAATTAGCTGTACAGCAGGATCCTTTGAAAAGTTCAATGCATATTTACTCTAACAGATAGCCAAATAAAAGCTAGTGATAAATAAAGGCATGACTTCTGTGTCTTTGTAGTTATCTTTTTCCTCACTTTTCTTAAATTTGCAGGCCTTAGCAAGTTCAAGTTTCTATTATTTCCAGATATCCTAAACCAAACATTTTAGTGCTGAGAACACCTAAATGTCTGAGGAAAATAGCTGTTTGTGGAAACAAGAAAGAAGAAGCAACAGAATAGATTTGACCTCATGTGAAATGTCACCTAATGATTTCCTTTCAGAGACAGAGGTTAAGGGATAATTAATGTATTATTAATTGATATTTTAATTAAATACTTGCATTTAATTCGGGGGAGGGGAGAAAGAAAAATAAAAGGCTATTTTGAGGTATTTTACCCCTGTGTGATTTTTTCTCCTTCATATAAAGGTGCCTGGCTTATTTACGCTTTTAGCAATGGACATTTTGCCCTCTAGTGGTTTCTCTCGGTTACAAAATGTTCTGGGAAAAATACTGCTTTACCTGGGAACACTTGGGTTTGATTTTAACTTTTAAACTGTGCCCTCAAATTTATCAGCTCCACTTAAATTGTGGTATGGAGCAGCAAAACAAACAATTCTAAGGTTATTTTGAAAATCATGCTTTTTTTTTTTTTCCTTTGTCTCTGCATCCCCTGATGCACCTTTAAGACTCCACCTTTAATTGCCATGTCCTTAAGTCCTTATTCACATAGATAGTTGATGGGTGTCATGGTTTGAGCATGTTTTGAGGGTGTTTTTCTTCAAGGTTTTTTCCGGCCAGGTGGAGGAGGGGAGTCCGGGAGGAAGGAGAGACAGGACACCTGACCCAGGCTAGCCAAAGAGGTATTCCATACCATAGCACGTGATGCCCAGGATGGATACTGGGAAAGAGAGAGCTGGAGGGGGAGAGCTCTGGAGGAAAATGGAGGAAGGAGCACGCGGTGTTCAGCCGGGCAGGGTGGAGTGAGTTATGGGTCGGTGGCTGGTGGGGTGTTGTATTCTTTTCACTTGCTGTTTGCTGTATCATTATTATTTGTAGTGGTAATGGCAGTGGTGATTCTGTGTTAAGCCTTAGCAATTAAACCGTTCTTATCTCAATCCGTGGGGGCTACATTCTTTGGATTTTCCTTCCTAACTCTCCGGGAGTTGGGGGACTTGGTTTAAACCACGACAATGGGAAAAGTCACTGCATTTTAATTTGAAATTAGTGGCTAGGAAATTAGTTGGGAAAGAGTTTGCTTTTAAATGGATCTTCGAAACAGTGACACTTTAGTTGACATTATGGATTATGTTATCTCTTGCTTTATTAAACAAAACAAGACTATATAATAACTGGAGCTATAATATATTTGATATGGTAGCATATATCTGCTGCAAAATTTGTCTTTGATGAATAACCATGATCCAATTATGTTTATTTGAGGAATGAGTTGTGAGTAGACAGAATGAGAGCCATAATGTGCTGGTTTTGGCTGGGAAGAGTTAATTTTCTTCACAGAGCTGGTGTGGGATTATGTTTATGTTCATGTGCATGTTCATGTTCATTATGGTGAATGAATTCCTTGGCTTACTTTGGTTATATTTTGGGCTTGTGCTGGAAAGAGTGTTGGTAAGAGGCATGTTTTAGTTAATGCTGAGCAGTGCTTAGACGGAGCCAGGTCCTTTTCTGCTCCTCACACCATCCCACCAGCAAGTGGCTGGGAGGGGACACAGTTGACCCCAAATGACCAAAGTGATATTCCAGACCATATTGTGTCATTCTCAGCATATAACGCTGGATGAAGGGGAAGAAAAGAGAGGGGGTTATTTTTAGTGATGGTGTTTGTCTTCCCAAGTAACCATTATGTGTGATACAATCCTGCTTCCTTGGAGATAGCTGAACACCTGCCTGCCCATGGGAGGTGGTGGATGAATTCCTTGCTTTGCTTTGCTTTGCTTGTGTGCTGGCTGTTGCTTTACCTATTAAACCATCTTTATCTCAATGCATGATTTTTCTCACTTTTACTCTTATGATTCTCTCCCCCATAATCATGTGTGGGGCTTAGTTGCTGTGTGGAGTTAAATCATGACATGCGTCACTACCTTGGTGCTCTGTGAGTATGAGAATTAAGTGGTACCATTTATATTTTAATTCTTGGGACACCAGCATGCTGTCTTCTTGTTTCAATATTTCTGTGTATTTTTTATTATGGAAAGTTTTGCTGAAGTGAATGGCATGTTGGCACACTCAGTTTATTTGGATCTGTGCAGAGGAGGAATAATGCTGCATAAGATATGTAATATTCTTCTGAAAGATAATGAAGAGACTTAATTAACATACTTGGTGCAACACCGGCTGAGATTAAATATACATGCTACTTAGAACTGTTCTGTTCAAGATACACTAAAAATAAACATTTAGGAGATATTACAGTCAAATTCCATGCAAAATTTCATTGTGTCTGTAAATTCAAGTACTCCCTGATTAGGATAAGAGAGATTCTTTGCTATGTGGTTCCTAAAATGATTGATTTAACTAATCCCAGAAAAGAACCACAGATGGATTGATGATACTGATTGGGTTTAGAATGATTGAATTAGAATAAACCTTGGTTAGGTGATACTTGAGACCAACAACTGTAACTAAAGTACAACTACACTCTTCCTTACATCAGAATCAAGCATATTTCCATTGTTGAAGTCAGATATCCTGAAAAATAAATAGATAAAAATTATTTGTTCTCAAAAGATTTTGCAATAAATGCAAATGTCAGACTATTCTTTCCAGTGTTCTCTTTTTACTTGCAAAATGTTTGTTTAGAAATATTTTTTTATTAAAAGCTTTTCCTCCCCTCTAAACCTGAGAAGACTGTATCACCCAAAGCACTCCTCCTTTATGAAATCTTAGTATTTTTCATAGAAAATCCCAATTACATGAAAATAATGAAATTTTCCTAGAAAGGTAGAGATGTCTTTCAGTAAACAGTGTAATTCTGAGCGCTGGTCTACAAAGGTAGGACAGGAGTAAGGAAAAGTAAGTAACAAAGTAAGGAAAACCAGACTTGGCTGCTCCGACATAGCCATTATTGCCCAGAAGTGCCTGCTCTGTCTTCTTCCTGAAAGATTCTGTCCTTGTAACAATAGTGAATGAGACAGTTCTGTGCCCCAGCACCTCAGGTCACTGATTTGTGAGTTCCTTCTTAAGAATTGTCACTTAAAATATGTGTTAAGAGGAGAGGCTACTAAATTGTGGTGGCCGTGATATCAATCGTACCCTCACAACTTTGAAAGCGCTCTCCAAGAGCAGAGAATGTTTTGAGGCCTTCACCACTTCAGTACCTCTGCTTGGTCTCCCTTGAGTCAGAAGCCCAAGGCTCCAAAGCTGAACCTGGAGAAACTCCAGTGGGACAGAGATCAGAAGATACGCAAGGTCCCTGTGAATGCTGCATTGAAGTAAAAGTTAACAGAAAAGCAACTTATTTTGGGCAGGCTGTTTTACCACTGAAAAAATATCAGCACTATTATCTGAAAAACAGCAATTTTTCTGAACATTATGTGAGATAAACAGTGGTGAGGATTTTAATTTAAGTTTTATGTTTCCCCCAAAATTGATTTCCCTATCCCTTGTTCCTACTTGTAATTCTTAACATTATAATTTGTAATTTTATTTGTGCATATTGTAACAGCACAAAATACTGTCTTTTACTTTATATATAGTAGAAAAATAAACATTGAATCACAAATTAAAACTGTATGTCTGTTTTGTTCTTCATGAGGGTCACCGTAAACCTATGAACCTTTTTCATATGATGTTACATGCTCAGGTTGTTAAAATAGATTAATCAGCTGGTGTTAATGTTCAAAATTCTACTGCAAATAGTCTATATCATGTATTGAATATTGAAAATTATATCGTTATGGCCATTTAAACTGCAGTTTAAGATAATTAAATTATCCCAACCATAGCAACTGTGGTAAATAAGAGATTAAACTTGATTTTATTTTATAATAAATTATGCTACAACATTGAAATATCCCCTGGAGAACATTCACTGTAGATTAATAAAGACTAAAATTACGTTTCAACATTTTATATCCGTGTCATAAATATCTAAATAGAGGGTAAACAGCTTCTCAAAAATCACCTGAAAACAAGAATCCGTCATGTTTGGGGAGAGTTTTCTTCCTGTTTGCTGGTATTTTTTGCTATGGTGTCAGTGGTCTTAGGAAAAGTGGGATCCCTTATAGACATTCTTGCATCATGATGGGAATTTCAGCTGATCTAAAGGGGTTTTAGAACCAGAGTGCAGTTATTTCTGAAGAAAGCCCTTTTACTTTATTGCACCTGCAGCTATTCCATGACAGTGTATAGTTTCAGTTCTAAAACCCTTCTAACCTCAGCCTAAGACTGACTGCAAAGATATTGTCCCCAAAGTTTCAATTCATTAAACTAGCTAAATAAAATAAGAGGATTTTCCCCGTTTTGTGGTCCTTGTCAGAGCTATAGAATGGTTTTGTACTTCTGTGTTTGTTGCACCCACCATCTTCCCTTTCCTCTGAGGTTTAATCATTATTTAAGCTAATAAAACACAGTAGCTATTCCTTTAATCTTTTAAAGTCTCAGGGACTTCAGATTCCATAAAGTTTACCTACAAATGATACTTGACATTGTCTGGCCTGCAGAGGGAACTTGAGTCCTAGCTCCTAACAGTGAGGTGTGCTTGTGAGGAAGGGGAAGGTTACTGAGCAACAGCTAAAACATCCATGCGCTATCAAATCATTGTAATACAAAATCCAAAAGCCACAGTATTGTGTCAGCTACTAAGAAGAAAATTGTCTCTATTCCAGCTGAAAACAGGACACCCTTGCACTGTGCGTAGGTTTATTTCAGTTGAATATTTTGATGCTCAGAATCATTAATGATCACCCTTCTTTATATGAATCGAGGACTTGGGAGTCTTTTTTTAGTTACTAAAGAGTAAAATAGTAAACTTTCCATGGACAGCTATAGAAAGTGTCATTAGAGATATTTAACTGTCCCCACCTGCCTGCTTTAGAAACAGAGTAGGTCAGTAGCTCACAAACAGTACATAATAAGTATCAGTCTTGGGCACTGAAACATGCTTAGTTATACTATTAAATGCTCTGAATGCTCCTTGCATGCTTTTAGCCTCTCAGTACGCTCCCAAAGAATACTAGGATAAAGTAAACAATTTTGACAACCCTAGTTTTGGGTACTGGATTAGTTAGATACCAACATGGATACCAGTCATTCCATGCCTTTTAGCATTCATACCCAGGACTCTTCCTGGCCAATTGTAATTTACTAGAACTAGCTTTACAGTTTTCTTAGTAGCACCTGACATTCAAGATTTACTAAGGGAGAGTAACTTAGCACTCAGTTCCCTGAAAAGAGTGGTATGCTGTCATTTCAGTTGTTCTTGGCTGTCCAAAACAACTGCATAGTGATTGCGGATATGACACAAAACTAATGGAAGAACTGCACTCATTTGGAGTAGCAGTGGGAACCAGGGAGGATATGCTGGGACATCACAAAAAATACTGTTCTCTTTAGACAACTGGATCTCACCCCTGTCATCTCTCTTATCAGTCATGTCTATGATGCAACTGATTTTGTACTGCTGATTAGATCAGGGAGTGGGCATTTTGGTAATACCCAGGTAAATCAGAGTGGTCCAGTGTCATGTTTTAAAACCCCACCTGAGTCTCCCTCTCACCACACACCACACCCTCACCCCCTCCCCCACTCCCGGAGGGATGGGGAGGAGAACCGAAGGAATGCAACTCCCATGGGTTGAGATAAGACAGTCCAGTAACTAAGGTATAACACAAATCACTACTGCTACCACCTATAAAAACGATAGAGGAAATAAACAAGGAGAGAGAATATGATACCACCTGCTGAAATGAGCCCGACCTGGAAGAGAGCTAGCCCGAGCCCTTCTGGCCAACTCCCAGTTACCTCCCCAGGCATGATTTTCTGTGGTATGGAATACCTCCTTGGCTAGCTTGGATTGGGTGTCCTGTCTCTGCTTCCTCCCGGTCTCCCCTCCTTCCCTGACAGAGCATGAGACTCACAAAGTCCTTGGACAAACCAAACATTTGAGCAGTAACTCAAAACATACATACTATCAGCAACGTTCCCAGCCAGAAAGTCAAAACACAGCACTGCACCAGTTGCCAAGGAGAAAAAATGACTGCTACTGCTGAACCCAGGACATCCAGCCAAGTGATTCACAAGCCAGATCTCACCTATGGGCAGGGTTTTATAATTGTGTATATAATTATTATTGCTTCTGTGAATGCTGAAGTACTTGTCTGTATGAGGTGTCGCTAACAGCATTGCTACCTATTGGAACAGCTCCATTGTTCAATACTGATATGTGACATAAACCAGAAAATGTTTCACTCTAGGACAGGGCGCTGGAAATGTGGCTTTATCTGATATAGACAATGTTGCTTTTTGATTTTCTAGATCACTACCCTCACACTCATTTAATCAGTACCCTCATCAACTATCTCCAGCAACTCTGTAAGACAGCATACCAACCATAATGCTCAAGGGTTAAACACTGTAAAAGCTAAAGCTTATTTCTATAGCTAGATTATATTTAATTTACATTAATACATCTTCTTCAAGATTTATGGTAGAATGAATGAGACTTTTATATTAATTCATATTTCTGTCCTTTTTCATGTTGTCATTAATGATACAATTTCTAATATGTGTTTTTCTAAGCAGTGCAGTTACATTGACTATAGCAACGACCCCAGCTGGTGTGCCAGGGTGAAAAATATGTTTTCCTTTATATGGCTTTGTCTGAATAACTCTATATAAACAACTGTATTCTTGAAGCAGATTTCATAACAGCTGCTTCGAGCTCTAATTCTTTCTCTTACCATCTGTCTTCTCTTAACTCTGCTATTAGAATAGCAAACAGAACCCCAAGGATGCTGTGAGTTTCTGAGAAAGATGGGCAACCTCTAGCAGGCTCTGAACATCGAAAGCACAAAGTTGTATTTGAACTTAGCTCTGCCTCCCTGCTCCAAATGAAGACCTGGGGAAACTGAGAGCTGTGCAGGTGCTTTGTGTTGGATAACACAGACTTACAAGAAGCCTGAAGATGGATTAAAAAGCAAAAAAAAAAAGTTCACTTACATCTTTGTCATGGTTTGAGCAGTAGCAGACATTTTTCTCCTTCTTGTAGCTGGTGCAGTGCTGTGTTTTGACTTCTGGGCTGGGAACAGTTGCTTGATAGTGAGCATGTTTTGAGGGTGTTTTTGTTCAAGGCCTTTTCTGAGCACGTGCTCTGCCGGGGAGGAGGGGAGGCCGGGAGGAAGGAGAGACAGGACACCTGACCCAGGCTAGCCAATGAGGTATTCCATACCATAGCACTTGATGCCCAGGATGCAACTGGGAGAGTTGGAAGGGTGGAGCTCTGGAGGAAAATGGAGGAGGGAGCACGCGGTGCTCGGCCGGGCAGGGTGGAGTGAGTTATGGGTCGGTGGCTGGTGGGGTGTTGTATTCTTTTCGCTTGTTATTGGCTTTATCATTATTATCTGTAGTAGTAATGGCAGTAGTGATTTTTGTTGTGCCTTAGCAATTAAACTGTTCTTATCTCAACCCGTGGGGGCTACATTCTTTGGATTCTCCTTCCTAACTCTCCGGGAGTTGGGGGAGCAAGGGGGGGAGTGAGTGAGAGTACTGTGAGGATTTGGTTTAAACCACGACACTCTTTTAAATGAAAAATACCTTAGGCTTCTGAATCTGACTTATTTCAGGAAAAAAAAATCCCTCTACTAAATCCTGCTTCCAAAAGTTCTGTTCCAACTGAATGAGAATAAAAAAAAAAAGCCTGTACATATCTAAAATCAGTTACCATACCATCACTACTGTAGCACTTCTAAGTACTATAGTGAGAAGAAAGTGCTGTATCTTCAGAAAAAAAACCCCTATTATTTGCTCAACATAACTTACAGACATTTTAAAGATGGAGGTTCTTGTAAATTAACCTTTCTTGTAATGTGTTATCCAGCCTAAAGATTTCTATATACCACATCACTTAGCACCTGTTTTCAGTTTGAATAGAGTAATATTTCATGGTGATCAACGGTTTCACTCAGGCTGGCAGCCTGTCACAAGCAGGGCTTCCCCTTGGGATTGATACTGGGCTCCACATTGTTCAAAACTTTCATAAATGGCCTGGATAACAGGACTGAAAACACCCTCACCACGTCGCTGTGAGCTGGGGCAGCAACAATGGCAAATTGGATCCTGCTCTGCATCACCAAGGGCATTAATAGTACAGATAGACATAATCATCCCACTCAACACTTTCCAGGCTGCACCTGCATTATTGCGTGCAGTTCTGGTCCCTATACTTCAAGAAAGATGCAGACTGGAGGGGCCCCAAAAGGGGGCCAAGAAGATGATCAGAGGCCTAGAGAACCTGTTTCATGAGAAGACACTGCAGGAATGATGTCTTTTTTTCCCTTCAGAAGGGAAGGCTTAAGGGGAGACCTCATCACAGCATTGCAGTACATAAAGGGAAGACATGGGGCAATGAATACAAAACGTACCAGGAGAAGTTTCATTATTATTTAAGAAATGAGGTTTTTATAGTGAAAACAATGATACAGTGGAAGAGTCTCCCTAGGGACATGGTGAAGTCCCCATCACTGGAGGTATTCAAGATGCAGTTGGACAGGGGACTAGATAATCTCGTCTAGGTTCCCTTCCCCACACAAGGTTGAACCAAATGATCTTTCAAGATCTCTTTCAGTTTGGGTTGTTCTCTGGTTCTGTCACATGTACTAAATATGTTCTTGGAAGGGCAAGGGCAAAAATGGTTTTTTTAAGAGACAGCCCCAGAGCTATGTCAATAATGCTAATTGTTGAATTACTTAACCACCTTTACTGAATTATCTAACTACCTAATATCATTCCTCTTCAGGGTAAGTAGCAAGGTACTGACAGGAGCCAAACATGTACCTTGACATATACAAAGAACTATAACTGACTTGCTCTTCCAGTTAGTCTTACCATTAGAAACTACTTTAATTTTTAATTCACCAGTAGCTGAAAGGGACTAAACATCTGTCAAAAGGAAGTACCTTGTACATGTATGCTTGTTTTGTTCTCTTTCTACCTCCTGGCTGATTTTTGCCATGCTTTGCTGATGAAGAGGTATCAAGGAAGCAGCAACTGGAAAAGTTCACTGTCTGAACTCAACATAAAATTGGCAGCTTCACAGCCACATAAAATATGAGATTGGCAGAGTGATCTGTTCAGATCATGAATCAAGTTGCCCATTTACACTGCATATACCATATCCATTTGCTGCAAAGTCACTGAAATATGAGAACAGCGATTTCTCAACATCTTCAATTACTTGGTGCTAGGCTTGCCTCCTTTCTAAGTTGTATGTTACCCAAGGTTCATTCATCATGACCTTGGCTATTGATGAAAAAGCCCATTGTACTTATTTTTAAAACTTGCAATATAAACAAATATTTTTTATTTTTTGATTATTTCTCTAAATGTCAATCAACAAAAATATTCAACTATACTACAGATATATGATTATTAAGATCTTTATTTATTATATTGTTTCATATTAATTTGCCCAAAATATTAATATGATTTAATGCAGTAAAATGAGAAATCTTAAATAGCTACTCCTATTCTTTTGTCCAAAAGACTGCTTCTTCTTTCATAGCTTCACCAGTATAATAATGGGGATTATTTTTCGCTCAAAAATCAGGAAAGGAAACAATTTTGTCATGTGTTGTTAATCACAAGGAATATAAATCACTTTGTAGTAGTGAGAATTAGGAAGATCAGTCATGCTTCTTCAGGGGAAAGGGAACAAGGGAATTGAGTTTTCATCTATTCTCAATAGAATATTTAATAGCAGACTTCAATGCTTTGTAAAACTGAAATTCAGTGCATCATTTTAATTCTTTCCTGATAGTGTTGGGCAAAACCAGATATTAATTAGATACCAGAAAACTTTTCCATGATGAAGAACTCATTCTAGTGTATAAAGTGTTAACATAAATAGCATTTGGGCATTTTTTATGGATAATTTTTATTTTGGTTTTCTGTAAACTGGCCTGAGATTTAATCTGTTACAGTGACATTCATCTTGCCTAACTTTATAAGTCTAAATACTAGACATAGTGTCCAGGATTCTTAAATAGTTAGTTGAGAGAGAGAGAAATCATTTTGAAAGCAGATTCATAGTGTTTTTTTTTAAGTTTGGGTAATCTGTATTTGGAAAAGTGTACCATTTTTCTGTTAATGGGGATCTTAATATCTTTATAGCACTGGAAAAGCCTAGAGTAAAAGCTAAGATCTTAACATTTGTTGATGGCTAAAGTTGCATATAATTCCATCTTTTATCTTCACACAGGCAATCATTTGATAAGCAAGAAGAAAAAACTGCTTTTAGTTTTTGTGACTTTACTGATATTCTCAGCATATTGAGAAAATTTTACGGGCCTTACATCTTCTGTAATTTTCAAAGCAGAACCCAGTTTCACTTGACAGCAAAGTCTGGCATGTCTGTGACTGATCTGATGTTAGATGGATACATGAAGATGTAATTACCACAGGAATGCTTGTCTGTAAGTTGGAGCAGGGTGATGGGTCGATTTACAAGAACTATTGTCATGTGTTTTCAAAGGATGAAACATTTCTAAAGGTAGCTTATTTACTACACTTACAATACATGCTATTCTAATATGACAACAATAGAGGCCACTATGGCTCCAGAATTCAAAATCTAAAACCTATAAATTACTATGTCCTAGAGAACGAAAACAACAGTAGTGGTTTTCAGGTAATTTTTACCTTTTAAATTCTAGTAAAACATTAAATAAATATGACTTGATGATAATAAATATCACTTGCTTGAAAGTAGATTTAATCTATCTACTTGGATTAAAACATTGGTATAGGAATAAACCTTTTAATTTTAGAGGTATTACTATTATTTTTTAGAGACTTTAAGATTAGAACCTACCTTTCCTTTTTTAAGGGAAATGGTCTTGTGGTCCTCTGGTTTGTATTTTAGAGAATATACCTAGCATTTACTACAAAGACAGAGAAGTTAGCTCCATTGTTTCTAGCTGTATGTTGTATTGAAAAATGTACTCTTGACATATATTCTAGTTAATATTGGTTCATATTCCAGTAGTAAATATGAAGTGTTAAGGTATTTTATTTTACTTCTTTTTTATTTCGTTATATTTTAGTGTAGCTTGATTTATTTACTTATCTAATCAGTTACTTTTATTTATTTATTTTATCTTATATTCCACCAGTACTGTTAGGTCTTGCAAAATAGCAAGGCATCATTATTAAAGATTAGGCTGCTGAATGCATAGGTAGATATATGTTGAAATTTACACTGACACGTTATGTAGACCTTGGTTTTGGCACTTACATGGAAGCTCTAAAATGTTAGCTGTTTATTCTAGGCACTAAACACTGGCAAAATTAAGGAAGACTTGGGGATTTTGCTAGGCTTGTAGAAACATGGGATTTCTTATATACTCTTGGTTACAGTGTTTCAATATTACAAATCCCAGTTTCTGAGCACAACCAGGGGAAACAAAGTACAGGAGTGGAAATTTGTTCAATGTGTGGTAGACTGCACAGTAATTAAACATGCTTATTTTTAATGCATCATCCTCATTTGAGTAGTTGTTTCCCTTGGAATTTGACTGGGAACTGGGCGTGTTAAGACTGGACCTAAAACACAAAGCAATACTTGTCCACTTAACATGCTCCATGTGGCAAGGCTTAAATTGGCACAGAGCTCCAATAAAGGCAGTGATGGAGTAATGGGGACATAGCTGAATCATTATAACTTTCATGCCTATCAATTTCACTAGGCAAAAGGCCAATTGCCTGAGGAGCTGTCTAAAGGGACACAAAATTTAATGGTGATACCATCAATAAAAGTGTCAGTCATTGGGTTGGAGAAGATGCATATTTTTATTTGGGTATTATCCAACATCAAATTAAAGTAATTTTACACAGTGCATTGAACAGTCATCAGATGGCTGTTGGCTGATTTCAGCTTGAGCTCGATTTAACTGTCAATTTACAGATGGGAGATTTAAATCCTTGCAAATGAATTCTGATATCATTTCTGTATGGTAGTTACTGAATACCTTTAATTTTGAAATAACTTCAGTGAAACTCTCTGCATTCAAATCATCATGTTACTTCACAGAGTTACAATAGCAGAATCTGGGAAGAAAGTAATCGCAAGCTTATCTTGCTTTCCTCCGTCATACAGTTACATGTGCTGTGGATGATACCAGAGATTGTGAAATTGAATACAGGACAAGTCTTACCATAGCTGGAAGGTCCCTCTTAGTCTTCTGTGCTTCCAGTGTTTAATAAATTCTGTATTTTTTCCATTCTCCCAATGTATGCCTTCTATGTGGTTGTTATTAATATGTTCAACATATCCATATCTGCATCTCAGATTTTACTCACAATACACTGTGTTTACACAGGCTGACAGTGCTCCCTAGCTGTGATGCTTTATGTGTGGCCAAAGGAGAGCTTTGTTCATAAAGCCACATTTCCTCTGTCAGGTCATAGGCTAAGCTGAGAAAACCCTCGTTTGCTGGCATAGCTGTATTCATTCTAATGATTTTGCCAACTTCAACCTATCAGGCAGTGTGATTTTATATCCTTAGACTTTCTTCCCAACATAGCTACATTGACAGAACATTGTAGTCTCACCTAAAACGAGTACATCTGTTCTGCTGTGATGCAGTTGAGTCAGATAGCTCATGATCTATAGCTGATACCTCACATGGTTTCTTCATAGAGTTCAGGATCTAAGGATCCTGCATTCCTTCCCTGTGTTCATTCTTTGTCCCTGCCCACGGCAGAGGGGTTGGAACTAGATGATCTTAAGGTCCTTTCCAGCCCTAACTATTATATGATTCTGTTTCTTACTTTCTTGGAGAGCCTCTGGAATAGATTTACCTAATCCTTACCCAGCAATCACGATACTAAAAAAACCCAGAAAACAAAACAACAACAACAAAAAAACAAAACAAAACAAACCCAAAAAAACCCCACTTCCCCCCAAAAAAACAAAACTACAAAAAACCCAGAATCTTAATCTTTAACCTTGGTTGTGTAGGTGACATAGAGACAGTTGAAAATTCCTTTTAGGGATGAGGATTATCTTTTTATAGTTTAATATATCTGTGATTTTATTTCCTTCAGCATGTCCCAGTCTAATCTAGATGTTTTCATCCTGGCATATATCAGAACTGCATTCTCTATTACTGTGTTGCTGTTTGTCTGAAAACCTGGCAAAATCATTGTCTCAAGACAGAGCAGTTGCAATTTGAGGATGCTAACATTAGGAGAATTAATCTGCCAGCCCCACTGGACTGATGCCTCACCTGCTCAGACTAAAGCTGTCATCTGTAGGGCCAGGTTTGACCAACACTACCGCATCAGTCAGTCAGTCCTCTTTTAATGGCCATCAGCAAGGGGAAAAATGACAGACAAAAGGCAATTACAGTAAGAAAAGTGTTGTTTGAAAAATGACTTTTTTACCCTATACTTCTGTGAATGTGAAAAATACAGTCTGTTCTTTTAGGTTTAAGAATGGCCAGAAGGGGAAAGATGCTCTCTCAAATTCAGCAGAAACTTAATAGGAGACAGAAATGAATACTCTGCTTTCTGTAAGAGACAGAAATGAGGGAGACAGTGGAAAAAGGCTTTGGCAAATTTACATATAGTCACAGGTAATTAAAAGATATCTACCTAAAGTATTTTCTAGTCTTACCACGTGTCAGTCACTAATGCTAAAAGTAAGGCATATGTTTATGAATAGCAGGGACTAGAGGGGGATGACTGTGCTATGTGACACCACATGACAACACACCACATTCTCTGTCAGCAGGGCTGTAATACTTCAGTAGCTCAAATTAAAGAAGGAAATGTCAAAGTTCCTGCAAAACCGAAGAGAGAGGCTTTGCTGGTGGCACTGCAGCAGGATGAGGCCTTACTTTCTCCCAGGGGTTGATGTAGAGTACTGTTGTGCCACGTGTCCTTATCTCAGCCTGTATCAAGCAGGGAGACCAATATTTACGCATGGTAGAACACCTACCGGGGAGGGCTACTGGCTTGTAAATCTGTGAGTTTATCTGCAAAGCTCTTTCATCCCTGAATGATATCAACAGGACTGACTGCAGTGCCACTCACTTAAGAAGAGTGATAAACCCTCTGCCAGACCCTTATCACTAAAAACATGGTTTGCAGGAAGCAAGAGAACTCAGAAGAACAAGGAAGAAGAAACTGGGAATGCATTAAAAAATGTGCTGCCCAACAAAAGGCTTATTTGTGTCAGATATCCTGTTTCTGTTAGGCAGGTTTGGCTGTGTTTGCAATTCTATTGCAGTCTTCAGAGTGCTCTGAATACAGTAGCAGAGCTAAACCTTGTCACCTTTGAATGACATAGTTCAGCTGTATGCTTGTAAGGTGAACAGTTCATTGCAGCTCTAATACAACATTCTGATGCTTTTGAGGCAGAGATCAATAATTAATGTTCCACTAGAGACCTTAATGGAACACTTACCATCACACATTTTTCTGTTTTATAATGGCATCTCTTCATAACACTAATGACTAATGGCATAATAGAGGTAATGCTTGAAGAAAGATAGTTAACAAAATAAAGCTCAGTCTCCCCCTCCCATCTCCTGCTCCCTCCCTCTCCCCAAAAGTGGATGCTGGTATCTGTGATGGGTATCCTAAGGCAAAACAAGCATTAGATAGATACTATTATAGAGCACTAGGTAAAATAGTTCACAGGGAAGTCAAAAAAGAGGTGGACACCATGACATGCAAAGGCAGTGCATTCTCACATAAAGAACATTCACAGTGTGTTTTTATGTTGTGTGGTTTATTTGCATCATGAAGACATAACAGACTTAGGTGGATATGTTCTCAAGGAATCGGCAGGATCTCAAAAGCTTAGGCATTGAATATGCAGAAAATATTAAACCAGCAAACTTCTTCTGGCACTCTCTATTCTTTTCAGAAAGCTGCTGTTGTTTACACCCCTCCCTGAAACAGTTTCTTTGAAAATGGCTGTCCATTGTATCAAATGTAGGACAGAACATTTTAGACCACTCCTCATTAAAATTTTACCTTTACACTGAGGCTCCACTCAAATATCAGTAAGAGTGTGATAGGGCTTGTTCATAAATGTTCATAAATGATCACTTTAGCCCAGGAAAACAAATGTCTTTAGGCTTCCTCTGTAATTGGTGATGAGGGAGACCCTGCTGCAGGGAGCAGTTTTGTGTACCTAAATATAGGCTACTGCTTGGAATCACTTCCAAACACATCCTCTAGCAGGTGATTCAGGGTAGGAATCTAATTTTCCCTTTTTAATGCATCTAGCACTAGATCCTATTTTTTTTTCACCCAAGAATGCAAAACAATTTGTTTAAACTTCATCCTAGCAGCATGTTCTGAGAAGAAACAGTTTTGCTGGAATTTCGGACCATCCCTAGGCATTCAATAGGAATATATGAACTGGATGATCAAAAAATGATTTCCAGCTCTCGGGTCTTGATATACTCCACCCTTCGCTATGAACTCTGCTTCTTCTGAAAGGAAATGTGTGTGCATATACAGAATGGTTCTTCAGTGCATTCTGTGAGAGATTCTGTCCGGCACGAGGAGGTAAGGGCTGTGAAACATGAACACGCCTATTTCTTAGTTTGGATCAGACTTATAGAAATAAGGTTTGCATACAGGCTTCCCATGTCCTCTCCTTCCCCTCTTTCTCTCTTGTGCATCCAAGTCACCAATAGGAATGATTTTGCCTTTGGTGAAAAATGAAAAACACTATTTTTAGGCCAATGCACTTCTGCAAGGAATGATTTCACTTGTGTGCAATTAAACCAAAGTATCTAATGAAACTATTCTTCATTGGCTAATCCTGTCAGACTTAATATATTATGTAAACCACTTCTTAAGATGGGTTAACATATCATTTCATCAAGCAATGAATGCTGTTGTGAAAAATATCCCAAATTAGTTACACTCACTGTGCTTCTCAAAAACGACAAATGAATAAGGTAAATTTTAATTCAGCAGTTAATGATGAAGTAGCCCATAAAAGGGGTCACCCTTTTATGTTAATACTGCACTCCACAAATCAAAGGAATGCATGGATAATAAGTTTTAATGCATGTTATTGTCATTCTTCTTCACAGGTTTGTTTCTTTGTAAGAAATGCTATTTTTCATTCTTTTTGTGTAAATATGGAGCTTTAAATCCCATAAAATAAGCCTTTATTCCCACAGTTCTGCAATATTTGGGCAATGAAACAAGAAAATACTAGGGCCTTCAGCGCTAAGGTTTGTGTTTCTCGTAGCATATTGACTATGGACCAACGTGGAATTATTGCAGTGCTGAGATTGCATATACTAAAAATAAAACTATATTGCTGCAGAGTGATGTTGGCAACACACCTTACGCAATTTTGCTGTCCTAAAGATAGGAAGATCTGTATTTTATTTCTATCTTTACTCAACTGCATAGTAGTATAAGCAGTGCAAGTTTTTTGCCTGAGATATTCAGTATCCAGATTACTGAATGTGCTTTCTCTGAAACATTGTATTTTATTTAGTGCCACTGTTGGTAGGTTATGTTCGCTCAGTTTTTTAATGCATATGTCAATATAAATTCAAATAAGTGTATTTTAATGAAGAATTTAAATGATGTGGTGAACTCAATGGTAAAGGAGTGGCAGGCAGTATTGACTGTGATAGCTACATGCTGGTACTGCACTGCACATTCCCATTTAAAATAGTAGTCCCATAGTAATCCCATTAGTAGTCCCATTAGTCCCAATAGTAGTCCCATTTAAAATAGTAGTCAAATCAACACCTACCTCCAAAAACTGGCATGTTAGTAACTACATTGATTTGTAAGGATTACAGTGACAGATTAATTAAGATTATTTTTGCAAAGTGTTTGACACTGTCCCGCAGAACATCCTTGTCTCTAAATTGGAGAGACATCAATTTGACAGGTGGACCACTCAGTGGATAAAGAACTGGCTGGATGGCTGCATGCAAAGAGTTGTGGTCAACGGTTCAATGTCTGGCTGGAGACCAGTAACGAGTGGTGTCCCTCAGGGATCCACTTTGGGACCGGCCTTGTTTAACATCTTTGTTGGTGACATGGACAGTGGGATTGAGTGCGCCCTCAGCAAGTTTTCCGATGACACCAAGCTGTGTGGTTCTGTTGATACGCTGGAGGGAAGGAATGCTATCCAGAGGGACCTTGACACGCTTGTGAGGTGGGATGATGCCAGCCTCATTAGTATCTTCTTTATATGATAATTTCCTCATATAAAGACCCAGAGTGTGCACTGGACAGTGCTTCCCTGTACTGATGCCTTGGGAAAGAACTCTAGTCTAAATCCTAGTAAATAGCTAAAGTGAAAGTAGTGAAGCACAGAAAGCAGCAGAGATGACAAGTTGGGTGTAGCATTGCTTTGGTATCTCCCTTCTAACAAACAAAAACCCAAACAAACAGCCCGATTTCCCCTAGATTTCTCTGTTTATCTGGGGGCTTATCACTTGGTTTTGATCCTATGCCATTTCTCTTATAAAAGCAGTGATCGAGTAAATAAAATATAATCACTGTATATCAAAGTGTTGAAATAAGAATGGCCAATTCAGGAAAGAAACTTCTGAATTATCTTTCTTTGTATTATTCAGTTTTCTGTATCATTTTCTATAACAAAAACTGAAATACGATTTCCTTTAACATTAGTATTTGTGAGGCATCTCAAGAATGATATCTTAAGTCTGGTAAACAGATTGTTCTCTTGCTCCCCTTGGTTTGACTTTTCTAATGGCTTCTCTATTGACAGTAACAACATACTTTAATTCACCTATTAGCAGCCTTTTTGTACAAACTGAAATATGAGATGGTTGAGAGAAGATATTTTCATATGTTCTAGATTTCTTAATTGGAAAAGGATTTGACATAAGTCCAGGTAATATCCATATGCATCATGTCACCACAAAGTGGTGAATGTCTTTCAAAAGATCATGCAGAAGACTGATGACATTTGTCCTAAGTTTTCAGTACTAGCAGACAAGAAGAAAACAGCAAGATTGTAATGGAATTACAAAGTAGTATGTTATCTTGTCAGACAAGAGCTTGTACTACAATTACATTCAGCTGAGCAAGCTAAAAATATACACTCTTAAATGAAGAAATTGAATGCCACTTTTTTCAACTGCTTTTGTTGAAGTGCAATCCTGAATTATGATGCAAAGTGATTGATAAAGAGGCTTAATTTCCTGAAGGCAAGCTTACATTCTGCTTGGGAGATATCTTGGAATTAGAACTGAATTGGTGATGAGACATCCTCAAATAGAAATACAAAGGGTGTTCTGGCTACTGAATCTGAAACATAGGGTCCAGTCTGTCCAAAATTTTGTAATAATTAAATAATTCAGCAAATGAAAGGAAGTTATGCTTTGGGCTTGATTCAGTGGGCTAAGTATAGGCAACTTGTACCATTTGAGATGTATTAGGGTATCTGAATCAGATATAGGACTGGCATAAAACAGAAGGTGTATAGAAGACCAGATTTCTGGACTACCTGCAAAGGACAAATAGTATAACAGGATACGTCAATAAAAGGAAAATAGTGCTACAGAAAAAATTGCCAAGCAAATGAAGATCCTTATTTTTTGGTGCATGTGATTCAGAAAAATTAAAATGTAGAGGCTGTCAAGACAACAGAGCTTCTGAGGAAGAAAAAAGTTTCAAGGAAAGTGCAAATAGTGACAGGTCCTAAGTGACCCAAATTCCGAAAAGGAAAACCATAAAGACTCCTACTTTATAAAGATGTTTTATAGTACACAGTATTCGATATCTGAATAACATCAAGAATATAAAATCTTTTTGGAGTCTGTAGTGATTGAATCAGATTAAAATCTTGTTGATAGATCAATTATATCCTTTATTTGATAGAAAAGCCATTGAGGTGTATGATGAAATACCTCAGTAATTTAAGCAAACAGAATGCAAGCTTTTTTATGGAAATGTAAGAAATCTTAAAAATTATTTGGGAAAGTTCTTTAGCTACTCATCAGATTCTGTAAATATAATTTCAATATTTTATTGCTGCAGGGCATGGATCTGAATTACTAATGAATTTAGATTTTTTTCAATAATCAATGAATTTAAACAGGGTCAGACCCAGTACTGACTTCTAGCCTCCAAATAGACTTCTTTTCACTAACCACCACTCTCTGGGCCCAGTTGTTCAGCCAGTTTTAAAACCACCTCATCCAGTGGTGGATGTCTCCTCATCCAGTATTTACATCAACAATTTGTCTATGAGGATCTTATGAGAGATAGCATCAAAGGCCTTACTCAAGTCCAGGCAGTCAATATCCACTGGTGTTCCCTCAACTACCAGGCCAGTTGTTTAGAATCATAGAATCATAGAATAGTTAGGGTTGGAAAGGACCTTAAGATCATCTAGTTCCAACCCCCCTGCCACGGGCAGGGGCACCTCACACTGAACTGTATCACCCAAGGCTTCATCAAAGAAGTTTGTTAAGCTGGTCAAGCATGACTTCCCCTTGATAAAACTATGCTGACTTTTTATAATATAATTTTCTTGTGTCTCGTGTGCCTGGAAGTGGTTTCCAGGTTTTGCTGTTTCATCATCTTCCCAGGGATCAAGATGAGGCTGTTGTTCCTTGTGTTCTCCTTCTTGAAGATGGAAATTAACACTTGCTGCAGAAAATGTCCTTCAGACTTCAGGCACTTCTCTCAGTTACCACACTCAATCACAGATTATCAAGAGTGGCCTTGCAGTGACATCTGCCAATTACTTCAGCACTCACGAGTGCATCTCATCACAGCCCATGAACTTACGTGTGTCCAGTTCGTTTTGATCCTCTTCCACCAAGGGTACATCTTCCTCCTTCCAGATTTTTCCCCAGGTAAAAAAAAACCACAGACAAAAAACCCCAATCTGCTGCAGTCTACTACTTAGATATCTATACAAAATAAATATAGAGTACTTGCAAAATTTAACATTTTTATGCTTGCTGCAGTCTTAATAATTAAGTTGAATAGCTTATGAATAATTAAAATAAGATTAAATCCAATAGCATCCCATTGCTTTAGCAGGCAGGTAAGTAGCACAACATTCTATACTGCTGTAGAGTTTTGCTGCAAAATTGAAGAATTCCTTTATGTGCATCATTGCAGTACTGGAATACAATTTAGAACACAATGCATAGAAAATGAGCTCGGATGTTTGACCTCTGTGTGCTCCAGTTCCATTAGCATTGTCCAAGGAGTGCTGGAACATCACTTTCCTGCGCTGTAGTTCAGTCATTACTGTTGAGATAGCACTCCCATGTTTGAATGTGCCTTCCTCAGCCTGCCTAGGGAGTTCAAACCACACAGAAAAGATATTGCTGGAGTCATTGGAGGTAAACTGTGTCAGATTTTGAGCAAGGACAATGCTTAAGTGCTTCAGTCCAATTTTGATGGTGTATTCAGTTTTACCAGAGTTTGACCCATACAATCTCAGTCCTGCTCTTAAATGACCATTTGTCTACAGCAAAATAAGTATTGTTATGCAGCCCTCTGTACCTTCACTATTTACTGTCACGTGCAGTTGACTTGAATTGACAGCACTGCTGAGGTTCAAGTTTGGTTTTTTTTGTCAGCAGAAACTCTAGGTAGGTCCATGTTGTTCATTTAATTCTGGCCAACAATTTAATTACAGCTATAAAAGATACAGCATGCATTCCTGTAATGTTATAAAATGTGTGGATTTCAGGAAACTGGAAGAACCTGAAAGCATGCTGAAGAATAAGTTCACAACCCTGAGTGATATAGGTTATTAGAAAATATAACAGTGATGATGAATTCAGAGTTCCAGATAAGAAACTGGAAGTGAAAGCATGAGTGAGTATCCAAGTAGGTAAAATCTACTACAGAGAAGAATATTGAGAAATGTAAGTGTAAATTGCCAATGAACTGCTGTTGCAAAAGGTGAGTCAGAACATTTTAATAATGGAAACAAATGCAAAGATATAGGAAATATTTCTTTTATTAAACTTTCCTCAGTATTAATATGCCTGATCAAAGTACTCCAAAAAGTTTTACTACCACATGTAGAGAAAGTACTATGCAAAGTAGAAATTTCTGAAGGAAGCAACAAGAATGTGTCTGCCATTCTCTATTAGGTCTGTATATTTCAGCTTCTCCTAAGAACTGATAAGGAAACATAGTGCACCAAAGTGTTGGGTATTTTTCCCACTGTACCAGTTTAAAAGATTTTACCTCTCCATACAAACTTTGCCTGTTTTATCTCTTTACTATCCTAGTGAAAAGATTATTATAATGACAACTTTGATAATGCTTCCATTATTCTTATAGAAAACAAAAGGTAATTGACTTAATCTGCAGAATGAATAGGTTATATAGTAGGATTAATCTTCTAACAGTGAGAGTAGAAAAGACTACTCAGGTGATGGCCTGGTAAAACATCTTCATTCTCACTATCAGGACATGTCTGCATGTATGTCAATATCTAAACTGTTCTTAAAAATGTCTCTATTTGTATATGGGAGATATAGATAAGATTGTCTTTTACTGAAGGGAAATGCATAAAATATCTCTAAAAATTCTTTTCAGCCATGTATTTGTATGAATGGATTTTCTGGTTTTTTTTTCCTAAAATTGTCCTTAAAAATTCCATCCCATTCTAATTAAATTCTGTAATAAGGACATGTTAAAGTAACACATTGGGTCAGTACCTGTAAGGTAATTAATGCTTAATTAAATTCTTTGGACAGTCAAAAAGTGGATTTTCTACTTTCAAATCTAACATATAAATTGAGCTTTCTCTTACATATTAAACATAATATCACCATGCACTGCTGTCATATTTATGGTCCAGTGCCACCCTAACTGACATAGAATAATTTAGTATGCAGAAATATGTGAATGGGAAATAAAAAAAAAAAAAGAACTTGCTTTCTTTAATTATTGAATTTATATAAATTATAATTAACATAATGGTTGGAATGTAATTACACTACCAGACAATAATTTATTTTGTGTTTATGTACCGTGTCAAATTTGCTTGTGTTAACCCCTAACCTGCACATTATGACTTGGCATTATGCATTTGTAATAACAGATGTTCATTTTATTCTAGTAATTACCTGACTATGAGATTTAGGGTAATTATTTGTGCAACTTTATTAATAGCATACAGTTTCAAAATATTGTTGAAGAAAAAAGTGTATCAACTTACAAATATTTCCTACACTAAATATGTCTGTTTTCAGATTTATTTTAATTAATTGTAACCTGCTGTTTGAAAAAACAGTGAAAACAAACTGAAATTAGAAGTAAACAGGAATTCCAGCAGAGTTATTTCATGCAAAGAATACTAGAAATATGGAATAAATTGCCAAGGGCACTGATGCGATCAGTATAAATAGATTAATAGAGGAGAACGGAGAAGTTGAAGCTTCTGTGACAATACAGAAGGGTGAGGAGGAAATAAATTTAGAGAGCTTGTACGCTTGGGTCAAGCAACTTGACTTACTTAAGTAATTCCTTATTGATGTGTTTCCCTCACCAGTCCTATATGTAAATACACAGTTTTACCATCAAAATAATTTGTTAACATAACAAAAACTCAGACAGGGTCAAATTCAAGGTCCAGAAGTTCAAGCTAGGGAAGAGATCTTTCATTCTGGTACAGTAGATGTTGGCTGATTGGTGATTTGTTTACTATATATGCTGACCTAGCATTCTCAGTGACATGCTTTGGAGATTTTGAAAAGGAAATTCAGTTACACAGTGCAACAAGCCTGCCACAGGTCAAGGCCATTAGTGGCCTACTAAGCTTTTTATTTGACACAACCTCATAGAGGAAAATCTTTTTGCTGATGGTGGCAAAAAATAACATTTTTTCCACCACATTAATTTAGAGACCTTGCTTTTCAGAGGGAGTGGGCTAATAATTAAAAAAAAAAAAGAAGTTACCTCATTAATTTTAAATATATTTTAGGCTTGTCTGGAATCTCATGATATCATCTAAATATCTGCAGTAATTAAATACTGCTCTCAGAGGATGGTTCATACACTAATTGGAAAATGCATCAACTGAGTAGCTCTGGAACGGATTATAGCATCTCCCTCAGTTTTTCAATATAGAAGAGAAAAAGGCCATGGCTTGGAGAAAGGATAGAAAAGGCTGCAACATTGACTGCTTTCCAAGCATTCCTGAAAGGTTATCAGAAGGTTGAAAAAGTTGTGTGAAGAACTACATTTTGGAAAGTTATTTGCATTTTAATGGAAATCGATTCGAGTAACAGTTTCCCCTGATACATTCAGTTTTACAGTGAAACACAGCTCAAAAGATGTCTCTGTGTGCATGTATATTTATATTTATATATATTTGCATATATATATATGTGTATATATATCATAGCTGGTTTTTGAAGACTTCAGGAGCTGAACTGAGTTGAAATATTTATTTAACTAAAAGAATCCTCATTGGCCAAATGGGAAGTAATTTTGTTCTATGTTTTTGAGTCACGTAAATCAATTTGGATAACCTTTCTTGTTTGTTTGCTTGCAGCTAAGAAAATTTTGTAAAAGCATCTCTTAAATTTTTAGAGAAAAGTAACTTACTAGCATTTTTTCTGAGTTCCATCTACAGACCAAAGTGAGCCACATCTCTGTTCTCTTGATATTTGGCTAAAATTATAAGCATTTTTCTTCATGTGAGAGATACCAGGAGTCGAGCCTTAGAAAAAAGTCTTATTTTATCATCTTTATGCAAAGCATCTGCAGCGGTTTTTGAATCCTAAGGACCATTTAAACCAATGAGAGTTATTTATGTGGTAGCATCTGGTTTAACATTGCCTATGCGAGGAAAGTGCTTACAGTTACATTAGCTGTAAATCTCATATGGGAAAATATTTTAAAATAATAAACATGTATATGCTAAATTTTGTAGTTTGGATTAGGTTGGATTTGGTTTGCTTTGTTTGGTTTTTTTTTTTAAGTGATTTTAAAGATACAGGTCAAGTTATGGTACAAACAGAATTTTGGTACATAATTTCTTGATTTACGAACCTGGGCTTACTACTCCAGGCTACACACTCTCTTACCATGACTTAATGAGCTGTTGCATGAAGATGACAGTTTAGTCAAACTAGATTAGGCCTTTACTGTATTAGATGTTTTGTCTCATAGGAAAATTTCAGTGCTTTATAACTCAAGAGTAGATGATTATAATACAAGTTGAGTGACATATATGTCTGTGTGACTTAAATTGCTTGGAAAGATGAGCTATTGATAGATAGCTATTAAAAGTCACTGTAAACAGCTTAGATTGTCAAACTAGAGAACTGTTTATTGAAAAGAGTAAAGAAAAAAAATCCCTAATGATTGTACTGCATCAAGAAAAATGATTTGGAACCAATATCAGACTGCAGCATTGCTTTCCATCTTGGGATTTCATTGCAAGGCTCACATTTTCAGCTCATTGTCACAAATCCCTAACTCATGCAATCCAGAGCTTGTATGAGAGTCTGCCTGTCACAGTGGCAGAAGAATGATTGGAAATGCAAATTAAATGTGCTATTAAAACCGAAGAACTAGAAGACAAGGGGAAAACATGTAAAATTTGTTGTAAACTTTATGGTTCTTACCCATTCTATGAGTTTCTAAAACATGGCTTTTGGAGTGCCTGTGGCTGCCAGTATACAGAGTTGTGTTTGAGTCTGTACTTTCACATTCCAGGTTTGTCAGTGCAAACAAAATATAACCTGTGCTTCTGAGCAGAACATTTTCCATTACCCATTACTTATTTTAACAGTTTGGTTTTAATTAAGAGGATCCTCTATATAGCCCTGTTTTTTGATTTGCCCATGGCACAGCATGGTCTGACAGTTTGCTTCTTCTTCCATCATTAGTCAAGTCTGAATCTGAGAAAGTGCACAGGCAGAAAAAGAGTGTTGAAGGAATAACATTGTTTGCTGACTTGACCACTTAATAGATAGGAAAATCAGAAATATGTGTACTTCTGCATTTTTAATTTCTCTCCTGTCTATAATGGAGTCTTTAATTATGTGATTGCACTGTGGTGGGGTTTTTTTCAATTAATCTGTGCTTCATTCATCACTCTAGAGAGACCTCCTCAGACTGAGGCTTTAGAGTTAAGAAAGCAATTGAAGCTTAGAAACATGAAGTGGATGTACCACAGAAGCTCAGAAGTGGAAGACAAAAGAAAAAAAATTAAATCCAAGCAAGTTTTTCATTGAAGCCTGTGATTCTAATGCTGATCATATTTAAAGTGTGTAGAAATAGCAAGCAGAGTTGGGAAACAGAACTTCACAGAAAAAAAACTGCCATGATAATTTTAGAATTACTCCAAAAATCATAGCAAATTCTTTCAATTGGAAAAACATAGCCACAGGTAGGACTAGGTTTTTCCAGATTCTCAAAAGAATGATTCTTCACTGATACTAGAAGATTTAAGCCACTTTTTTTTATCTCCCACTGTCTGAATCATGTAGCAAGAGGGTCTTCTGATAGGTAAACCTGCTGACATTGTTACTTTCTGAAAATAAAACTTCAAACTTAATTCATCAGGAATGTGATGCTAGATTTGAAGACAAGGGTCAAATCCATATAAACTTCTGCTTATATTGTTTATATGAAGCAAAACACAGTTTACAGGAGGGATTTTAAATGCCTTTCACACCGTCTGTTCCTAAACAGTCCATGGTATTTTAAGGATTTTGTAAATTTGGTTTTAGTTTTGCCAAAAAGTCTACATATTTTTCCTAATTTGTGGGTGACTTGCTTCCAGGATAGCAGAAGGTTCATCCACACCTGTTAATCTTTCCTCATGTTTGCAACTGCAAATTGTCTGCAACTCCAAATTTTCTCTGAAGTGTAATATCTATAGCATTTCAAAGTAGAGATATGTTTGTTTGCAAGGGACACTATGCATTTTTTCATATTCTCTGTCAGCATGCTCATGACTGATACAAGTAAATACTGGCCCAAGACAGTAAAAAAGAAATTTGACTTCCATATTGCATATTGTCAAGTGTGAGACAGAAACAACATCAAAGAAGTTGCAGAAAAGGGAGAAGCTAAACGTATATACAGAGATAGTGGTTTAAGCTCAGCTGGTAACTCAACCACGCAGCCGCTTGCTCACTTCCCCCCCCCTTCTTCCTCCCCTCACTCCTTGTCTTGATCCAGGACAAGATCACAAGGGATGTGGTACATATTGCATCCAAAATGTTTAGTTTCACATATATCCCCCAGTGCCAGGGTACTAAGCACAGGATGATCCATAGGTTTGCATGTTGCTCAAGATCTATGATCAGATCTCAGAAAACAGGAAATGCTATCTATAAAACATGAAGCAAAGTTAATTACAGGCTCCCTTTCAGAGTCACCCTGCAGCTTACAGCCGATTATAATGAATCATTCCTAACATGTAGGAGAGATTGACAGAGATTTTATAAACTTTTCATTCTTCAAGTTTTCCCTGTGTATTAAGTGCCTGCTGTACACTAGGAAAGTGATTAAGTATCAATTTCATGTAGAATAAGGAATAAATGTTTAAGAGACTAATGAGCAGTAAAAATGCTTAGAGTACTGTGACTAACCAATGAGTCAGATGAATGCCTCTGTCATTTTAATTAGTCGTTGGATGAGCCTTTTTTTCCCTTAAACTCTAGAAATTTTTGAAGTAATTTTAAACTTTTCCTTAATGCACCTCTTGAGTGATGAGGCCAGCAAATTATTTTTCAAAAGTCCTGCTGTAATAAACATGTGTGCATGTTTGTCTGAACTTCTGGGGAGTCTCGAAGTCATTTTACTTTGCTAATTCCTTATAGGTCTGTGTTTGTATATCACTGTCACATCTAAAATGCAAATATTTACAAGCCTAAGTTATCTATTTCTGTTATTTAGTGTCTCACAAATCTGATATTTTTTTCTCCTAATGCAGACTTTATTTGGTCAAATGTAGTAGAAAGGGCTAGTTATATTTCTTTTCATTTCCATAACCCATTGATTGAGTTAGAATATTAACTCATTATTTAACACATATTCTTGAAAATTGTATAGCACATTAAATACATAGATGTATGTGCATCTTCTGATTGGTTTGATAACCTCACTTACCAAATTTTCTAACAATTCACTGCTATATTGAGGCCAGGATGGTGAATGTGTTCAAAGTGTTACTGTTTGCACAAGGTCCTACAGGTAGATCATCACCTTGGAAAATTGGTGCTTGTTTCTTTGTTTTCTTTTGTTCCTATTATAACTTTAGTTTCACTTCACCAAAATACTTTAGTCTTTTATGAAACTAATGAAGAGTGTTGTTTAGCCTGTGTTAAACTATGTCAGTGAAGCCAACTGTTATAATTTCAAGTGCTTGAACAGTTCTGTCAAGTGGTATTGGCTTATTGTTCATAATATTAGTGCTTATAAATAAATTATTTAATATGCCTCAATTAATTTTACGTTTTCTTGCATCTTTACCATTTGTATTTCTTAAATGTACTTAAAAATTAAATAAAAAGGATAAAATTCAGAAAGATAGTTGATGTAGTAGAGTAACACTGTCAGGCAATTGTATTGTGAGCATAGACAGTGCTGAAGCTTTGACTTTTTCTGGACCAGTAGTGTCTATACTTAGAAGTGTAATTCAGCCTCCTCCTGATGTAGGTACCCACAGAGATAAATGAGGGGTGTTCTCCCCACTGTAAGTCCTCCGTTACCCATGTGCTACTTAGTGTTGTTAAACAAAGGGAAATAAGTCACTGCCTGTAATATAAAAGCTCAATAATCAGTACGGGGGGAGTTATGTTCCTTTTTTGTGTTATATTGACATTGACGGGAGTCTGTTGCAGCTGACAGCTCAAAACCCATTATTCTAACTGAAATTGTGCCTTTGGTTTTGGTATTTCTGAGTAAATCTTCATTTTAAAAAGCTATCTGTCAACATAAATGCAAGTCCCCCCTACATGCTATGGTGCTTTTGGAGATTTTATCTTACCACAGAAATTCACATTGCCCACTGTTTTGATCTATACCTCAGTGGCCTAAATCCTTTCCTCTTTAAGATAAGAGTAGAAGTGAAGATTTGGGAATAACATCGTGACACAATTGAGATTTCTCTTAGAAGTTCCTCTACCCCTGTAACTAACATAAACCAATATTGACTTCTAGGATAATTTAGAGAAATAATTCTAATCAAATTACTGTCTTCACCTTCTGATGTGACATTAACATGATTTGGTATCTGTAAGGAGAAAATAAGGATTCATATTTTCTTCTCATATAAGTCCACACATATATGTATTTGTATTTCTATCCACCTGAATTTCAAGACACCAGACCTTAGACCCAAAACATATAACATCTATCATAAAGAAGCCCAGTCTCTGTATAACAATTTATCTAAATAAATATTTTCAATAACTTTAATAACACATATTTTTAAGAGATAACAAGAAAAAATTGGCATTTATAGTTCATAAGTAGAAAGACAATTTAGATGTGTGGTATTTGATAAGATTATCAAATTTGATAAACTTAATAGAAATGCTTATTTCATAGCCATGCTAGGAAAAAAAAAGGTCTATGTTTTCTCTGCTGCATTGCATTTCAGAAGCCAGTTTGATTTAAAAGGGTAGTTTTCTGCTGCCTTTAGAAATAGCTGTTATGCAGTACAATAAGGGACATTGGAAAATAAAAATTAGATTTGTTTTAGAAGACTAGAAACTACTTAGAACTCAAATAGTATTGCTTGTCACAAATTCTAAGAGGTTATATGTGAGACAATGTGGTATGCTAAAAGAAGTTAATACTTACTGGCCTGAAGGCCTTTATTTTTTATTACTAAGGAGTGCAAATAAACCTGCTTGTTAGGGCAGAAATTTAAAGGTCAGTCCTCAGATGTCATAAATCATAGATCTAGGAAGAAATAGATTAAGGAAGCCCAAAATACTGGGTCAGCATCAGCAACACAGCAGTGTTGCTTTAATTCTGTAACAAAGAACCGATTCCAGTTATTATTCTGTTCCTCAGGGAGTAATTTAATTCTAGTTCAGCTCTTAAGAAAAATATGATATAAGCTATAATTCTACGTTTTTATTCAGTTTTCTTTCTTACTGTTATGGATCCATATTAGTTTTAGTTCTTTCCCTGCTTAAACAGTGTTTCATTTCATTTTTGTCAAGAGATAAGTTGATGTTTCCTAATTTATTTTTAAATCAGTACAGATTAACTTTATTTAATTGCATGTATAATTAATAAGCTCCTGTTTATGCAACTTCATTATTATGGGATCATAGGACTGCATGAATTTTGAGAGGTCATTTAGCCTGTGATCAACAGGGATCCATATTTATGCCACTCCTAGTATATATTTTCATATGTTTACAGTCTGGGAGATTGATGCTTTAGAGAGAAATCTAATTCAGTGCTCCACTACCTTTGCAAAAGATACATTTTCTGTAATATCAAACCTGAATCTTCCTCACTGTGATGCAGGAGTGTTATCCCTTGTTCTAGAAAAAACATGTATTTATGCATTGTGTATATCATGAATATAATCTTGGAGTTGTCTCTTTTGTCTTTCTGTCTTCTCTACCTTGAACTAAGTAAACTAAACCATTTGGTTGTTCCTGAGAAGGTTTGCTAACAGACCTCTTATCATTCTTTTTTTCCCTCTTGCCTTGTTGCAACTGATTGGGACT
Source organism: Melopsittacus undulatus (assembly GCF_012275295.1). Lineage (NCBI taxonomy): Eukaryota > Metazoa > Chordata > Aves > Psittaciformes > Psittaculidae > Melopsittacus > Melopsittacus undulatus. The sequence continues at coordinate 53,319,823 of NC_047529.1, read as the reverse complement.
TTCTTGAACTATGGTGCCCAGAATTACAGACAAGGCTGCAACTGTGACCTTACATGGGTTCAAAAAAAACCAGAATCTATTTTATAGACTGTGAAGGAGAATAATTGAGCTCAGCTCTGTTCTTGGGCTGATTCCATTTATCAGTGTTGCTGTATTCTCATTCTCTACAAAGATTACATTTTTCATTCCAGTTCTCTCTAAGAGACATACTTTGTATCTCCTCATTCCCACTGAGAAAGTTCTTATTTGTTAATGTCATTAATAAACCCTTCCCCGTGGTGACTGGTCACAGAACAACAACATATAAAAGGCACAAACTGAAACACAAGAAGTTCTGTCTGAATATGAGGATGACTGAATGCTGGAATAGGCTTTCCAGAGAGGCTGTGGAGTCTCCATCTTCGGAGATAGTTAAAACCCAACTGGACACAGCCCCAAGCAACCTGTTTTAGCTGAACCTGCTTTGAGCAGGGGAGTTGGGAGTACACAGTCCTGAGGTCCCTTGCAATTATTCTGTGATTCTGTGAAAACAGTGAAAGCCAAAGTACAGGTTATATATACAGGACTGTCCTTAGCAGAATCAGAAGAAAAATTCTCTGCCACTGAAACCTCTGAGAATTTTCAATCACAGAGAGAGTGATTTACACATATCTAAGTATAATGGTCAATGTAAAAAGTAAATCTTTATGAAATATTTATTGTGTCAACCAGTGTACAACAATTATTAGGAGGCTCAAATATGTTCACTTAAACAACATGTATTTTTTATGTGATGACGAAAAGTTAAGTTTGAATTTTGAAACATAGAGGCTTATCAAACACACTGTTGAATGAGGAAGAAAAGCATGTTGGTTCTCAGTGCTTAAGCAATCAATAGATAGTTGTTCACCTTGCCAAGTATAAAGCTTTTACTCACTTTTAAATAGGCACTCAGAACATAATTTTGTCGTTTGGAATATGACCCACATTTATTGTCCATCATATTAAATGACATCAAATGATCATTTCTAAAGAAAAAAGTAATCACTGACACACTAACTGCTCCCTTGAATGTGATTCTTCACGTGAAATTATGCTTACCCTCATTTTATGAAAGATCATTATACTCTTATTACAATACCCTGATAATGTGCTCTGTCCAGAACAAAGTCATGATTATAGTTGTATGTGTGGTCTTGTGTGACTGTGAGTTGTTAGAGTGAAACTCAGAGAAAGAGAAGTGCGACATATTTTTCTTAATGTAGACTGTTAAGATTTCTAGTCCTTGGAACTGGGAAGTAATCATTGTGCTTCCATTCCTACTCTGATCATTTGGGATTTGCTGTGTTTTAGTTTCAGAAGTAGTTATCTTGTTTGGGTTGAAAACCAGATAGAACAGCATGAGATTTTCCACTGACCTTGAAAGATGTAGTTGTTTGATTTCTGAAGTAGGATCTTATTTTTCAATGATGACATATTACAGATAAGGTGTGATTTATGTCTAACCACAGAAGAGCGTTTGGGAAAGCTCAGCCTAAGAATAACGGTACTACAGCTGTAAGTAGGCTCTTCTTTCCTAATAAGGAAATAATTTCCTGATCTATCTATAGGTTTATTGTTTTCTTATTATCTATATCTTTGAAAAAAATGATGCCTACAGACATATATACACCTAAGTGGAAAGGTGCTATACTGCACTACCCATGCTGTATTATGGAGAAAAAAGATCTGTCAAGTCTTGTCCTATAAACTGTAAGGTCATGTGATTCATTTTTTGTGTGCTGGAGAACTACATATTTGTTTACTGCCATTAGTGATCCTTTTATTAAAGCAAACAATACAGTATTTTGTATTTTATTGTAGTTACCTCTGGGTGTTAGTGTTTTTATTTTACAGATTTATAGTTACATCCATACCTGATTTGAGTGAGTAAAGTAGAAGCATACCTTTTTGCAAAATGTGAAACTATGTTAGAATTTGATTTCTATATGTTTAAGTCAATAATCTGTGCTGTCTTGTAAGGAATTTCATCTGCCAGTGGAAAACTGAGATGCGTTTTCACTTGACCAGAGGTATTTCAAGGACTGAAATTCTGATTTTTCTGAAACAGATGTTTCAAAGTATGTTGAATTTCTCATCAAGATAATTCAGATACAATCCTAAGGAGAAAGCTCAGTTAAAGCAGCATTTCTGCTGGTTGCATGGAAGCTATATGATTAAAATAATTTTTTAAAGTTACATTTATATTTTATACCTTTCTGCCTTTGGCATTGGCTGCAGTATCATATAAGGTAATGGCGTTTTTTGTCTTCCTTTAGACAAATGTATACATTATGCCACAGAATATTAAATTGGATTACATTTTCTTTTGAAGAACTATCCATGATGGCAACAAATGAAAATGCACTGACAGAAATGAAAAACTTCCTACTGTTAGGGATAACTTTTTAAAAGGAATAACTTGAGAAACTTAGTTTCCTGTTGATGGGCTGCTACTGAGCTGCTAGAAAACCCAATTCCTTAATTTTGTCTTTAGAGGACACACCAAATCCAAGGATTATGCTGTGGTATGGTATCTTTAATCAGATCAGTGTATTGGAATTGTCCTGCTATGGACACTGAATTCAAAATACATTAAGTTTAGCTAACTTAATAACAAGGAACAAATTAACTATATCTAGCTGTTGTTTAGCTTTCTATAGAATCATAGAATAGTTAGGGTTGGAAAGGACCTTAAGATCATCCAGTGGCAGGCCATGGCCAGGGACACCTCACGCTAAACCGTGTCACCCAAGACTTCATCCAGCCTGGTCTTGAAGAATGCCAGGGATGGAGCATTCACTACCTCCCTGGGCAACCCATTCAGTACCTCACCACCCTAACAGTAAAGAATTTCTTCCTTATATCCAGTCTAAACCTCTGCTGTTTAAGTTTCAACCCGTTACCCCTTATCCTATCACTACAGTCCCTAATGAATAGTCCCTCCCCAGCATCCCTGTAGGCCCCCTTCAGATACTGGAAGGCTGCTATGAGGTCTCCACGCAGCCTTCTCTTCTCCAGCTGAACAGCCCCAACTTTCTCAGCCTGTCTTCATATGGGAGGTGCTCCAGTCCCCTGATCATCCTCGTGGCCCTACTCTGGACTTGTTCCAACAGTTCCATGTCCTTTTTATGTTGAGGACACCAGAACTGCACACAATACTCCAAGTGAGGTCTCACAAGAGCAGAGAAGAGGGGCAGGAACACCTTTGACCTGCTGGTCACGCTCCTTTTGGTGCAGCCCAGGATATGGTTGGCTTTCTGGGTTGTGAGCGCACACTGAAGCCGGCTCATGTTCATTTTCTCATTGACTAACACCCCAAGTCCTTTTCCGCAGGACTGCCATGAGTTTCCTTTTTGCCCAACCTGTAGCTGTGCCTGGGATTGCTCCGACCCAGGTGTAGGACCTTGCACTTGTCACGGTTAAACTTCATGAGGTTGGCATCAGTCCACCTCACAAGCGTGTCAAGGTCCCTCTGAATGGCATTCCTTCCCTCTAAGGTATCAACAGAACCACACAGCTTGGTGTCATCAGCAAACCTGCTGAGGGCGCACTCAATCCCACTGTCCATGTCAACGACAAATATATTAAACAAGACCGGTCCCAATGTGGCTCCTTGAGGGACACCACTTGTTACTGGTCTCCAGCTGGACATTGAGCCATTGACCACAACTCTTTGTGTGCGACGATCCAGCCGGTTCTTTATCCACTGAGTGGTCCACCTATCAAATTGATGTCTCTCCTATTTAGAGACAAGTATGTCATGTGGGACAGTGTTGAACGCTTTGCACAAGTCCAGGTAGATGACATCAGCTGCTCTGCCCCAGTCCATCAGTTCCGTAGCCCCATCATAGAAGGTCACCAAATTGGTGAGGCAGGATTCCCCCTTAGTGAACCCATGCTGGCTGTCACCCAGCACCTTGTTGTTTTTCATGTGCCCTAGCAAGCCTTCCAGGAGAATCTGCTCCAAGATGTTGCCAGGCACAGAGGTGAGACTGACTGGTCTGTAATTCCCTGGGTCATTCATTTTTCCCTTCTTGAAAATGGCGGTTATATTTCCCTTTTTCCAGTTATCAGGAACTTGACCTGACTGCCATGATGTTTCATATATGATGGCCAGCGGCTTAGCGACTTCACTGCCCAGCTCCTTCAGGACCCGTGGATGGATTTCATCAGGTCCCATGGACTTGTGCATGTTCAGGTTTTTAAGGTGGTCTAGAACCAGATCCTCTCGTACAGTGGGCCCAAGGTCTAAATTTTCACAGTCCCTGCATCCGCCTTCCAAGACTCGGGTGCTGCAGTCAGAGCCTTTGCCAGTGAAGACCGAGGCAAAGAAGCCATTCAGATCCTCAGCCTTCTCCAAGTCCTGTGTAGCCAGTTCTCCCGAAAGCTTCACGAGGGGGCCTACATTGTCCCTCGTCTGTTTTTTAGCCGCTACATACCTGTAAAATCCCTTCCTATTATCTTTAACATCCCTTGCCAAGTTTAGCTCCAATTGGGCCTTAGCTTTCCTGAGCTGGTCCCTAGCTTCCCAGACAACATCCCTGTATTCATCCCAGGCCACCTGTCCTTGCTTCCACCTCCTTTAAGCCTCTTTTTTCCTGTGATTTTTCTCAGCAGCTCCGTATCCATCCAAGGAGGTCTCCTGTCCCTCTTGTTGCACTTCCTTCTTGTTGGGATGCAACACTTCTGAGCTTGTAGCAGGTGATCCTTGAATATTAACCAAGAGTCTTGAGCCCCCCTGCCCTCAAGGGCTATGTCCCATGGAAGCTTGCTAAGAAGGTTCCTGAAGAGCCCAAAGTCTGCTCTCTTGCAGTCCAGGGCAGTGAGCTTGCTGCGTGCTCTTCTCACTGTCCTGAGGACCTCAAATTCGACCATCTCGTGATCACTGCATCCAAGACTTCCCTGGAGAGTCACATTTCCAACGAGCCCTTCCCTGTTGGTGAGCACGAGCTCAAGCAGGGCACCTCTCCTTGTTGGCTCCTCTATTACTTGCAGAAGGAAGTTGTCTCCCACACAATCGAGAAACCTCCTCGATTGCTTGTGCCGGGCCGTACCGTTGCCACAACAGTTGTCAGGGTGGTTGAAGTCCCCCATAAGAACAAGGGCCTGCGAGTGTGAGGCTTTTCCTGTTTGTCTGTAGAGTTCTTCATGCACAGGTTCATCTTGGTCAGGCGGTCTGTAACATATCCCCACAATAATGTGTCCCATCACCGATTTCCTCTTAACCCTGACCCACAAACTTTCTGTTAACTGATCACTTGTCCCCAGAGAGAGTTCCATACTCCCCAGCCTATCCCTAACGTAAAGGGCAACTCCCCCTCTGCATCTGTTGGGCCTGTCTTTTTTAAAGAGCCTGTAACCTTTAATTCCAATACTCCAGTCACAGGAGCCATCCCACCATGTTTCTGTGATCCCTATTGTATCATAGCTCTGTAGATGTGCCCATATCTTTAATTCCTCTTATTTGTTCCCCATGCTACGGGCATTTGTATAGAGGCATCTGAGCCAAGATCCAGTAGAGATCTTCTGTACCAGTGCACCAGCCGACTGTTTCTGATGCAAGTGCATTTCCTCATCAGCACACTGCAGGACAGCAAAGCGGTTTTGGGTGGGTACAGCAGATTTAGGAAGAAGCCCCTTGCTTTTAATTGCTCTCTTCCTCTTTTTGTTGGTTTTCTTTTTTTTTTTTGTTATTAATTCCCAGCTTCCCTGATCAACAGCCTCCTTCTTTCCTCCATGAGTTAGAGGGGAATCTTGAGGCCCCTGTGCTGTTTGGGCCTGGAGCAAGCAGTCCTGCTTCCTCTCAGCTTCCCTGACATCTTGCAGCTTACTGACAGCATCCCGTAGCTCAGCCACCTGCTGGAGGAGTACCTCCATCAGGGAGCAGCGAGCGCAGCCCTGCCCATTCTGCACCTTTCCCTCACAAGACCAGTGCAGGCACTCTCCACACTCCGAGCTCTGCACCGCAGCCTCCCCTCTTACTGGCTCTGTGTGGGTGCCTACGCTGGCCACCACCGGGGCGGCCGGGGCAGAGCTCCCAGACTGGACCCTCGTCATACGGCGAGTGCTCACCATCCTGCTCGCCTGCCCGTGTGAACTGCCGCGCAAACTGCCTCGACCTGCTCTGTTTGCCCGCTCTGTTCGACATGTTCCTGGTCGCTGCACTCCCTGGGTAGGTTTTTAACCACTCATAGCTGGTGCCACTCCTCCTGGCTCCACCCCCGGTGAGCCAGCTTCTGGGCAAATCCTGTCGAGGACTTGAGGCTCCCTCCTTAGTGGCTCTTGTCTCTCTGTGGTGAGGCTCCTGGACACTGATCTCCCCTCGCTCCGGTGTTACAGGCGTCCTCTCTCAAGCTACTCCCCTCAGCAACTGACTGAGAATGGCCACTGATGGCCGGTTTGAATCTTCCACTGCAAGCGGTTTTGTTGAGTTGTATTTTTTTTTTCAAGAGCAATAGAGTATACATATATTACTCTTAAACAACCTCTTTTTTAAGTCAGCTTTTGAACTTTTGGATGAAACATTTTTTTCTCATTGCAGCTCAGCTTGTTTTTACAGAATTTTCACGTTTTGGGAGCAATACAGAGACAATTCTTCCATTAAAGGTAGTGTTGGTAAAGCAGTATACTAACACCAGATGAAGTTGGCAGTGGATATGATGATCACCTATGACATCAGTCTTTATTTCATTGATATCTGCATAGGGTTTCCAGAACTCACTTAAGATGACATGGTTTCCCTCCAGTCCAGTTCTTGTTTAATGGAAAGCTGGAACTGGCTTGCAATCTCTGGATGATTTCCTTATAACTGATCTCTATCTTTCCTCATTTTCTCCAAGGCAGAAAGTGCTTTTGTGTGCCTCTTTTGGCTGTGTGTATAGCAGATTTTGGCAAAAAAAGAATCTATCCTTTCTTCCCTTCATAGGAAATCAATTCAGCTTGTTTCAGCCATTTGCTCTTCACTGTTTTCAATCATCATCAAAAATTTTCATTCCTTTTCATTTCAAGTGATGTCAAACCAATTATCAGTAAGATACTCTGATTCATTTTTTTATCTTGCTGTGTATTATACATGCATTCCTAATATACACATATTTTTTCACTTACAACTAGATTCCCTGTTGATTAATTAATTTCCTTTCTTCAATCCATTTTACCCTGTTTTACTAAAATAAAATTGTTTTAAACAATTATATAGCTGCGGTTCTTCACAATTATTTATGCTTGACTGTGCAGGTTTGTTCCACATGTGTGCATTTTCTTCTACTCTGGAGAAGTCTGTTTTTCATAACGCTCATGCTTTTCAAGCTAAACAAGTAATTGATGGTGGCTTCTTATTGGCTGGCACAATTAATTTGGGTGAACTCCCCACAAATCAATATTCCTCTTTTGTATTGCAAACATGCAGGTTGTTCTTCTCTGGCTATTGATATTCTCTTGCTCTCAGGGGTTTCAGTGCTCAGTATTTTCAAACTATTTGCCAATAATCAAGACAAAAAGTACAGTACTTTGCAGAACATTAGCTCATGTAGGTACATACCCAGACATATATGAAATGTAATAAGGAAAAATACTGAAGAGTATGATTCCTTCCAACAGTACTAACTGAAGAGATTTATCTTTTTTAATGTTAAATGGAACCATGAGGTAAAACAGCTGAGGTAAACAGAAATCACATACTTTGGGGTATAACTATTTTAAATGTCTGAAATTATCCCCTGTCATTTATCACAACACAACTGAGTTTTCTCTAGTGCAAGTCCAGGTAATTTCATTTATTCACAGAGATCACTGAGAAGGTATCATTAAAAATAAAGATTTGTTTTTTCCCTTAAAACATACAAGAAACAGTATACATTTATTTTTAAAAATTATTTTACAGTGAAGAATATAGGTAGGGTTGAGACACTAATAGCCATGGAAAATAATGTGCTGTATATGTAAAGAAGCCAATACCTTCTGTTTGATTCTACCCTCCAGACAGTAAAACACTTACTCTTGGTATAAGAGAATTAGGTTCAAATCACTCCAAGACTCTAAGGCCTGCTGAAAGGTACTCTGGAGTGGACTTCTGTTAAGCTTAGTTTGTGGATTACTGAAATACTTATTCATGGAGTGGCATAGGACAGATTCTTCAGAATCATTCATAGGCCACCCTTCCAGACTTGGGAGATTGTTGCCATCAGGCACTTCTCAAGAGCCTATGGGAACCAAATATTCATAAAGTATCTTTATGAATAACCACAGAGAACACATTATAAAAATACGTGTTCTTGTGCATGCATGTGCGTTTGTGCAATACATATTTAAGAGAGCAAAACAAGAACACATCATGTATATGGGGTTGCAGGCTTATAAGAAAGAGAAAAAGAATCTGTAACATTGTGAAATCTCATGTGAATTCTTAAATCTTACACCTCTAAAATACTGATCAAAGCTTTGCACTTTAAAGGACAGAAGAGTGGATGATAACATTAACCACCTCTCTTCAGATTTTCTGCCAGAAATACTTGTATTTGTTATCTAACTGAAAACAGTTACATTTCTAAGTAGTCTTCTAAATATTATTATGCTTTCTCCCCATATGCCCCTATGCTTGGTGCCATTTGTTGAGCCAAGACCTACAAAACTAGCTGAAATTCACTACTTGCTTATTTAATGTAGATTTCTTTGTTGCAGTAGTTGTCAATGGTCTCTGCGTAGCTTTGCTGCTATGATGATTGACTTTGTTTCAGCTTTGAGAACAGCTACATAATCAAAAACTGAAGAAGGGTACTAAGTTTTTTGTTGCTTCCAGTTTATGAAAATTGCAGCTGACACTAATTTTGTCAAATGAAAGAATTAGACACTTGAAATATTTCTAGAAGGATCAATACTCAAGCAGGTACAGCTTGTGAAGTTACTGAAGTGGTTTTGGGGAATTATGTTGTGGTAGCTGTAAAAAGTGGGAGATGAAATAAAATTTCACTATTTCCAGGTGAGATGGTAAGTTAGTTATTATTGAAGCAGTAGAACACTATGCAACTCTGTTTAGAAATGTGTAGCCTATAAATGGATCATATTCTGCTAGTTTTGAAAATAGTTTTCATGTAAAAATAATTGTAATCAGGTACAATATTTCTTAATATTTGCTTTACAGTGTTGCGAAGGCATTGTAAGAAGCAGCTGAAAAAGCATATGCCTTTGAATCAGTAAAAGTCCTTTTCAATGTAGAAAAAAGGGATCTGAAGAGTTTTTAACTGTCCTTCCTGACATTATTTTTCACAGTACATTAGATACCATCTCTTTCCTGTTATAATATCTCTTTATACCTAGCCTATAAAAAAGAAGAAAATTTGTTGCAGTATGATGCTTTTCATTTCTTTGCTGCCAGACTTCATGGGACAATTCTTCGTCTCCTTCCTCTGGTGAAATTGATTACAGAAGAGAGAAAACATTTGGGCAAAGATAAAAAAATCAAAACAAACCAAGCAACAAAACCCCCCAAGACTTTAAGGAACTCAAAATGCGAAGGCCATTTTTAGTGTACTGCTACTTTATTTATAAATACAGACTTTTCTGTGATGCTTGATAATATACTGTTCAGTAGCAGAGACTGCTTTTCTCAGCTGGGAAGGACCAACTTTATTACACAAACTTTGCACAAACTTTAGAGAAGAGTCATTAAGATGAAGAAAACTTATGGTTTGCCGAGGGTTATACTGGAAATCTAACCTTCTGAGTCATTATCACGATACCAAACTGAGGATCATTTTGCATTTTAGATGGTTTAAAAAAAAAGTAAAGGGAAAATAATGTGAAATTCAAATGTCTGAGTTACTGTTATGGAAGGTTTTGTGATCTGTATGCTTTTAAGTGGTTCAGAAATACTGTGTACACAGAAGCTATAACTTAGGAGGTTCTGTGGAGCAAAAGTTAAGTGGCTTAATTTTTCAGAGAAAAATTGATATTGTGATTATCCAATTCATGATTCCAGCATCAGAGGAACTAGTTCAACCTTCTACATGGCAGTTCTTTGCGTTTGTTTTTTTTTTTTTGCTTAAAAAGAGGACTGTACTTGAAACAGTCCTTGTATTTGTTTGATGTGTGACTTCAGAAACATACTGTCCATTAAGGAAGAACACAACACTGAGAAACAGCACAGCAAGCCCATGAAGTGACATGACCTGTAGAGAAGCTATACAGAAATCAGCATTACAAAAGTTGATGGAGATTTACAATTGAGAGTTTATATCAGAAGGAAAAAGAGACAGAATCTCTTTCCTGTTGTGTCTTTTTAGGACATCCTAGTGTTGTGCATCATAGGGTATGCTTCTGATACCTATTGGAGCAAATATTGGAGTAAAATATTTTTATAGTAATTCATATAGACAAATCTATCAGTACAAAATACAGGAATACATCTAAATACTCTTGAGTCAGACAATGGCCTCTGAGTCAATGGCAGTCAACAAAGACCTCCATGGAGGTCATTGTGCTGCGTTTGCAGCAATCTCCACATTACTGGGTCCACAGATACTCTGGAAATGCCTGAATTTTTTTAATTTCTCCAAAGGCAGTATGGGAACCTGAGGTTTGAAAAGACTGGACCTGAAACTTGAAGCCTGTTCTTTCTCCTGTTCTAATTTTCTGTTAAGACACTAAAACCTAGGTATAGAATCATAGAATCATAGAATAGTTAGGGTTAGAAAGGACCTTAAGATCATCTAGTTCCAACCCCCCTTCCATGGGCAGGGACACCTCACACTAAACCATATCACCCAAGGCTTCGTTCAACCTGGTCTTGAACACTGCCAGGGATGGAGCATTCACAGCCTCCCTGGGCAGCCAATCCTAGTGCCTCACCACCCTAACAGTAAAGAATTTCTTCCTTATGCTCTATCTAAACCTCCCCTGCTTAAGTTTCAACCCGTTACCCCTTGTCCTATCACTACAGTCCCTAATGAAGAGTCCATCTCCAGCATCCCTATCCTTCAGATACTGGAAGGCTGCAATGAGGTCTCCATGCAGCCTTGCCTTCTCCAGCCTGAACAGCTCCAACTTTTTCAGCCTGTCTTCCTACAGGAGATGCTCCAGTCCCCTGATCATCCTCGTGGCCCTACTCTGGACTTGTTCCAACAGTTCCATGTCCTTTTTATGTTGAGGACACCAGAACTGCACACAATACTCCAAGTGAGGTCTCACAGGAGCAGATAAGAGGGGCAGGATCACCTCCTTTAACCTGCTGGTCATGCACCTTTTGATGCAGCCCAGGATATGGTTGGCTTTCTGGGTTGTGAGTGCACACTGAAGCTGGCTCATGTTCACTTTCTCATGGACCAACACCCCCAAGTCCTTCTCTGCAGAGCTGCTCTGAATCTCTTCTCTGACCAACCTGTAGCTGTGCTTGGGATTGCTCTGACCCAGGTGTAGGACCTTGCACTTGGCATGGTTAAACTTCATGAGGTTGGCATCAGCCCACCTCACAAGCATGTCAAGGTCTCTCTGGATAGCATTCCTTCCCTCCAGCGTATCAACCGAACCACACAGCTTGGTGTCGTCAGCAAACTTGCTGAAGGCACACTCAATCCCACTGTCCATGTCACTGACAAAAATATTGAACAAGACCGGTCCCAGCGTGGATCCTTGAGGGACACCACTCATTACTGATCTCCACCTGGACATTGAACCATTGACCACAACTCTTTGTGTGCAGCCATCCAGCCAGTTTTATCCACTGAGTGGTCCACCTGTCAAATTGATGTCTCTCCTATTTAGAGACAAGATGTCATGTGGGACAGTGTCGAACACTTTGCACAAGTCCAGGTAGATGACATCAGCTGCTCTGCCCCAGTCCATCAGTTCCATAGCCCCATCATAGAAGGTCACCGAATTGGTAAGGCAGGATTCCCCCTTAGTGAAGCCATGCTGGGATGGAATGATGCTCCCCTCCCCCAACGCATCTACTTTAAAGCATCCATGACAAATCTGGCAAGCTCCTACCAAAACCACTCTTCCTCTTCTTCATCAGAGCAGCTCCACCAGCCCCCAGTAGACCTGGCCTACAAACATGTGTCCCGTGTTCATAAAATCTCTGACTAGTATAAAATTAGATAATTCTTGTACCATATAGCTCTTTAATTTATTCATGTAATGAATTTGAGGAAAAAAAGTTTGCTTAGAGAATTCACAATATTAGTCACAGTGCTTTGAATGTGCCTATGATAACAACCACAGTATGATAAAACTATTATTTTTAACCTGATTTGGACAGGTTTTGGCTACAGTGCATTTGCTAACAGAATAATAGCAGAAGAGCACCAGCCTGCCTTCTTTCCACACTGGGTCTCCGCTGGTTCTTCCTGTTTATTCAGCAACTAGTCCAAAAGATGAAAAGCAGAAATTAGTTTAGTTTAGGTTTACATTAAATTTTCATCTAGTGTGTCCGCTAGTAGCACTAGTTTAAGCTTTGACTCTTAAAAGTTATTCTCAGCAAGTTTGAATTTAAGCAGGCTATTGATAGAAATATTTTTACATGTTCAGTGTGGTATTTGTTTTTAACACGGGTTTCTTGCCATAGTCACCTGCAGCTTGTCCTGTTCAAGTCTTGTTCATGTCTTGTTCAGACACTTCTCATGATTTTAGAAGAACAGTTCTTTAAAGCCATGTAGGTGTTATTCTATCAGATGTGAACCCAGAAATGGCTTCTAGCATATCGTTGGTGAATGTACTAAATAAAGCAGAGACTATCAAAATCTTGCCAATCTTCTGGAATGTCCAAGTGTGGGTAACTCACATGGTTTTAGAATTGCTGTAGCAACCTGTAGGAAAATATACTGATATCTTCTACAGAAGATATTACTGGCCTCTGAACAGTCAAGAACAGGAACTCCAGAATCTACTTTCAAATACAGTACTATGGGCCTAATACTTTTCATGAGCCATGTTTTCATCTGATAGGATACTCTAGCCTGTCTCCTTCAGTCAGTTACTGCTATTTCATCGCTTGAACATTCAGCAGTTTTTCAGTCTGCTGCATGCATGTCCTCCTTCAGTCATTCTTCCAGAAAACAGAATGTCTTCCAGTCAATTTCAGGATCTCCAGGATTTTCAGGATCTTTAGATACCTTTTCCACAGCTCTTATTGATACTTCCTTACCCAAATTGAGACTACCAAATGTATAAGATCTTCCAGCCCCAAATTATACTGCAACTAGCAAAAGGCAAACAGATAGTTACATAAAGTTAGTTAACCAATATAAAATCTGTTTTCTCTGATTTTACTAATAAAGTCTTTAAAATTATTACACAGAGGCTGAAAACATATATTATATGTAGATGACATAGTCAATAACTTTTGGGGGGAGAGCCAGAAAGCCATCCAAAGAGCACTGGGGAAGAAGCAAACTCAGAAGGGATTTGTCATCCCTTATTATGAATATGTTAAAATTCACCAGAAAGTTCAGTCTGTCCTATTTACCTAGCATGTACCATAGCAAAAGGCCAGACCCTGTTGGCTGGAACATTTGCATATTGTTTAAATAATAATTACCATTATTATTAAAAAAACCTTTTCATTTTTAGATAAAGGGATTATTCATCCTAGATCTGATTGGTAAGGAGAGAAGCTTACCAATGCCCTCATGAAAAGCATTCATTAAAAAGTTAAGTAAAATTTCAAATACTCCAGGCTTGATTCAAACAGTCGTAGCTCCTAAACTCAGCTCCTTAGATCCTCATTTGATGTAAGTTCATCTAGCTGTCAATATAGATGCACTGTGTTAATTTACTGCCATGACAGTCTGGCCTATGGTGCTCTGCTTTGGATGAAAAGAGTAACTATTCTGGCACCATCTAGAATTCTTTATTATTCCATTTATGTAAGTAGCTTTCAATTAACAGAGCAACTTGTCTTGGGGCAACAGAATTGAACGTTAGACTCAGAAAATGTACAATTTGCTCTGCAGTTCCCCTTCCTGGGATGGCACGGTGGTCTATAGGCTGTGCTTTCATGTCATGCCTGTCTCTTGCTGTCTGTCTTTATTATGGTCACAGCAGCATGCGCTGTTTGTAGCTGCACACTCAATTACTTGTACAGACAAAACCAAGTAACAAAAAGACCTGCTGCCACAGTGTAATTAATCCTCTGGAGTCCCATAGGCAACAAAGCAAGTGCACAAACAGCTGACTAATCTGCAGTGTGCATATATCTTGATTTGCAGCATGATCAGTTGTCTGCTGGCATTTATATACTTAATCGTTAATTGTCTTTTTCATATAGCACAAGTGAACTCTTCTTAGCTGGGCATAACATGGAAGTCACTGTTCATTGCCTGCATGTTTTTACAATGGGTTTTCTGTTTTTAGCCTCTTGACATACTCCTCTTCCCTTTAAACATCACAGGGCAATACCCTCGCCTCATGTGAATCTAGAGAGAGTAATTTTTTATCAGCTGCCCTCTTGAGTTTAAGCTTCATTATTCTTTGTATATTACCTTCAGTAAACTTTTGAAAAGTGTATACTCTATCATGAATAATTAAATTGCAAAGTCCACATTAAACACTTTGGACTGAAGCAACTGAACTGAAAAAATAAGATGGAAAGAAAATAAGCTTCCCATTTTCTTGATATGGATCTGACCTTTAGTGTATAATAACACCTACCATGATAGATGACCTAAGCTGTAAACCTCTACATGTAATAATGATAGATTTGTTTAGATTTTTACTGACATCAGGCAAACTATGTAATGATAAACATGCTGTTAATACAGAGGGCACAATTTTATATTTTCTTGAGAAAACGTGATCTTTTTTTTTTCTCCTTTCATTCAGCACTAACAAAAATAAATGGACATTTTGTGCCTGTAGTAATGATTCATAAATGGGTAGTACTCATTCAAAATAGACTACTATTTTTCTCAATTAAAACACAGTAATTTTTGCTGAATTTGACAGAACTTTGCATGAAAAGAAACACATATATTTGAGGTCATGGGGGAGCTCTTTCTTCAGAAAAATGAAAGATCACAGCAATGCTTTATTCTTAATTGGTATAACAATATTGTAAGAATTTAAATTACAATAGGGCTCCTGAGTCCACTGAAGTCAGCCAACCAATGATATATATTTAAAGAGGGGGGGAAAAAAAGTATCTTTAAATATAACTTTGGAATATATCTTTGGAAAGACCAAGTCAGCAAGAACTTGTCTTGGGAGCAGAAAGAAAGGGGATAAAAGGAGAATTGCTGAATTGCATTTTCTTAAGGGTATGAAAATTAATAGCACAGAAGAAACGGAGATTAAAATCATAATTAGAGTCCTGATAGTTAAGGTGGAAAGAGATCATTGGATCATTTAAGTTGGAAAACAACTTTATGATTGAATCCAACTGTATACCTGACACTGGCAAGTCCATCACTAAACCATGTCCCTGAGTGCCACATCTATATGTCTTTTAAGTACCTCCAGGGATGGTGACTCCATCACTTCCCTGGGCAGCTTGTTCCAAAGCCTGACAACCCTTTCAGTGAAGAAGTTTTTCCTAATATCCACTCTAAACCTCTCCTGGCACTACTTATGTATGGATTATCAATGTTAAGACTGTCATGTCAAACTAACCCATAGATAACTTGATAAAACTGATTATCTATTCAGGTAACTAATAGAACCGGTCTTTCTGGGAACAGTAAAGTTTGAGAAATAGGACAGGTGGAGGTAGCTCCAAGGAGAGTGCCTTTCAGCTCTTTCATACTGAATATTTGCTTTCATGACACAGTATTGTGCTGATGAAATGCTAAACAAAAATTGGAAAGTATTATCAAAGTAAAAGATTGTAGACTTCATAAAATACTACTACTATTAATAATAATAATAAACCAAACCAAACAAAATAAAAATCTATTTTAAAAATGCAGTAATACAAAAGGGATGAAATTAAAAAGCACAAATTTCCAGGTCAGGCCCTTGATAATCCATAGCAGGAAGCTTTATTTTAACCTTGTTGACAAATAGCCATATTCAGGTGTTCTACATGACCCATTGGCTGAATTAGAGCTGCCAAGGGATTCAGTTCTAAAAATGCAAAATTTGATTATGAATTGAATCAAAGAGCTTGCAAAAATTGAAGTGGTAGCACTGCTGTGTAAGACCCTGATAAGACCTCTCATGTGCAAAATCCTAATCAGAAACATTCCAGAAAGATAAACTGAGACTGAAACAGGACAGGCCGAGGACTGCGAAGGTGGTTAGAAGATTCTACCTTTTAATAGGAGAGCTTAGCTTGATTAGCCAAGCAAAGTTGTGAAGGGATATGAGTTCGTTTATAAATATCTGAAGAAGGAACACAGTTTAAACTAAAGAATCATTTTGGCACAAGTACAGATTAGTATAAACTGGCTATGAATAAATCCAGGCTGAAAATTAGCTTAATGTTACTGACCAATGGAGCACTCAGATTTTGGATCTGTTCTGCGAGAATACTAGGGTGAAAAAAATTCAGCTGTTTTTAAACTGGAGATTATAAAATGTGGTATCCGTGATAGCAGGGCTTGATGCCTGCTACCAGCTAAGGCTTTTCAAGTTCTGTTTTCCTCAGTTCTTAGGAATTTAATCCATACAGCTTATATTCAACATGTAAAGAATCACTAAAAATTTTAAGCAGCAAATTTTCCTCCTTAAGCCCCCCCTTTTTTTTAGTATCAGTGTTGCTAATTCTGCTTTATTTTAGAATGCTTTTAAGTCATTAAGATTCAGATTTGCAAAAAGACTTAGGTATAGCAAAAGACAATTTTAAAGTATCCGGCTCCGGCTTTGAAATGACAAACCTGATGTAGTTATCTAACTAATTACACTTAAATACTGAGCATCACCTGCACTGCAGGGCTTAAAACACTGCATTTCCACTGAAGAGAGAAATGTGGCTGTTTCGCAGGTGCATCTCTTAGGCCATTAGCAGATTACTTGTCTGTTCTTTTTAAAACCAAATGCTTGAAACAAGGGTCTTGCCTCGAGTTTTCTCTTTAATTTACACACATATATTTTTTTTTGTCTCATTGTGGTTGGAAGTCAAACTCAACTCAAATCAAGGGTCACCTTTCAGGTTGCAGCATGACATTGTCCTTGGCTCAGAGCTCTGTTCATTTGACCTCTGAAACATCTCTGAAGATAGAAATTCAACACTGTCCAGTGGTTCTGTGCAGGGAACCTGACATGATGTCTATCTACCTTCTTGGTGAATATTTTCTTGTATCTAATTGCCAGGGTTCCTCGTGGGGCAGGATCTCCCTGCAGCCAGGGCACCAGGGAACCTTTGGGTTCATGCGGTCAGCACCTGGCAGCCACCATCCCAGACAGGACAGCCAAGGGGCACCAGGAGCATCTCCAGTCCCAGGCATCAAGCACCACCCTGGGGACAGGGAAAAGTGGAGGCCAAACTACACCATTGGTTGATGGGTAAGTGTTAGGATCGGGTCTGGTGAGGGGACCCAAGGTCAGACACAGTTCCAGGATGGCCAGGCAGGTCTGTGGGAATGGGCTGAGGCCAGGCTGGGATGTCAGCTCACAGGGCGGATCGCAGTCTGGACTAAGGGGGGTATCTGGTGGAGTATAGCACAAGCACAACTGCAAAACCGCTGAGGTGGAAGCTGAGTATTAAGAGCCTCCTCTGAATGTAGTTCCTGAGCAAAGCATGAGGGAGACCTTGCTGAGGCTTATAAACAGAGCTGTTGGTGATGACCCTGCACATGGACTTGCTCTAGTTTTATTTACAACAGAGAGCTGGCTTTAAACAACCTTGAACTTTTGCATTCTGAATTACAAACTCATTCCTTCAACACTTCCGCACTCTACACCAGAGTGAAATCCCCTCTGTACTGTGTTATAAACAAGCAAACTTTGAGATGAGTAACACTAAGAACTTATACAAACTACTTACAATTATTATTTGTACGGTTCTTAATTTTTATTAAACTAGATACACCTGTGGCATAATTACACTTCCATCAGTGACAGAAAAAAAATCAATACTTGCTTAATTTTACATGATCAGTAATATTTGCACAAGTAAATACATTGATTTTGTAGAGAGGTTGGGATCTTGTGCATGCTGTTCTTTAAAAAATAAAACCACAGTTTTCTAGGGAAATGTCATTCACTTCATTATAGCAAAGTAGAATTTGAATTCAAAGCTCTGAATTTTGATTGCTAACTTCATTGGGTGGTATGCAGTCAAAAGAAAAAACAGATAATTATTGTGTTGTAAGGAGTCACTGTGATAGACTAGTAAAATTAAGAGGGTATGAGACCTGTGAGTGCAACTCAAGACTGTTGATAGACATTTGTTTAGAAACTTGTTTCGAAATGTATCTCACTTCATTAATTCCTGTACATCTTTTGACTTCTTTTTTTCTCTGTCGTTGAGTTTGGTTGGTAAAGTTGTGTCAGCCTGCCACTTTGTACTATGTCATTTGTTTGTATGTCACTTAAAACATTGCCTTAGTGGTTAAACAGGTTTTTTTCTGCTGTGTATTTACCTTGTTTTCATTTCCACACTTCAGTATGTGGACCATCAACAACAGTTTGTGCCACTGCTAAACCGAGTCACTTGTTATTTATGTTTGTTATAAACTGTTATTTACACAGCAAGCTGTAACCATGATTTACAGTGATCACGTTAATTGACTACATTTCACAGTGAACCTCAGCTGCCAGTAATTTGGCCATAAATTTTACAAAATTTATGCTTGTTTTACAATGTGGGAAGCCTGTTGGCCTTTTGTGAAACTACATGATCAATGGCGCTCCACTAATTGGCTGGCAGAAATGCTAAAATGGTATAGCCATTGCTCTCTAATATTAGGATAAAGAATGTGATTCCATCAATGTGCAAACTTTGTATCAGGCACAGAAATCAGTTTCCTCTGGTGAAGCTGTGACCCAAATATCCTCCAAGGAAGCATATGAGGCTGCAGCCTTCTGCACCACCATTTAATGGTAAATACGTTCAATAAAGATTCAACACACAAGCTTTAAGTAAGTCCAGTGAGTTGTGCATTATTCTAAAAGTTGCTGAACAGCAGAAGGTAAAGTAATCACTCAGTAGAGTCAAGATGAATAAAATAAAAGGCTATCTCATGTTACAATTGATTTCAATCTGCTGAAATATGCACTGCACATTTTGATTAGCTGGGTAACGCAGTGTATGTTTCTGCTAGGAAAGAGAAACCCAGCACTTTATTGTACTTCTTTTGGCATTCATCAAAGCTTTCCTAATTTATATTCTATATCTTTCGATGCAATCAATGTGAACAATAGAGGGTGTTAACTTGCATTTCTATACTTTGATCTGATTTGGCATTTATGATCAACACAGTCTAGCAACGTTGCAGGTTAGGAACCATTTTGCTGCTGCCATCAATTACATTGTTCAGTGACCTTCCCTCTCCCTGCTGTACTTTGAAAATACACATATATATTTCAAGATGTCTTTCTTGCCTACACTATTAGTTTTAGAGAGCAACACTGTGTAAAAATGAGAGATGGTAAACAACATCCTTAATGCTTAAGATGAAGAAGCCAATGGCTACTTATCCACCATTAAATTGATGTGCAATTACTATTACAGTGAATATAAATAATAATACCATTAATCCTTCATGACATACAGAACTACATACATAGCCTGCAGCAGTATGGTATGAATTACCAGTTCCTTGACTTGAGCTTTATACTCCCCCAGAAAGATGTGGTTTTTGATGTGATCTCCGTTCTTGGGAATATAGAAAAGTGTAATAAACCTGATAGTGCATTATGAAATAATAGCAATGACTCTTTTTTTTTTTTTTTTTTTTTAGTTCTTGCAGGTGACAATGAGGAATTAATAGACCTGCATTATTATATTTATTATTATATCTAAGCACATTTATGCCTCAATGTATTACTTTTCTACTGCATATCTTTGGATGTATTGCTTCCATGCTGCACACATGAGCTCTTTCACTGGTAAAATAGGATAATAAAAATTATTTTTTCATTAGTTTGAGATTCACTATTAAATAAGTGTTGTATGTATTATATTAGCTTGTAATGCAAAACAAATAAGGATGACAATTAAAGGCATGGCTGACTTCTGCTCCATAAAGAAGTGAGGGGAAAAAAGTTAGTTTGATGAAGCCACTATTCTCTGTACAGCCACTAGAACAATCTAAATCTAAATGTGGCACTACTGTCTTTATCATTAAATAGCCCAAAATGCCTTTTACAAATCTGGGATCAGGGATAAGAGTAATGCTCCAGGCTTCCCAGTCACATTCCATCTACAAGGCATTTTATCTTTCAAATTGTGACTTTACATGTATACTCTTGCCTGATGACATAAAACAGCCTTATGATATCATTCCTCCTACTTTCATATTCCTATAGGATTTTTTATCCAAGAAACACCTACCTCTGGGGAACTGAAAAGATCAACCAGTCCTGAAAAACACCTTCTAAGCCTGGAACATCTGTTAATCCTGTTTCAGGTTGCCTACACAAAGAACCAAGGAGTGGAGAGCTGTCAGAGAGAAAGTCTTGTTCAAACAAAGGGTAGCAAGCAGAGCAGAAAGAAATGCAGGACTGGGATAGAAATAAAAATAAAAGAATAAAAAAAGAGCTGTTGAAAATGCTTATTGAGAGTGGGAGTATCATGCCTGAAAGACATTGTAATAGAATTTTCTATATAGTCGACACATTAGTTATCTAAAGAACATCCCGTAGAGATGCATTCATTTTATTTGTAAGGAATACCTAGGTGGTTCATGAGCACATGGGCATACTAACATGAATGATACTGGCAAAGTACATTTATCTCTAAAAGGGAACAAACAGGTGAAATTTAATAAAGTACCTGTTTTTATATGTAGGCTACAAAGACTTGAAAATCTGAAGGGAACAGCTATCAGCTGTGATGGAGAGCAGCTGGGAAAACATACATTTCTGTAATGGAGGTTATTTATTCCAGTTATTATAGCAAGTACTTGCTCATAGCTGCTCTGTTTAAGAATGCAAACCAGTTTTCTTTGCCACCTCCTGCTTTCTTTAGCATTCACATCTGGGGATGAAGTTTTCTATTTCTTTTCTTAAAGGAGGTGGATGTATCATTCCCCTTCCTTTCCTGATTAACATTTTGGTCCAAATCCTGTTTACTCAGACCTTTACAAGATCTCCATTAAATTACCTTTCTTCTTTCTACTTCTTTTACTTTCTTTTCTCACTTACCCTCTTTCTCTGACTTCTCTTCCTTCTTCCAGTCTGTGATTGATTTTCTGACTAAAATCCACCCCCTGAAACCCAACAAAATCTCTAGATGCTAATATTTCATTCACTGTCATTATGCTGTTCATATTTCAGTTCATATTTGCTGTTCACCAGTGCCAAGCAAGCAGATTCCCGAAGGAACTTCAGGAGAGGAGAGAACACATGTAAGATGAGGGGGAAACTGTGAGGAGGAAAGAGCAGCAGAGAGCTGCTGTTTGGGCTGACCTCTACCTTGTTCCCTATCCCCCTGCTCTGCTCGGGGTGGAGGTAGACAGAAGAGTCAAGAATGGAGGAAGGTTGAATCTGAGGGGGGGGGAAAAAGAGTTTAGTGGAAAGGGGTTTGTTGGTTTTTTTTGGCTTATTTTGTTTCTCGCTGTCCAAATCTATTTCACTTGGTAAGCAAATAAACCAATTTCCCCCCTCTCAGTCTATTTTGCCCATGACAGTAACTGGTAAGCATTCTTGCTGTCTTTATCTCAAACTACAATCTTTTCCATCCTATTTTCTCTCCCTGTCCTATTGAAGAGGGAGAATAAGAGAGTGGCTGGATGAGCATCTGGCAGCGCTCCAAGGTCAGCCCACCACATTTAGCTCAACTCTTAGCTCTTTTAGGCTATCTTATGTGTAGGCTGCAGGTAACTGAGGTGGAAATTACCAACCACTTTGTGTTTGCACCACATTTTCCATAATCGCCCAGTTTTGGAGTGATACTTATTACATGCATCAGTATTTTGCAAGTATACTTGGTGATATTTTGTGGGGTTAGGGGACAGTAAAGAGTCACAGTATTTATACAGAAAATACGGAGAAATAAATATTAAAATCATAGTGAAGTTAGATGAAAAATACCACTTTCTGGAAAATTCAGTCCCTTCTTACATGAAAGAACTGATCTGAATCACAATATTCTTTACAAAGGATAAACTTGCAAAGGACTGATAGTAAGACAGACCTTGGGGTGACTGTGGACAGTAAATTGCAGATGAACTCATTCGGTGCATCTCAGGGGATAATGGCAAGTGGGATTTTTTGCCTGCTTGCACTAAAGCATGAAGTCATGCAGAAATGAAATGTTAATCTCTGCATAGCTCTTATGAGGTTGTGTCAGGAATTCTGTGCTCAGCTCCAGTCACCTCAATGCCTGAAATATATGGACAGCTCTGAGAGGTTTTCTAGGTAGATAGTTCAAAGAGAGAAGTACTAAAATGACTGTAAACCAGGTGGGATTGATTTCTGAGAAGAAAAAGCAGTATAAGAGCTAAGTACACTATATTCATAAAGCAGCCACAATAGGCTTGATATGGTATTTAAAGAGTGTAAATTCCACTTAAGAGAAAGAATTATCAAGGAAAATAAAAAAGGACATAATTCCAAATATTTAAATTACAATGATGCTAAAGATTCAGGAACAGACAGACAAAGGTTCAGGCAGATACCTGAAGTGTGAGCAGTTGTGTATAAATGAGAAGGTTATGCATTTGCAAGTGTGAAAATTGAGCAGCACTTACATTGTGAAGAGGCGACTGAAATCTTGACACATGCTCTAAATCAGTCAGGAACTAATTTGTTACTACTGGGATGCAGCTTCGTCACTTTTAGGGGTCACATTCCTTGTTTCATTTGGGTTGTAAACAGAAAAATTTGATTTATCTTGGGCTAGTAATTTTGTTTTTACTTAAGGGAAGTATGATACATCTATCTATAATATAAAAAAGAGAAGAACTAAGCCTGCTGTTAGGACAAATGCTTGGCAGTGGTTTGACTTTTGGAATAAGTCCAAATATAACAGTCTACATTACATCTTTTGTAATTTGTACTCTAAATATTGCTAATCTGTGGATGAGGCAGAATCCCTGTGGTCAGGGGACGCTTTCCACCAACATGCAGGTGCTTCTTGTAACTTTTCCTCATGTACCTCATGCACATAAAGTTGGAGAACCAGGTAGCAGAAATTAATGTCTCAGAAGGAAAACCTGTATCCTTAATGGACAGACTAAAAATGGGAAATGCATAGGAAAACTTTCCAATAGAAATACAAGCACTCTGTCATCTCTACATTGGTTTCTAGCTTCAATTGAACTTTTTTTGTAGTTTGATATTCATACTGTAGACCTCACTCAAAATAAATAACAGAGAACTGGAGTCCAAAAGCAGTATCAGCTATCAATCTAGGAGAAAAAGATTAGCTCCTTGATTCCTCATGCAAGCATCTCCCTACTGTTATTTTCCTATGTGAGTTTAAAAAGGTGTCTTTCATGAAGTAGCATTGCAGAAGCTGAATGACAGGCATCTATGGCTCCATTACACTGGAAGTAGGCCACCTTCAGTATATTCGTCAGTGTGCATGCTATTTCTCTTGATGGCATATGAAACAATAATAAATAAGGCACAAAGGAAGTTAATCTGTTTCCAGAGTATTTTAATAAATAAAATGTACAAAGCCATTCAGGCCTTGGGCTTCTTGCCAGAGCCTGATGTGAAAGAAAAACCAAAAGCACACAAAACACCTCTGAAAGCTGTTAAGCTTCTTGTTCCAATTTCAGATTTGTATTTGTTATTTCTTCTCACACACTGATTGGGTTTCATACAGTAATCACACTAAGAATGAAATAACTTCATAAGAAGTGAGGAACACCTGTATGAAGGACAATTATTGTTACACAAATTTCTAATTATTCCTTCTATGTTCCTTTTATTTTATGTGTCTAGTCCTACAAAGGAAAAAACAGAAAAGCAACTATCACTTTTGTCAAGTGCTCCTGTTGGAGAGGAAACTGAAGCCACATGCATTAATAGGTGTAAAACCATGTTCTGCTGCCCAAGGAGAAGGCACTGAGAAAGGATGCAGAACATTTCCCTTCACTTGCATGAAACTCCTTCAGGCCACATCAGGCCTGTGTATTTCTTAGTTAATTGGTCTCTTATGTCGCTATGGGCATCTGAAGCCACTGTTATTCCCTTTACCCATTTAATATCACCAGGGAAGTACAAATGCTTGTTCAAGGACTATAAAAAATACATTTCTTTCATCTTCCCTCTGCTAGTGAAGATTCAGGCTTTTAACCTCCGTAGAATAGTAGAATATTCCACCACCCACAGTAAAGATAGATGCTCTTTGTATAGGCACACATGAATAACAGCATAAGTTGCAT
Organism: Melopsittacus undulatus; assembly: GCF_012275295.1. Lineage (NCBI taxonomy): Eukaryota > Metazoa > Chordata > Aves > Psittaciformes > Psittaculidae > Melopsittacus > Melopsittacus undulatus. Next base: position 53,295,374 of record NC_047529.1, on the reverse strand, counting down.
TGCTCAGGGGCTGATTAATCAAAAAAAAGGCGGGTTTTTTTCTGCTGTTAATAAAATGCATTTCATAAGATCAAAACAAATACTATCGTAGATTAGTAATCAGTGCAAGCAAACAGTAAACGCAAGTTAACTTGACAGTAGTTCTAACCACAAGACGTTGTATGGCATCACTGGTCCAGCCTCAGACCATAATTATTGCATTTTCCTTTTCCGATGTAGTTAATCCATTCTCTTAAGTGAATTATTATTTTTTTTTTAAGGACTATCAATAAATGGATATGTTCTTCACAATTTTAGTGATTCATTTCAGGCTTTTAGAAACACAGCAGTTACATTTACTTAAATGTAGTAGTTTATTAGCCCCAAATTATCTTGGTTAGCTAATGAATACTATTCAGATAGAGAACTATTTATGAATAATTGGGAAAATGTAATCATAACATCTAATTCCATCTTAAAAGTATGTTAGTAATTGGAAAAAAAACCCCCACAAAATATATCATAAAATATTCTAGAAATTGTACCATTTCCCCCAAAATATAAAATGGTAATGCTTGACTATAGTTTCAGAATCATGACTAAATACTAATGATGCTGTAAACATCATTATGGGTATGTACATTTTGCATATGTGTAAGAAGTCTTTATCAAGAATTCTGAAAGAATACATAGCAAAGTGATTTAATATATCCCCCGTACCTTGTATTTTTAACTGAAAGAGGCAGGGCAAAGGGTCTTTATGAATCTGAGAGATTTGCTGCTCCTGAATATGAATTGTAGAAATATCATGCTATGTTTAAACGAAAATGTGGTTGAATGTCTCCAACAACACTGCTTTCTTTATGAAAATGTTATGAAATGGGCAGACAGTTCCTGTTCTGTTTCTGGTTTGAGCAGTAGCAGTCATTTTTCTCCTTCTTGGTAGCTGGTGCAGTGCTGTGTTTTGACTTTCAGGCTGGGAACGGTTGCTGATAGCAAGTATGTTTTGAGTTACGGCTCAAATGTTTGGTTTGTCCAAGGCCTTTTCTGGGCCTCATGCTCTGCCAGGGAGGAGAGGAAGCTAAGACAAAGGAGAGACAGGACACCTGACCCAGGCTAGCCAAAGAGGTATTCCATACCATAGCACATCATACCCAGGATGTAACCGGGAGAAACCCAGAAGGGCTGGAGCTCTGGGGGATGGAGGAGGTATCGATTGGTGCTCAGTCGGGCAGGGTGGGGTGAGTTATGGGTTGGTGGCTGGTGAGGTGTTGTATTCTCTTCACTTGTTATTTGCTTTATCATTATTTGTAGTAGTAATGGCAGTAGTGTTTTATGTTATACCTTAGCTATTAAACCATTCTAATCTCAATCCGTGGGGGCTACATTCTTTGGATTCTCCTTCCTAACTCTCCAGGAGTTGGGGGCGCAAGGGGGAGGAGTGAGTGAACGAGCTGTGTGGACTTGGTTTTAAACCACGACAAGTATCTTCAACAGTTACTCCTGGAGATGCATTTATATATGCATACTTTATATAGTTTCTTTTGTCCCACTGCTAGGGATTTCAAGAAACAGCAAAACCATTGTAATTACCATGCTGTTGAGGGGAAAAAAAAGAGTAGATGAGAATTTTATGAAAAAGCATGACAAGAAAACCTTATTTCCATCATGACTGTAACTATCTGCCTTGTTAATAGCAACATTCTCATAATTCTAAAGGAAATAAATATCTTGTCTACACATTAACTCTCTTAAACACTGTTCAACAGCTATGGGATCCACTGTGTGAAGAGTCCTGGAATCAGGAGCATAACCCTCTTCTCATAGATGAGTGTGTTAGCCCTCTTCACTTTTTAATACAAAAAAAAAAAAAACAAACAGAAAGAGAACAACCTCTGTGGCGTGTTTTTAATTCTTTGTTTTGTTAGTCATTGTCACTATATTTGGCGAATGTTTTTCTCCTGTTTTGGCATGTTTATGGTTGCTCTGACAACATCTATGGATTCTATGGATATTGAAGAGAGTTATGTATTGTTTTAGGGTAATACTTCAATTTCCATTGGAAATAGAAGTGAAGCAGCTCATAAAAAGTGGTCCTACATGAGAGAGCTCATGACTGGGTCCTAAGGCCAAGCAGTGAGGTGCTGCAAAAATTCAAGCACTTCCACACAGTCAGCCAACATCTGCCTCAAAACCAATCTAAGTCATTTTAAAAAGCTTGCAAGTTCAAAAAAAAAAAAAAATTAAAGAAATCTGTCCCAAATTAAAAGAAAAAAACCCAACCAAAAATAATCAACCCAAATGTGAAATATATCAAAAGGAATTTACTAGTAAAAAACACAGAAAACATTAGGAAAGGCCTTCGTATCTGTAGTTCTAATGAACATTGGAAGGATTTGAAATCATTCTCTGGTTCAGATAATGACACAGCTGTTGTGATTTTTAATAAAAATGATGGTCTTACATATCTTCTTTTATTCTTCAGTCATGTCACTCACTGTGTTTAGCCACCTTTTTTGCTTTAAGTTTTCTTTTAATACTTTTTTCTGCTTTCCTATCTCTCAGACTGAATGACTTAGAAATATGTAGAGCTTTCCAGGAGTCTTCTGTGTTCAGTTAAACTGGTTGCATTTATGCCACATCAGTTTTCTTTTAATTTCAGCAAGCTATGTAATAAAAACACTTTTGTTTTCCTAGTGAATTGTGCAGGTCCTTAACTCGGCAATATCCCTACTCAATTAATTCTGACCACTCATTGCCTTCTGGAAAAGGGACCAGCATTGGGAGCTCTTATGATTTCAGCTGCTTTGACCTTCCTTCAAGTTCAAATTTACATAATCTACAAGTTCCCATGTAAAGGACTGTTCAGAAAATCCTGTACCTACAAGTTTGTCCCAAATATTTATAGGCATCAGATTAACAACATTTTGATGAATATACTGAGATTTTAAAAAGTTAATATTAACAACAATTGAGTCCAGACCTGCATTCTTCTCTGAGAGTTAAAAACAATTAAATTTTTGTTTCAGTAGTTCAGTCAGCTCTAATGGCAGTCACATCTTGCCCTTAGAGCATGGAAGACTAGTGACATGGGGAAAATCCCTATTTAAAAGTAGAAATGTCAAACTTGGTAGTGAAAGCAAATATGTCTTCTGCTTTCTGCAGTGTGTTGTAAGCAATGGAGAGGAAACAAAACATGACACAGTACTTGACTGCAATTTTAATGAATTCCACTTCTGTAAGGGGTTTCTTAGCTTTTTTGACTAATGCAACACTTCAAAAAGTGTATCTAATTGAACGGCAGTTTTCCAACCACCCTTTTCATAGCAACCATGACACACTAGTGATGTGTGAGGAAATAGTTCTCTCTCTAACAGGTACTTTGAAAGATTAGTTGTGAACAGTTTTCATTACAAATATCATTCTTTTTTATTAAGTATAGTTTACAAACAGATCATAATTTACTTCTAATATATTAGTAAGTTTTCACTATATAATTTGGACAACTAATTTTTCAGCTATGGCTTACATAACAATTTGATTTTGTCAGTGTTGGGTGGATTGTTACATCATATTGTATTATCTCTGCTTTCAATGATAAACATTTCAAGTGCAGCAGAGCAAGCATCAGCTAATAAATATTGTTGATGAATAATTTATACAGACCTTTTGGAAGTACTTTCACTAACATCTATCACTGTTTAGATAACAAACCCAAGTAGTATGATCCTGTGATTAATGAAAATTGAACCTAATTTTTCTTTAATAAACAACAAAATTCAAGAGCCTTCATTAATGAAAAAAAACATACTTTAGTTCAAATACTTATCCAACTCCCTGTAATAATATTCTCCTAAAAATAGATGTGTTTTGAACCAAGTTTTCAAGGTTTAATGCTCTATTTTGACATTTCTAATTTAAAAAATATTTGCTTTTTGGGGGGAATAGTTATATTTTTATGCATGCGTATATATTGTATGGCCACTAAGATATTGAGTAGCTGTAGCTTTATTTCAGGATACAAGGTGGTGCTGTTTCTTTTTAAAACTGAAAATAATGTGTTGATATGATCCTGCAGAAAGCAGTAGTACGAATACAGTATCTCGAGTGAGGTGTTTCTAAGAAGCCAGCTTCTCTATCACCAATTCTATTTAATTGCTGTAATTAAATGTAGTTAATAAGATGCATATACATATGTATGTTCATATGTGCATATATATACCAGTAAGCAGCTTTAAAGCAGTAACAGAATTTAGCTTTGTACATAATGCTGAATTAGAGTATTTGCATGCAGGGTCACTCTCTTACATTAAATTTAACCTACATTTTATTGTAGAACTAAGGTACTGTCATCTTCTTGGAGTGATTCTTTTCTCTGTACAATTCATCAGTGAAGGACAGTGGAGCATTTGAAACTCTTGTAGTTTTATATAGCTATTAAATTTCTGTGACCTATTTACTTATGTTTTTGGTCTTTATGTCAATTAGGTCACTCTATGACCACAATAATGGCAGATTTTTTTATTTTTAATTAAAAATGAGAAATGTGGCACATCAAAAAGAAAACAAGCAAACTGCCAAGACAAATAATTATGTGATTTGCACCCTTGCAGTACTATGCTCTTTCCAAATCCTTCCATTCTCCCCAGTACTCACGGTAACCAACGTAAACATTATAACATGGAATGCAAGGCTCATTTTCTGAGCCCTCTGCTGGCAAACATTGTTTTTTAGATTTCTTTTTTTTTTTACAAGGTTCACTATGCAGTCAGGTGCTGATAGTCTTTCTGGGTAGCAGAAGACATTTGGTACCTTTCAGTGTCAGGCCATTTCATGAGGTACATGAAATGATCCTTCTGAAAGCTCACATTTTGTGAAAGAATTCAAGGAACCTTAGTCTGTGGATTACTGAAATTATCAGGCTAAACAAACAACAAGAAATGATTAACATATATTAACGTCATAATATTGCTTCCATTAGCATAGATTTGTCAAAATACCAGTCATGTTAAGATTCATGATCCTGAGATGATCTTAAATTATATCCAAACTGTGTACATGCTGAGTTCCACTGAAATTGATGGAATTACTTATATAAGAGACATTCGTGGCTCAGTCTGTGCTGAACTGCAGGCTTTAGTTTCTACAGATAATGCCAAAATAGATTGCTCATCTTGCCAACAGACACTTCTTATATAATCAAGCAAAAAAAGTATTTTCGAACACCTCCACAACATACCCAAGTTATTACATCTTGAGTATCCTAGAAAGTATCTTCTGGGACTAAAATACTTTGTGTTGATCAGACTGATAAAGTATACTATTAAGATCAATAAATTCTTTATTTTTCTGCATTTTTGCTTTCTATTGGAATGTAGCCCGTGTAAGTATTTTATCAGTTTATCTCTAAAGTTAGATCAAGTTATTTTGCACTTAGTTGTACATAGCTATAGATTAATGATGTTTGGTTGCAGACTACCTCTTCTGGTATGTGTGGTCTGATCCTTAGCACCTACGTCCAGCACCTAATTTGTACATATACACATATATATATGCACAAAAGTTTTATTTTTAATACTTTTACAAAATAGCCTCAGTGATACATAGTTTATCTAAGTAGGTAACCATATTACTTCCACAATTACAAGTAAATACAAAGAAATACACAGATTTCAAGATCAGTAGCTACTGTCATAAACTGTTTAACGGATGACTATTTAAATGATTAATCCTCATAAATGACTGGGGGTTTATAGCTAAATACAAGTAAACAGTCCTTATTTTACAGGATAGTGAGGGAAACAGATCTTTTAGAGACTCTCAGAATATGTTCTAATAAAACCTTGCAGCATGATATACATCCTTCTCCCTTCTGCTGGCACGACTGATACTTCCCAGTATTGATATTTGATAATATAATCATTGGCCTTGTGGAGCAAGTTTGAACATAAAAGCCATGGAAGGTAAAAAAAATTAAAATGGAATAGCTGTTGTGCAATTTGGTATACTACTTATAAAGAACTTCCTTAGTGTAACTTACTTAGCATTAGTAGCTGGATATGCTGAAGCCTTTAACTTTCACCTAGATGAGTTGAGTTTTTTTACCTTCTTAAGTAAAAAAGACCCAAGAGCTGGTTCTTGCCAGGAGATAAGGAAGCAAGGAAGGCCACTACCCCCCGTCAGCAAAAGCTGCAACCTGAGAGATAAGAGAAGACAGTGAGGAGACAGTGAGGAGAATCAACAGAGAACAAGAAGACCCCAGACTCTAATATTATTATTGGATCAATCTGTTGCATGAGGTTTGGGAAATTTATGTTGCACGGGTACAATTTCTCAGGGATTTCTTTGTTTTGGGTCACTCCCTAAAGGCACCCAGCTCGAGCTGTTTCTACTGCTGTACCACTCAAACAAATTACCTTACAGGATTTAAAGCAGAAAACTTTGCTACAGGATACCTAGAGTAGAGAAGTGTTAACAGCAATAGCATACCTAGGTAATCCTCTGTGAAAGTTTTCACTAAATCGACTTAGAATCTGTCTGAAATTAGAAATAGACAGCCTCTAAAATAGGAATAGCTCCTTCTGGGTTCCAGTGTTGTCTGTTGTACCTCAGTCTCTCACTTTAGCTGCAAATTAGCAAACAGTGGAGTTTTGTAACAAAGTACTAACCTAAGAAAGTTAATGCAAACATGATAGAATTTGACTTTAGTAATATATCTCTGTTTTACACTGACTTTTTCATTCCTTTTTATGCAGGTTATCTAAATAGGGATATCTATTTAAAGAGCAGTACAGAATGTCCAAAATTATGATAAAAGTTATAATTGAACAGCAAGTAAAGATCTATAAACTTAAGTCATAAAGCTAAATGACTAACTACATGACTGAAGTCAGGTTAATTTAACAGGGACTAGTAAATCTTTGCTCAATGAAAGGCATGGAAATCTAAGGGAGAAAAGAAATAATGACTGAATGAGAAATGTATACTACAATATTATCATACCTTACATAAAAAATGTAGCAGTAACAATAACACTGGTTATGGGAAAAATTACTTTACAGCACAGATGAAGCTGTCTCTAGATGACAATGAAATCTAGACAAGAAACATGAATCTGACAGCTTCTGACTCCTAAGGGAAGAGTCTGAGGTAATGGAAAAGGTTTTTCTTTATCAGGACAAAAGCACAACTGAAGTCTCCACTGAGTATTGTACGCATTTAGAGTGAAGAGGGGAAAGAACAGATTTACAATTTCAGAAATCATCATTTGGAGCATGGATATATATTTTAAGAAAAATTCAGAGATTTTAAGTATGTAGTTAGCCACATAGTAGCACATTAACTATGAATCATTGCTCCATTCCCCATATGAACTAAGGATTGATGGACAAAGGGGAAATTTGAGGTTTTGGACTATACACTAGAATGCATAATGCATTCCATTTTCCAATTATGCTTATCACCTAGTGGAAGGTCACCAGCAAGAGTATCATTAAAACAATCTGATTGAACATGCTGTTCAGGATTTCCCATTTGTGGGGTTGGCATTTTTTTTTTCCCTACCTAAATTTTCACATTAGGCAAGGTAGTTTTCATGCTGTATTCATGAGACGCAGGTTTGTTTTTGTTCTCTTACTGGTTATATATGGTTGTTCCTCATATCAGGAAGGCTGATCCAAGTATCAATGAAGACAATGAAATTCAGTCAGGGATTTCAATGGGCTTTGAATTAGACCTATGCTTGCAATTTTGTTCAATTCTGTGGTGATTACAGGAATCATTAGAACATCTTAGGCATTAAAAGTAACTTTAATTCAAATATGAGAGTAAAGCTGGGTTTTCTTATGTTTTTTGACAGTTGGGAAATGGTTAAATAATTCAATTTTTCTTTATGGCAATCTCCTTAATAAACTCATTTGAAAAACTTTTCATAGTCCAATAACTAAGAATTAACTTGAAGTCTTTGGGATTTATACTGGCTACCCAGGAGAAAATTAATTGCATGATGCCAATAGATCTGGGGGATCTTCAAGTGTGTATGAAACAGGCATTCAATACAGACATAAATGACCACATCAAATAAGGTTCATTACCCAGAAACTTCTTCTTGGTTTTCCTGAGTCAGTCAAAGCTATTAGTTTAGCAGATGTTGGTTGTTGTTTTCTGTTGAAGGACATGAAGATCATCAAAGGGACAGTGCCCATTGTTACTGTAATATGCAAATAAAATGTGCTTGAGGAGAGAGGCACATGAATTCAGGTTTCACTAGCAACAGAGGTTTCAAGTCTCTAGCTTTCATTCTCCAGGCAAATGTCTTAATATTGCAACCATCTGGCCCTGGAGTTGCAGGTAGGCTCCTAAGCTATGAAGAATGATCCTTAACATCAAAGAGTAGAAAAGAAAGAAAATGGAAAAGTGCTGCTCCGTAATGCACCAATTACTGAATGATGGGGTTTTGGTTTTCTTTGAAAACATAATTCCACCACATGTATTTTGATTGTGTAGAGCTTGACCATAGTAATGATAGGGTCAAGGGTTTATGGATGAGAATCACAGGGGAGGCCAACAAGGGAGAAATCATGGTGAGATTCTGTTATAGACCACCCAACCAGGGTAAAAAGGCAGACAAAATAAACTATAAGCAGCTGGGAGAAGTCTCACAATCACTAGCCCTTGTTCTCACAGGGGATTTCAACTTACAAGATGTCACCAGGAAATACAGTACATCAGGGAAGAAACAGTCCAGGAGGTTCCTGGAGTATGTGGAAGATAACTTCCTGACACAGCTAGTGACTGACCAGCTAAGGAAGGTGCTCCAACTGGACTCACTGTGAACAGAGAAGGACTTGTGGCTGGTGATGTGATGCTTGAAGGCCGTCTTGGGTGCAGCAATCACAAAATGGTAAAAGTTTTCAATTCTTGGAGACGTGAGGTGGGTAGGTAGTAGAACTGCTACCTTGGGCTTTCAGATGGTCAAATTTGTTCTGTCCACTTGATTTGTTCTGTCCACTGGGTTTGTTGAGTCCACTTGATAAAGTCCTTTGGGAGGCATTCCTGAAGGGCAAAGGAGTCCAGAAAGGCTGGACATCCTTCAGAAAGGAAATCTTCAGGTCATAGGAGCAGGCTGTCCCCATGAGCCAGTGGGAAGACCAACCTGGCTGAACAGAGAGAGTCTGAAAGAAGGCAACAAAGCTGGTGAAGGGTCTGGAACACAAGTCTTCTGAGGAGCAGCTGAGGGAACTGGGGCTTTTCTGCCTGGACAAAAGGAAGGGTAACCTTATAGCTCTCTATTACTACCTGAAAGGAGACGAGTGTTGGTCTCTTCGCCCAGGTATATGCACACTGAAGAACTACAGATATTTCAGGGACTGTTGGATGTTGCTCCCTAGGTTTCGCAATTAAATCTGAGCTGTGGTGCTAGTCTGAGGTAGTCTGGACCACAGAAGGTTTCTTGCTACTCAGAACAATCCTGTTTTTGGAGCTAAGATCCTTGAGTTCATGTAGTCTAAATAACTTGAAACATCTCTCCTTTTAAGTCTGTCATGAAGTCAGGAATTGAATGGAAGTGCCAGCAGTCTTTTGCTATTATTGTAACCTTTCTTGCTCCTACAGAAGCTTGTGCAGACTCTTACAGATAGCATGCACACTGCATTCATATCCATGAACATTTAAATATGGTCTAAGTAGCAGGAGATCACACATAGCCTCAGGCAGAATCCAGCCTGAAGTCTCTTTTTATTGAAGCTAGACACTTTGCCTCCTTATTAAAAGGAATCACTTAGTTCTCCCCATAAAACTATTATAAAATATTGTAGGTATCAGGTATAAATTAGCTGACTATTGAGATGACCATAGTGTAGAAGCAGCAGTATAATCATTTGATGTTGAGAAGATGCTTCAAGAAGCTAAACACTGAACTAATGACATAACTTAATGTTATGCTTAATTATATCTGGCCTCTGTTACACAAGCACTCATTTACCCAAGTAAATACTCATTAAAACAAATATCTATGGTACGAATAGCAATTTACTTTCCCCTACCTTATTCTTGCTATTACAAAAATTACAACACTGGAAAAATCTCAAGGAAAAGCAGCATCGAGAGCCATCTAGTAGCTTAAGCATCATTTGGGATAACAAATGTATGCTGCAAGGAGATGGTGAGAACATTTGCATTCATATGTGTAAAAACTCACAGGGCTTATAGGTGAAGGACCATAGACATTGAGTAATTTTAATTTAGCTAAATTAGAATCAGACAAAGGTGAAAGACACTGGCTATCAGTTGAAAAGTACCAGCAAGTAGCAACTATGTCCTCTGTGTTGCCTAAATCTAGAGCAACTACACGAATTAATGGATCTAATTCTGGGCTTCAAAGCCATCGTCAGCTTTGTATGTTTAAAATGACAAGGCTTGCAAGAAAGCAGCCCAGGTTTCCTTTAAAACTTAATATTCAAATTCTTTACTTTGAAATTTAAGAGAGTAGTATTTGCTAAAGAAAACATTCTGGTCACAGTGGTGACAAATGTGCCCTTGTAGTTGTGAGGTTTTTTTAAAGTGTCCCAGCACTCTCAGAGGCTAGCTACTATAACATATAGTGCTAGAATAATCTCTTTAAAAGATATGTGTTTTGTTAGTAATTATATACATTTTTATGTATACATACCATTCTTCAAAGTAGACATCTATTTTGGGTATGTCATTACATTCTATATGATGTTGAAGTTTGTGTTCTGTTACGCTTTTCTCTGGCTGAAAAGGGAAGAAGTTACTACTTTTTTCCTACAGCTTGATCTCATTAAGAGTCAAAACCTTTACATTTTCCCAGCAAAGCACTTAAACACATACCTCAGTTTAAATGGTAATTCACATCCATCTAGGAGTAAGAACATATTTAACATCACACAGGTACATCTGTGCACGTTCATTACTTTGCAGCACCCAACCCTTGTGTTCTACAAGTAGCAGACATGAATGCATTGTTTAACCTTTATGTGAGGCAGAAGAAAGATGCACAGGCCTGTTAGTGACTTTCAATGTATATTGTAAATATCTGCAGCTGCACTCTTTTTAAAGCTTGGCTTATTTTGCAATGGAGTGAAAGGTTTACAATGCATAGCAAATCCAATTAAGGGAATACAGCTACTGAAATTCTTTTCACATTAACATCAAAACCAGCTTTGCTAAACCATGTAATTTTTTCCAGTAAGCATAGAACAGAGACACTTATATGCATTAAAAGGAGTTTCTCCATGCAATAAATGTTACACATTACCCAGTATCTTCTTTTTGTAACATTTGTCATTCATATGGAAGAGCTGAATAACTGTATAGTGAATGAAGCTCAAGAAGAACATCAATTACAGGTATTAAAGAAAACATAACATTGGAATTATGAATAACATCTTGTTTATTTAATGTCACTGTACACAGTGTTTGTATTGTCTATGAATGTGTTTTTAAACATTTCAATATATCCATACATAAATGACTTGGACTGTGATCACTGTAATGGCAGCAGTTTCAATTAGTTTCTTTCACAGTGAATTTGGTACTGGTATTTCCTCTCTCTTCAGTGAAAGGAAAAAACCAGAATGTGAGGTGTACCTTCGTGCATGGAAAAGGAATCATGGCAAATGGAACACGTTTCTTTTATGCCTGAGGATTTCAGCTTGGCATTTGGATCAGGTGACAAGGAAAGGTAGGCAGAATGAGAGATAACATATCTAAACCTGCTTGCACAATGTGAAATCCTTCGTTCCAGCTGTCTCCAAGCAACAACAGCAAAATCTCTTGAGTTAATGTACAAAGTAATAAACCAAAGCAGAACTTTTTATTTATTTATTTATTTAAAATAACCTTTACAAGAGAAATGCAGAAGGCAAGTAAGGAAAGATGAAGAGATATCTTTCTGTTAGTTTAATACATTTGTGATTCTCTTAGCTATCTCAGGGACAATCTTGATGTAGAAGTGTAGATGATAAGAAGCAAATGCTAAACAAGGTATGTTTTCTTCATATGAACCAAGGTGTATTTTCTGGTATGAAATCCAGCATAAATGAAAGATGTTAGATTAAAAATAACTCATGCTCTGCACTCCGGGAACTCCTGGGTGAGTTAGCAAGTGTGCCAGTAAGGGCAAGGAGCTACTGGCATCATGTTTCCTTAGGAATATTACTGCTAGCAAAGAGGAAAGAGAGATCGATGTGTGTTTTTAATGATCTTCAGATTATTTCTGAAACTTCTGAAAACTCTTTAAAGTGGAATTCATATTAGGATGGTGGAAATAGTTTTGAAATGCTGGCTTAATTCTATCATTTTCCTCTAAGTCTTCTTATCTACAAATAAAAAAAAAATCCATTTTATTTTGTGGAAATGCAGCATCTGTTGCATGCATATATACTGCTGTATTTATCAGTCAAGCAATTTGCTTAGATGAAGATCTATCAAAGTAGTCTAGGAAAAGATTAACATTGTTACCCTCCATAAAAGCAGAGAGGACTACAGTGAAATATATTCACAAATACTTCCTTGTTTAGTAGTTGAATTCTGATCCCTACGTAATTTCAAGTCAATGAACAACTACATCATGTAGTACTTGTTAAGTGATAAGAAGCTCATCTGCACACACAAAGAAAGAACAGAGAAACAAGGGCAGAACTAACTCCATAGCCCAGGTGTCACAATGACCTAGCTCACTGGATCACCTTTCAGACTAAAGGGGGTTGCTGCCTAGGGGTATGGGTTATATTTTGTGATGCAGGGAAAGAGCATGTTTGGGATTGCACAGGGCTTGCTATAGGATGCTTAGGGGAGTGAAAAAAAGGAGGGATTTAATTGGTGTGGGTAGGAGCTAGTGTGTGAAATAGAGGTATAAAGAAATGTATGCATCCATTGTCATATAAATGGTTTGTTGGTCAATACATTTGTCTGTCCATGCCCTGTGCCTGATCACTTCAGTTTGTCCTATATCCTTATTAAACTCCACCTTCAACTATGTTCTGATAAGGTGACCTTCAGTCCCTGTGTATATGGGGGCAAGTGCAGATGTGCAAAGTGAGTGTGTGGTTACTAGCAAAGATCAAGATGGACTGGCCAGCAACCAAGTGAAGTGGTCTTGGAGTTAGGAGGTGATTTGGCCTCTGGGGGACAACTCTTTGAGTAAAAATCCTTCTGTGTCTAAGGGGAAGAGCACAAGCAGGTTATCTGCGGGATCAGGGTAAGAGTGTGTACGTGAGTGTGTGTGAGTGGGGGGGATATGTACCAACCACTGAATTGGGTCTAAGGCCTTGGGGGCTCATATGTTCAGATGCCAGAAACTGGGCATGCTGTGAACAAGGGGCAGCTACTGGGCAGACCAAGTATCTGCATATGCCACTTTGTACATATGCATATGCATATTTTCAAACCATCGGATCCCCATCTTGCTCAGTCAGAGAGGGGAGGAGGATGAGGCCATTGGTGCTACTGATGTTCATGTGAGTGCTTTGTGTGTCTGACCTGCAATTTGTAGCCAGACCTGTATATATATATATATATGTATATATATATATGTATATATATATATACATATTGTTGTGACACGTATATACTGTAGATAGCAAAAACTATTTATCAGGTTTACACAGACTCACTACTGCGGAGTTTGGGTGATTGAGTAGACTAGAAGGAAGACAGGCCTTGGAGACAGCCGCAAGAGGTCCAGGCAGTGCAGAAGGAAGAATCCCTGTAGATTTCCAAGTCCATCTGTCTCTGTAATCTCAACATCATTCAAAACAGAACACCACCTATAATTCAGAGAATTTCATTTAATATTTTTTGTTTTCCTATAATCTGTTATCCAGCGCACTTTTATTAATTTTAGCATGATTTGCAAAGTTGAATGTCACAATAGTTTGTCTTTTTATAGACACTTAAAGGTACAGAGAAATTATTTTAAGTTTCCAAAGCTGAATAGAATTGAAATCTTTTTTAGCTGGCTGAAAACGGTATGAATTCTATTGGTTTGTGATTTTTCACAAAAAAAGACAAACCCAATAATAATCAGAAAGAAGCAGAAACAGAGAATTTATTGCTATCTTTGGTAGCCTTTCTCCTTTAGGACTTTTGCTAAAGGTATGTCTTCAAATCAAATCCTTTTGTCATGCTACTTTGCTAAAATAAGGTCATTATGCCAAAAACAAAGGCAAGAAATAAACTAATACAATCCCCTGCGTTTTACAAACAGGGTAAACAAGGGACTTCCAAAGCCTGAAATGAGGCTTTCTGCTTCACAAAGAAGTTCTAGTTTATTTTTAATGGTTTATTACCTTTGCAGTGGGATATTCTGTGCTCCTTGCAAACATACATACACCACAGAATCTAAAGCTTCATGCCGGGCACCACACAGGTTAAGCATAAGGGAGGCAGCATGTCTCTATCAGATTCCAAATCCTTCTATTGTATCTTTGATTCTGCTATATCTTTCTCTTTTTTAGAGAGATGTTCAAAATTGAACCTCCCATATCCACTGAAGAACATGAAGTCTTGCACTGAGTGAAAACCGAACACCACGGAAGGCACTGGTGAAGGAGTTATCATAAGAAAATTGAATTGTATGGTGCTAAATTTAATCTTGTTCAGTGCCTCACTAGAAGCATCAAATGTACCTATTCCATTCCTGACAGACCTTTACATCCTCTGCTTGTAAAGTCCTCCAATGCAGTGATGGCCCTTTCTGCTCTGCCTTCCTCTCCTAGTGCCCACAGGTCTGACTTTCTATTCCAAAGTGGGGCGCTTGTTTCCCAAGAGCTTCCATGCATCTTTCTTACTGTAGTTTTCTCATCCTCATATCTACCACAGAAAAAGGGAAAAGCTGGTTTCTTCATCTGCAACAGCTTCTTTTGTATTTGAACAGTACTGTCCTTCCTCCTTTTTCTTACGCTAAACATTCCATCTTTTATATAAATTATATATAATGGTTTCCTCTTTCCTGCTTTAGTGCATCCTGCCTGTGAAGAATCTTATACTTGTTCCAGAACTTCTCTTTCTTAGCTTGCTTACAGTACTGTCATATTAGGATGTCAAAAGCCATCCTAAATTTAAAGATGCATATCCATACTACTACTTTCCTACTCACAAAATTTGTCATTTGTAGAAAGAATTTACTTTGCTTAACATGATTTGATCTGACAAACATACATCAGCTGCTTGTTATCTTCCCCATATTTACAAATTGGCTACTTGATTATTAGTTTTGGAGTTCTTCTGAAGGTAGAATCTGTAGTCCTTGAGGTGTTCTCCTGTTGTTTGTTGAAGTTCAGCAATGCATTTTTACTTCTTCCAGTCTTTTGACCAATATGCCCTCCACAAATTCTCAAAACTAACCGCTGTGATTTCAGAGATTACTTCAGCTATCTTTTCATTACTGAATCATAAAACTCATCAGATACAGACAATCTGAAAAAACAAATAAGTATGCTCTTCACTACCATTTTCATTTTCTGTACAAAGATCTCAGCATTTGTTTGCATTAATTGAAGCTGTTCTTTTCAATTGGGCAAAGATGTCCTAAATTATATTTGCTTGTTATCGTGTTCCCTTTGCTAAGCAGTGACCAGTCACTGCCATCTTTCTGTTTTCACTCTTATTACTGTGCAGTTGACTCTTGATACTTTGGATGTCTCTTCCTGTTTGGATCTCATTTCATATCTGTCATAACAGCTTCCATCTGATTCTGAGGAGATTCATTGGTTTATTTTTCTATTCATCTTTTGTGTGCTTTCCCCTTGCTTTTGAACCAATGAAGAGCACTGTATTTCTCCAAGTAGGTCACTTGCTAGCTCTTTTACCTATCTTAGTTTACATGAGAATATGTCAGTTCCTCATGACAGTTTTACTCCCTTTGATGTGCTTGACATGCAGTGTCTCCTACAAATGAAATCAATTTATTGAGAACAATTTTCTTGAAAGTTTCTTAAAGAATCAGACCAGATTTTGAAGATCACTCCCAGATTATCTTTCAGCTCTTCAAACAGCTCTTCCTTACTGATTGGGAGTAAATCTATCAAAACCTCTCTCTAATTGTTCTATTCCTTTTTTCACCTTCTTTGTCACTTTCTGCAGTACTGAACATCAAACTCAATTTACCTACAGTATATATTTGGATTCTAAATCTATATTTGTTAATTAAAGAGTACCCTGAAATGCTGAACTGCCCTACAATGCGATCTTTCATATTAATAAGCTAGTAGAATGTATCCTCTCAAATTTCTTTTGAAATGTTCCTCAAAAATCAGAGCATTCCAGGAACCATTTCCATTAAGCAGTTTTCATATAAGCACCTTGTTCTGGAGAAAGACATAGATATTCCCAGAGATACTGGCAGTTTTGTGCCAGCTGGTCTTAGTAAATCAAACTGTTCCCTATCATAAGTGCAGTCACTGAGTCACCATGCTGAATGTTAGCAACATTTGGAATTGCACTTGATTAATTCTTAGAAGATGACTTCAACATTCTTACTGTCCCATTCATGAATACTGGAAATTCCTTTCTTTCATAATGTAGAAATATTATATGCCTCAATGTCCCGCTGTCATGGGTTCAGCCGTAGCAGTCATTTTTCTCCTTCCTGTAGCTGGTGCAGTGCTGTGTTTTGACTTCTGGGCTGGGAACAGTTGCTTGATAGCAAGCATGTTTTGAGTTACTGCTTGGGTGCTTTTGTTCAAGGCCTTTTCTGAGCACGTGCTCTGCCGGGGAGGAGGGGAGGCTGGGAGGAAGGAGAGACAGGACACCTGACCCAGGCTAGCCAATGAGGTATTCCATACCATAGCACGTGATGCCCAGGATGCAACGGGGAGAGAGCTGGAAGGGTGGAGCTCTGGAGGGGAATGGAGGAGGGAGCATGTGGTGCTTGGCCGGGCAGGGTGGAGTGGGTTATGGGTCGGTCCTGGTGGGGTGTTGTATTCTTTTAGCTTGTTATTGGCTTTATCATTATTATTTGTAGTAGTAATGGCAGTAGTGATTTGTGTTGTGCCTTAGCAATTAAACTGTTCTTATCTCAACCCGTGGGGGCTACATTCTTTGGATTCTCCTTCCTAACTCTCCGGTAGTTGGGGGAGCAACGGGGGGAGTGAGTGAGAGTACTGTGAGGATTTGGTTTAAACCATGACACCAGCGATGAATCAGACCACAGTATGTGAAAAAGCAACCCTGGTCCTGTTATTTAACAGTACTTTTTTCCATATTGCAGAATTTGTACAGAAGCTTACTGAGATTCATGCTTACTGCACTGGATAAACAAGTCATTTGCACCCCATATTTTGATCTGTTCTATAAACACAATATGGTGAAAAAGGTCACAATAAACTTTATATTACAGATTTCCTGCTGATTTTACTGCTCTATTGCTAAATTTTTGACATATTACTGTTTTCCAGCTATCAACCTTGTCCCTTTATCTTTGTATATGATTAATCAAACATCAGAAAACATCATCAATCAGAAATTCTTCACTTCTACTAAGGAAATAAAATAATAAAACAATTTTATGGCCATAAAAATTGATCTGCCTCAGGGTTCTGAGTACAACTTTCTTTATAGACTATTTGCTGAGAATAAAAGGTAAAGCTTTGGAGTAAGTTTGTAATATATACTGTATAATACATTTCCACAGTAATAAACATGTTTTGGTATTTTTTCAAGCCACTTGTGCTGACTGGAGAATTCCATTACTGATTATTTTTTGTGTAGAACATCAGAATAATAAAAAGTATCCTAATAGACCTGCTGAGCCAATAGTCCTGATTCAGCAGAGTATGTAAGTCAAAAATAGTAACTGGGCTAGTATGATTAAGGAATGCTACATTCTGTAGCCATTGTGTGGAATAAAATGAGTTAATTAATAATGCATCTAGTAGTTTTGACTCTCTAGACAAAACAGCTGAAACATATCTATAGCTGTTTTAACTGGGGGCAGCTCTCAGCATCGTTCCAGAGGGAAACTCAGACTCAAATCTTTGGAAATGAGATACCAGCGTCTGCACTATTATACCATTCCTAGGTAAGTCCTTGATAACTATACTCATACTTACACAAAGCATATTTTTGAATACGTTAGTGATAAAGGGCCTAAGTAGTTACAAATTAGAAATGTCAATAGCTCTGTTGCACTCAGACTAGAAGTTAGTCAGATGTGATTGAGAGGATAAACTAGGGGAGTTATTTCAACTACAAATGTTATTTGTGACAAGTCACAGTCACAGCAGTGGAGCTGTACTGAATATTAGGGTTGGATTTCAGACTTGAGCTTTTCAGCTTTCTAAAAAATGTTAATGACTTTTTATTATGATGCAATTATATTTAATGAAAAAACACCAACAAACAAAATGTTGAAGCTTAGGAGTTTTTTTTTTATTGTGATATGATTTAGACAAAGAGTGCTGATGCCTACAAACCTCCTCAACAACATGCATTTGTTAAGCTCAGAGAATATCTGAATCTTGATTCCTAAACCAACAGTGCTACTAGCTGACATTGACAGAAGAAGTTGTAACAAGCTAGTGAAATCTGGTGCTGATATAAAGGCATTTTCAACACAGGGGATTATCAAAATATTATAAAGGAAAAGTTGACTACTTTCAAGCTTGAGAAACAGCAATTGGATATAATAAAGAAATAAAACAAAGTTCAAGGTCACTTGCTCAGGAGTTAATAGGAAAGTCCACAATAAACTTGGGCAGAGCGCATGAAAATGACAGAGAAAGAAAATGATCTGTACATTTTGATTAGTCAAAGGACATTCCTGAGCTTCAGTTTGATGAAAACATAAGTTTAATAATTATGCATGTAATATGGCCATAGAGCAGGTAACAGTTATCCCTGAGCGTAACATATCAGATGTTTCTAAAAGATTAGAGGAAAACAGGATGTGTGTGCTGGCCATGAGTAAATTTAGAAGTCAGGAGAAATTCCTAGGCTATAAAGCAATCAGGACCATCCTTCCAGATGACAGTTGTGGTAGAAAATTAAATGTTTCTGGATGCAATTGGACAAGCTAATGACAATATAGGAAGCAACACCTGACGATGCAAGAAGTTATTTCCACTTCTGATTTATGTCAGTGCTCTGTTTTCCAAAGAATAAATTGGTTTGAGATAAAAATAAAAGCATGCTATAATATTCCTCTTGCTGTTGTGGTTGCTGTACCACAATTTTATAATTTTTATTATGCCACCAACATCTTGGCAAGACTGCTACGTACAACAGTTAAGCAAATAAGTACATTTTATGTCCCTGTTGTCCTTTATAAAGGAAAAATCTTTCTTTTAATAAATTGTTAACCTGTTTTAGTATGTATCCACTATTTTTTAGAGCAACCAATAGGTTTCTGGTAGGCTGATGGCAATAATGTTACTACATGTCTTCTGCCCCCGCTTACAATGTCCTCCTTGCCACTTTGAAAGTCCCGTTAGCCTATAGTCACTGTGCTCTTTGTAGAAATCAGGGGTATTCGGTTATATTTCTGGTGGATGTCAAAGCTGTCTGGATGTCTCCATGCAGTGAAATCATGTCTGACATATTTAACTTGGATTCAATGACATTGTTTCTAGCTTCATTTTTAACTTGGATTTACCCTTTGACTGAGGTGCTAAGTTTGAGTGGTATGGCACTGTGAAATTATTGGCCTTTGTGTCCTTTAAGATTTTTCCACCTCTCAATACACTGTTTTCCAATAATAGTTTTCTTCTGTCACAGACTATCAAAGTAAATGGAAAGTTCCTTTATGAAACCAGGTGATCTGCATTTTGAAATGCTTATGAGGACATAGGTTATTTCTGAGTTGAAAGAAATCCTAAACCATTAGATGAAACTAAACTTAAACTATAAACCAAAACTGGGAAATTGGGTGATGGGAAATGATAAGTTTGAATTAGTGATATCTGGAAACCATCTGCAAGATGGAAGAAAAAGGGCTCGATAGGATGGAGGGCATAAAAGAAGGCATAGTAAAGACACCAAAAGGGGTTTCCTTTTGTCTGGTGCTTTAATTTTAAGTGGTTTGGAATGGGAAATTCTAGCCTGCCTCTAAAAGGGAAATGGGATAAAAGAAAGCAACTGTTTTGTTTTAATTTCTCCAGCAGTCATCATTATTTTGTAACAAGATAATTATTTCTAGTCTGGACCAGTATTTCAGCTTTTCACTTAAAAATATCATGAATCTATAGAGACTACTTTGAGGCCTGAAATAAAGTTTTTGTGTTTTTTTTATGAAAGTTCCACTCATTTTGAAATTTGAGGTCTTCTCTGCATATCCCAGAGAATGGGAAAATACAAGTGAAAAAGCAGAGGGGAAGAAGGAATCAAGGATGTTTTCAAATTTTCATTAATCTAAGGATTTTTCCTGTTTATATAAATGTTGAGTTTCAGAAGAGGAATTTATATGTGCCCTCATTTAACTGTCAGAGTAATGATTGCTGTGGCTGTGTATTTAATCCTAAAGAATGGCTATTTCTGATCTTGTATGCAAAAAATCATAAATAACAACTGATTGTAATTATTTACTTTTAATATTGAAATTTAGAATTGCTGATTTTTAAGTCTATTTTCAGTATGCAGAATATTGAGTATATTTGTATATTCATGATGAGTTGAGCGATGTAATTACATTTCTTGCCATGCTACTTAGTGTACTTTGTTACTCTGGCTACTTAAAACATGAATAAGTACTAATAAAAGTGATACAAAGGATATGTCCTTGCTGTGAGACAGTGGGACAGAAAATAAGAAATGTAATCAGTCCTAAACAAAAATATTTACAGATGCATGAATACCCACAGATTAAAGTTATATTTTGAAGATTTAAAGTCATTACTAATTGAAAAAAAACATTAAATGCAGCTGATGAGACTGAAATCTGTGTTTTTACTTTCCCTACAAAACACTAAATTCTTTTTTTTTCTAACAGTATAAAATCTATTTAATATCAGTGATTCTTATTTGGCGTCTTAGCCTATTCATTTCCTTAGAAGTTTCTTGCCATTACAATAATCCACAGAAATTGTTAAACATACAGGAAGTTGCAAACTGCAAACAAACTGCACTTGATTCTTGTAGGTTCTGCTAACAAAACTCCCAAATTTTCATGTCTCTTGAATGCCTAGACCTTAACTGTGTCATTGCATTTACTCTAGAAGTACAAATGAGACAGCTATCTGTCAGGGATGTAAGCACTATGTCTATATACTATATGACTTGGAAATGCTTTGAAGATTTTGAGGAAACACACCGTTAATAGTATTTTTAAATCTTCTACAGCTAAAATGACAATCTCAGTAGCTTGCAGGAGAGCATTCATTTTTTAGACACGAGGAGTCCAGATGGTAGAAAGAGGTCACTCTGTGTTTCTTGGGCAGGCATCCCTGACCAGCTGTCAGTCAGTACCTGGTAGGACCAGCATACAGTTCTGTTTCTCCTCACTGGGAATTTTAGAGATGTACTTCTACATTTCAAGAGAGGACAGACTACAGCCTGTCCCTCAGAGTTGCATTGGGTGTACGTGTCAAGGATTTCATTACAGTAGGGCTGCAGGGCACCCCCTGTGAGAAGGGTCTGTGGCTGTGCTGTACTGGACCCACCACAGGGCACGACTGGGCACCGCAGACAGGATGGTGGTGCCTCTGGGTCAGTGTATTTACAGAAGGGCAATAAATGCCAGGCAGAGAGAGGAGGAGGAGAAAAAAGTGAGAAACAGAAGTATGGACACGTAAGCAAGAGTAGAGGAGGAAGTGGCTCTGGGCACCGGAGCAGAGCTTCCCCTGCAGCCCATGGGGAAAACCACAGTGAAGCAGATAATCACACTGCAGCCTGCGGAGGACCACACTGGAGCATTATTCCCTGAAGGAACTAAAGCCCACATAAAGCACACATGTGAGCAGGGGAGAAGTGTTAACGGTGAAAGAGCAGAAGGAAGAAGCTGCTACGGACTGACTGCCATGCCCTCTATGCTGCTCACGGGTAGGGTGGGGGCAGAGGCAGGAGGGAAGGAGCGAAGTTGGGCTTGGGAGAGGAGGGAGAAAAGGTTTTGTTCTAATGTTTGCCTTTCTCTCCACCCAAATCTATTTTACTTGGCAATAAATTAACATTCCCCAAGCTGAGTCTATTTTGCCTGTGATGGTAATGTTAAGTGATCTCCACATCTTTACCTCCACCCATAAGCTTTCTTACACTATTTTCTCCACCGTCCTGTTAGGAACAGGAATGAGAGAGTGGCTGGGTGGGCTTTGTCCCTTAGCCAATGAAGTTGGCTAACCCTAACCCTAGCCCCCACCACATGAAGTTTTTATTTTTTATTAAAAAAACGTGCTTTTCCTGTTTTTATAAACCTCCAAATAATCTTTGGAGGCTTCACATTAAGAAAAATATCTGAGTAAACTCACGTTAAATATTTAGATGCCTTGGTTCCTATTAAATCTTTACATACCTTGAAGAGGTGACAACTGGAAAAGTAAAGGGTGAGGAAGAGATAGCCAGTGATTAATAATTGATACTACTTGAAAAAGAAATGATGTCTCAGCTATCAGTATACAAAAAATTGTAGTTCTTTTAGATTAAATGTGTTCTATCTGAAGAAGCACTACTGTCTTTGAGGATAAGAAAAGATAAAGTGGTTGATGTTTACAGTTTGCAGTTAGTCTTTCAAAAGCAGAAGATGCTGAGGACTGGTATAATTGGTAGGCTGCATAACAGACTACAAAGTATTTAACTTCTCATTTAGATGCCAGAATGTGGCTTAGTTTATGACGGACTTATGCGTATGGTGGCAGTTATCTCACAGTTGTATTCCGGCTATATATTTCAAAAGAGAAAGAAAGAGACAAGGTAAACTATGCATATAAAGGTGTAAGACTGTTTATGCATTATAGCAACCAATATGTCTATATCTCTATATGCATTGACTATTTTACAATTGGAGATTGTCTTTTAGAATGTTTTATTTTGATACCAGATTAAAACAAAGCAAAAAATGCCCATTTTAGATCATCACAAATAGTATTATTTAAGCAATCTTAATGAGAAACTGAAGATCACAAAGATCTTAGTGAAAATGACTCCCATAGTTCTGTCTGTGGTCATTTGGCAACTGGATTGAGGCCAAGAGTTGCCATTCATC
Organism: Melopsittacus undulatus; assembly: GCF_012275295.1. Lineage (NCBI taxonomy): Eukaryota > Metazoa > Chordata > Aves > Psittaciformes > Psittaculidae > Melopsittacus > Melopsittacus undulatus. The sequence continues at coordinate 53,272,243 of NC_047529.1, read as the reverse complement.
ACTTGCATTATATTGTACATTCCAGTATACAGACTTCTAATTAGACTAAAAGGTTTTAGGACACTCCTCCCCTCAAAAGACCCCCACACCAAAACCCAAAACAACCAAAAATAAAAAGCCACCTTCACCCCCAACTTTTAACCTATTATTATTAGACTGTTGTCTTAACTATTGGCTCACAGATTTTATTTCAATAGTTGTTCATACATTATATAAAGGGTTTTGTTCTTCACTAAGAATGTAAATCAGGCAATTAAAGCATATTCAACAGATTTTTAGTTTTATGGGAAGTAGTACTGATGGTGTCAGGGTAAAGAATGCTGCAAATATGTTACAGGATTTCCCTGATGCAGTTACTACTTTTGCACCTGTTGTTATATCCATACAGAAAACTTTCTTTGTATACCTACCTCAGCCTGTTGGGAAGGAATGGTTTATACAGTCCTGACAGTGCTCTGCTGTTTGATAGTCCATCAACACATCATTTAAGTATGTGCTTAAACCCCTTAGAAATAAACAGTGCTTTTCCCAAGGGCTTAGCTGAACTTTAGCTTGGTATTGCAATAACATGTAATACATTGCCAAAAAATAAAATCTTAAATTCTTTATTATTTTTTTCACCTTTTATTCCTGTCAAATCCCTACTAAATTAAATAGAAGTTGCAGTTCTTTGTACACTCCGATATTTACTCCAAAGTAAATTGAACCAATGCTCTGAATATACACAGTTACACAAGCTACTGCAATGGATTTCATTGTGACATTTCACCACTGTATTTGATATACACAATCTAATTCTTACAGCTCTCTCTTAAGTTAACTCAGTTTTATGACCATGAAAACTGCTACCTACATAACATTAAATCTGAAGAATAACTTGCATGAAATATGATCCTTATGCATGGTACTTACCATAGTAAATAGAATCCCTTTGTTATAGCCTGCTTGTCACAGTGAAATGGAACTGGGAAGTTTATAGGTAAGGATGATACAAATACTAAGCACAAACACTTCTTATACTCTTTATTAGAAAAATAAAATTGAGACGACATAATTTCTTGTTTGGTGTGAATATTTCTTACATGATACCATGTACTTTCTTTGTTCATATAAATTTGGAGAATTAGGATTTTTTTTCACACAGGTAGTCTTCAAAAAGAAATTGGTATATATTGTCAGATGTGACAGCCGTTTGGTCATGTGCCTGACTTGCACAGTTAGCAGTACTAGAGCCTTCAAAAACAGTGTAAGTTCTTCAGCATAAGCATAATTGGCTAAAGTCTTTTCCACACTGCATTCTAAATGTTAAAGGTTTCCAAACCTGGTGGGCTTCTGGACTGCCAGGATCCTCCTGTCCTGGTAGAAGTGGCTTCTATTGCTCACATTTGCAGGTGTGACCAGTAAGAAGGAGCTCCAAACTGCACACAGAAGAGCATAGTCACCATGCAGCTCAGCTCAGCTGCAAGAGCAGTACTTCAGTGGCATCTACAGAAACACCAACAGCACTTACATAAACACCGACAACATGAACCCCAGCTCTCCAGATCCAAATGGGGCTTTGCTAATGTCTCCCACATACACTGAGAGATTTACCCAGTTGTTGGCCCTGGTCACTTTGTCTATGGCTCGCCCCAACATCCCTACAATTACTGGCTCTCAATAAACAGGATCCTGGGGCCTATAGCCCCTTCTTCAGTTGCTGCCACCCAGGGCTCTCGTCTGCCTTGCCACCTGGCTTAAGTTTACTAGTGACTCAATGGATAGACAATGCACAAACACACTGGAAAGTACACTCACATAGCAAATAGTCAGTAACAAAGCTTATTGAGGAGAAAGAACAGCGGTCAGGTGCAGGCTTGGCCATACAAGAATAGTGTGTGACAGTCAAGAGTCCCTTTCTGTGTGTGTCTCAAAACAACACAAAAGATATTAAGGTAGTGAGGCAGGCCGAGTGCTTGTTCCTGGAGAGTGGGGTGTTATAGCTTGGGCAAACAGCTGGGGGCGGAGCAGGGATGATGCTCACAATGGTGAATATGTTTTTTCCTGTGTTGTCTGCCCTGAAGCTTCGAAGATCAGTTGCTCAGGCAACAAACTGCCCGGAGACAGTGACAGACATTGCAGGGCCTGCCAAGGCATAAGGTGGAGGGGGTGTGGGACTCACCAGATCACCTGCGAATGAATTTCCCCTGGTGGGAGGGTTCCTAGAGAGCCTGATGATATAAAAAGTCAAATGTCTTTCACCTGAGTGTGTTGCTCTACTCTGGACTCCAGCGGGTTCAGGGACTACAGCTCGCTGAGAAGACGTTGCTGGATCCACAGTGTGGTCAGTGTATTTCTGTGTTTTAATTCCTTCATGATTTCCATTCTCTTTTTCCCCATCTGTTTCTTAGCCTTTATAAGAATAAGAACTTGCCAAGACTTTTCCTCCTGATATGCAGATACACTCCACAACTCGTTAAAGTTGTAAAGTTGGTATGCTTTTATTCAGCGCTGAGGTGCATGGGGGGATCGTTCCTCCAAAAGCATGAGCACTTTTCCTTTGCCACTCTGTTTATATTACATATAATGATTACATAAACATGAGATTGCTTCACACCTAATACATATGTAAAACCTATTCCCATCTAGTATTATAATTAGTTTTCTGGCATTTGTCCCATTGATGAGTTTTCACTTTGTCTCCTGGTAGTGGTCATTAGGGAGTCGTGGGGATGAAGGCCTGTAGTTCGTCTTCATCACAGCGAGACTCAGTAGGGTTTCAGCTCCTATTCAGACCTCAGACTCAGTGCAAGCCGATTTTATGTATCTTAAAGCAGAAACCTGTCAAGTTTGCAAGTTTTGTTTCTCTGGTTATCTTTTGTTCCTTTCTTTCTTTTGTTTCTTTTCTGTCTATGGATACTATTTAAACAAGAATGTCTTAAATTTTAAGTTATGAATTTTATCTACTACGATTCTGCCTAACAGCTGTAACTCTTACAATTCTGCTTCACCATTCTAGCAACTTCGACTCCTACTGTTCTGCTTCACCAAACACAGCGACTGCTTAAGCAAGTAGGCACAATGTTAACCCTTTATTCCCAGGTACCACTCCTGGCTCAGTTTCAATGAAGTTTGCAATAAAATTAACTGTTGTTTCATTGCTCAACTTCTGGAGAGCCTGTGGCTTCTCCTGTGGATAGCACATGGTATGATAGAAGATCACCTTCCCCCGGACCCACCGAGTTTGGGTAGTTCTTTTAGCCGTTTCTGTTTTCCCATACTTGCTCTTCTCCAAATACCCTGGATCCCTTCATTTTTTATGTCTTTGCTTCTTTTAAATACTTGTAATCCTAGGGGGTGTTACGTCAGCTATGCCACAATAATTTGTTTTTTCCCATGAGGCTAACAACAGTTTTGTTTCTTCTTTCCTCTTACATACCTGGTGGTGTTCAAGACCAGATTGGATGAAGCCTTGGATGATATGGTTTAATGTGAGATGTCCCTGCCCATGGCCGGGGGGTTGTAAATAGATGATCTTAAGGTCCTTTCCAACCCTAACTATTCTATGATTCTATACCAGTTGCAAAATTCAGTTTGAACTGCCTCAAGGCTTTGGGTGATTCCTTCAGTGGCCCATCAAGCAGGAAGCATGAGTCCTGATCTCTGGTATTACCTCCTGTACCTTAGGGGTTATGTTTCTGGGTATTGAAATTTTCCTTCTCCTGTGTCTGAGACTAGATTTTTAGGTTCAGTGTACGGTAACTATATATCCTCATGAATCAGATACCATTCCACTAAAGTGATCTCTTATAATAAGCATCCAGCTTATGTCTTGAGGCAAAAGGCTTAGTCTTTCTCAAGTTCCTCATTAATGTTCTTAACCTGTTGGAAAGGAGCCCCACAGTTTAATTGCACATCATGTGAAGGAGTATTTTCTCCTACTGTTTTTTAAAAGTCTTGATTCTTTTATTACCATTATGCTGTCTTTCTAATTGTGGTGTAAGACCAGAAGAACAGACATTTCTTTAGGCCATTCATTATTTGGCGTGCATTTATCATAGCTCTTTCTATGAATGTTTTTTTGTAGAAAATATTTAGTCTTTTCAGACTCTCCTCAAATGAGTATCTTCCTTGATCTTGGCCATTATTGACAAGCTTCTCTTCTCCCTGAAGCTTTTTGAGATATATCAATAAAAAAAAAAACACATGGGCCTTCTCAGAACAGGAAACGGGAGATGTAGGTAGCATTCACCTTCATCCCCAGTTGTCTTATCTTGATATTGGCAACCCATTCCCTTCACCTGTTTATGAATGCTTTGTTGATTTTTTACAGAAACTTGTAGAAGCTCGAATAATTCATAAAGGCTGGTGTCTAGTGTGTAATCTGTCTCCTAGCACCATGTCATAGTGCCTACAGTGTTTCAAATGATGACAAAATACTGATTTATACAAAAGAACTTTGAAACTCTGTGCTGTTCATCATCTTACTTATTACACAGCTTAACATTTTGTTTGCCTTCTGACTGCAGTTGTAAATTAAGTAAATATCTCTCAATTACTGCAGTGACTAATGATTCCTTTCTTGAGACATAGGGAAGCAAGCAGCTTCATGTATAAATTGCTTTGCACTTATTTATTCTAAATATCTTTTTCTTCTTTGTTTATTTTCTCTCTAATGTTTTAGTTAATCCTCTGGTTTGGATTAACTCAAATAATTTCGTAAATTTTAGATTTTTGCTCTTACCTTGCTTGTCACTTTTTCAGTGTAATAGGCACTGTGAGATTTAAAATGAATTACTTGAGAGCAGCCAACACACTAATACTCTGTTCAGCTGTGCATATGAAATTTTAGGGAACAAGTTTGCCTAATAGCATAAATCAGTAACTGCATGAAATGTGTTAGAATTGCAAAGCCTAATTATCATTATTGTAATGTCATTTGAATGTCTGACTTGTCCAGTGTAGAAACTACACAGTGTTTCAGGGTTTTATTACTAAATGAAGTTATTAAACTTTTATGAACTGCTTTGACCAAATGCTTCACAGTTTTGCAGACATTGCTCTTGATTTGGTTTAAAAGAAATCTCAGTTTGCAGAGTGGTTTAGGGTATAATGTATACTTCCAAATGTCATGACATGTCAGTCAACTATAAATAAATAATCCCTGATTTAGCATAGGTCGTCTGCCCTTATTCTCCTAACTATCCTTCTTTTCCTGTACTAAAATGTTCCTTTGTTATGGAACCAACTTTGATAAAATAACTTCAGAGGCTGCTACTGATATGAGAAGTCCTGACACTGAATTTTAGAAATTGCAATTAATAGTCAAAGATATGTAAATCGAATCCAGTGGAGTTGCCTTCATTAGGAGCAACACTTGGCTTCTCGTGCTGGACATAACCAATGTTATCTAATAGTCTTCTATAATCAAATTCCATCCTACAATAGATATTTAATATAGGTGACTGGTACATATTCTGAATGTTTGTGGTGTTGTGTAAATGGGGGTGTGTGCGAAGAGAGAGAGCACTTCTTGCTTGGGCTGACTTTGACATTAGATGAGATTTATCCTACTTTTTATCACCCATATATGTCCAGGAGGAAACCATCATTATCTAACAGTTAAATATGGTATTAAAATGCCTGATTTTCATTTGGGAAACAGCCACAATATTTTTACAGCAAAACACAAGCAAACAAACATATCTGAAAAAAGCATAAACTTTATTGAAATTAAAAACAGCTTAGCAATAAGTGACTAACTGCATTTTTCTGTTTATACTAAAGAGCAGTGACAGATGCTCTGCCATATATTCAATCTGTTTCAGTAAACTATCACAGGAAACAGATGAGATCTCTTTTTAATCTGGAAAATAAAATCCCTTTTTCTTAGACCTTCAAATCCTTGAAGACACATTTTCCCTTAAACTTTTTTTCTTCTAATGCCTTGTTTTAATGCTGAACTGCTTTATCATAGTGAGTCTGCTACAGCAGGAGGGTATCCATCTGCATAAATTTTGGAAAGCAGCATCTTTAAACATCACACAAGGAAATAAGTTTAGTACTGTTTCTTGAGAAACAGCTTTTAAACGATGCGTAAGATAGAAGCAAAAATATATGTCCTCTACTGGCACAGATAATAATGAAGTCTCTGAAGAAAGATTTGAGGGCACAGGGTACTAACATTCAGAGACTACATAGCAGAGATGTCTGGTAAAATACAAGCAACGTAATACTCAGCTGTTCCTAAACCTGTTATTACTGCCCTTTTCTTTTGTAATAAAGGCAACAACTGATAAATTTTGCCAGCAGTTCTCTCCAACTAAGCGTCTGAGAGTAAAGGAAGTGTGTTAGAAATGTCTTTAATTCAGTTTGGCCTGTGTAAAGCTAATACTAGAAAATAAAGTTGATGGTGCTTTCTTATTTGAAAACACTTTCTTGACTTTGAGCCCAGTACACTGCACAGAAAGGAGGATGAGCAGAGTACTCTCAGGTTGTCGATAGACTTATGTTTGTTGTGGGACAACTCTCTTGTTCTTTCCTTTTCTGCTTTATGACATAAGGAAAAGGGATACTGAGTGTCCTCTTCTGTTTTCCCCATCCCACAGATCTGTCTCTTTAGCCTAGCTGTTAGATTTTATATTTGAACTCCAGAGCAGATCTGCCTTTCTCTGAAGCACTAGTCACTTGACTCATCCAGAGAATAGATACTAGATTTGATGCATTACTTTAGAATATCAAACTTTAGAAGCTTGATTTGCATGCAACTCTACAGCAGGATAGATAGAATTGAACATTTTATTGGGTCTACCTCTGAAATAGAGCAATGTAAGTTAATTTCAAAATAATATTAATTGGCTGTATAGACTATAGTATGTATAGGGAAATAATGAACATTTTCGAGGGAAAAATAGTTCTAAATTTGAAAGTATCATCATTTCAGTGTGAGAGAGATACTTTGTACATCTGGCTAATATATATGGGAATGTAAAAATACTCCTTTCACTGTAACAGAATTACCTACATTTAATGGAGTTTTGTGGAAAAGAAGCTAGTGAAAATGGTGAAATAAATTTAAATATTAAATATAAAACTGTTCTATCCAAGAAAAAAAAAAAGAATCAGTATCCAGATGCATTTAGTTGAACAAATAAAATGGTTGTTAGGGAATGAATGATGTATAAGTACACATGCTTAGATATGTTTATCAAATAGTATGTGATGTACTCAGAATAAGATTTCAGTGCTTTTTGCTGTCAGGGCAATAATGTAGGTTTCAAATTAAGTTAAATTCTGTAACAAGAACAATAAAATAAACAATGGTTTTTCTTAGGTTGCCTTCAGCTCGCTAGTGTGATAAAATTTGCCATACAATTACACAGCCTAAAGAGAAAATAATGAAAAAAAGCATATGATTCTTTTTTTTCTGTTGCTTGTTTGTTTCTTTTATAGTTCAGGCATATAGAAAAAATAAAAGCAAAAGCACATTTTTCTTTGGTGATATGTTTGTTTAGAGAAGCAGTGTCAAAAGAGCAGAAGGATTTTGTATTTTACTGACTGAACAAGGCTGTGTACCTTATTAGACAAATTAGGAACATGTGGGTACTGATGACATCACAAAAAAAAATGGGTAAGATTCTAACTGATTTAAGTTCACATAAGTTTGTTGAAGAAAAGGATGTAGATCAGTCTACCTTAGCTGACTATCTGGTCTACACCTTTGAAAGGAACTAGGGCATTGGTCAGTTACTGTATATCACAGATTAAGTTTAACTGTGAAAAGATATTCTTTCACCGCTGCAGTAGATTTCACACAGGAGCCTATTTCATTGTCAATTAGGGCATTGTATTTTTTAATAAGCTTATTAGAGAGTTGCTGAATTCTGCTGGATTGCCTTTTGACCTGTTAACATACACTCAGCAGGTGGAGAAAAAAAATACATGCTATTTTCAGTGGGATTTTAGTTTGAGTAAATACTGCTTGAATGGGCCTCAGAGTAAAGTAAAGATGAGTAAGCTCTGGTTCCATTTGGCTACAGTAAAAGCAAGAAGAAGGTATCAAAAAGCAACTGATTTTCTTTTGGGAGTCTGATTTCAGGCTCGCTGAGGCCAAAGGAAAGGTTCTTAATGATTTTAATATTTTGCATAAAGCCTTCCATTTGCGAGTATAGTAGATGTACAATATTGAGATTGACATGCTGCACTTGAATCTGGTGATTTTACATCCCATATTTTATAACTGGCAATATGGTGCAGCACTTTGTCATCTGTGACAAGGTTCTGTGGGATGGAGGCTAGCTGTGTGTCTGTTCATGCTCTGGCAGGATGCAGCAAATTGAGGCCTTCATTACTGCAAAAGAGAAATTTTATGGGGGAAATGGAAGCTTGGATGATCTACTTTTAACAGTCTCTGGCTGGCAGGCTGTACTTTATTTAACAGTGCTTGAAACTGAAAAAGAAGGCTGCATAAGCTTTCAGGTTGTACTTCCTGCTCCTTTTAAAGAAGTTGACATTGTAAAACGTTTTTCCACTGCTCAGACTTCTGAGGTGCAAGGTGGATAACACTGCCACATGCAAAAACACCTAGGCTAAGGTGGTACAGTTCAGAATAGGACATTCTAATGTGGTGTTATTGTTAGGTGAGCCTAACAAACACTTAGATGTTTGCCAGAAATTCTGTTAATACAGGAATAAGAACTATTGCATGACAGGAAATAGTCCTCCAACCTTTGTTAGGGAGAAATGCTCTTCCTGCACAGAGCAAAGGTAATTACTGGTCTGGGCTGAATGGCACAGACTAGATGGGGATTAAGTGCACTCTGTAAAGCTTTTAAAATATTTCTTTCATTAAAAAAACCAAACCAAACAAAAAAAAACCCAACCCAAACCCAAAACCTGAACCCAAACAAACAAAAAGAAAAGCCAACAAACCACCACAAAACAAACAAACAAGCAAAAAAAAAAAAACAACCAACCAAAACCAGAAGATGCAAGAAAGTTGTATTATATTTTTATTAGGTCTGAATGTTTGTTCCTGCTATGGATTTTGCAGACTTCCAACAACAAGCACATAGCTGTAAATCTGAATTTGTATAAATGAGTAAGAATGTTTCCTGGAAACAGTTTCTCTTTCCTCTGGCTAACATGATTGTGATAGATAGCACATCACTATTGCTCAACAGCAATGGCATAAGAAGTTGCAATAGCCAGCCTTTCTGGTCATCCTTATTTGTCAGTTACATGCTGTCATCTTTATTGCAGTGTCTATTTATAAAAAGCACCCCTTCACATTTTTTTTCTGAGGGGAAAGATTTTTTAATTGTTTTGGCAAATACTCTTCTTCCAGTTCCACTGGAATTAATTTAAAGCTTTGGTGTGGATTCACAGCATTTGTTTTGCTGGATGTGTTTTAGTAATAAGAATGCTATTCTGTGCACAGATTAAGTCAAAGTATTTGAAAATAAAATGGTCTTGTATGAGAGTTTTCTGATTTTGTTTGTGATTAACTGACATTGATATTAGTTATTTAAAAAGGCAGAATTGTAGCTTCACAGGCTACTTTCATATCCAGTTGGAAAGAAAGAAACTTCATTTGGGTAGTTCACCCGAAAGGTAGCCCATCTTTTCAGTGAGCAGTAGCAGGAGACCTTATAAATTACCTTTAGTAGAGCAACCCAGATTTTAGATTATAAAGTTAACTGAGATGAGTCTCACCATTAGGATGCCACATTCTCATTCTACTGTCTTTTGATCTTGTGCTTTCTAAGGCTTGGGAATTGCATGGCCCTGGTGACATACTATTCTTTACAGAGATGGCTTTTCATTCTCTGCTTCTCCTGCTCCCTATATTATGCAGCAATTTGAAAATTTCCATTATATTCCAGATTCCTCTGTTAATTTCTAGTTTGTGATTTTAATTATACTTCAGATCACTCCCTCGATATAAGACGATATGTTTTGCCTACATCCTCATTTTCCCCTCTAACTCAATTTCTGCTGATATTTTAGTTAACATGGTACATGTCATTGCTCTAATTCTGTTTATGCTAATAGATGAATTCTACTCTCTTAACCTGCTATTTAAACTAGAATACAGTCGAGTTAATTATATTCTCTATATAATGTAATTCTGAACTCCATGGGATGGAAACAGCATTTGAATTTTCTATATCTTTGCTATCACTTCTGGGGTTTAAACAGATTTAGTTCAGGTGACCTAATGTTCAGAGATTTTTATAAGTGAACTGCAGACATCATCTTCCTAGGGCTGTTATGACTTAGTTTTAAGTTACAAAATGGCAATGAGATCTTATATTGCTGTAAGTGTGGATAAAAAAAAAAAATAAAAAGAATTTTCAATCGCTCCAACAATCCACAAATGTGAGACCCAGTTTATTACCACTATGACCATACAATGATTCTGAATTTACTTACTTTGCTTTCTGTTTTTTAATTTTTTTTTAATGATAGGATAAACATGTCAGCTGTGGGAAAATGTACAGAACAAGTGCCACTTTTTTATTGTTGCTGGTTTTGATGTGTTTTGGGAAGTTAAAGCATAAACCCCCATAATTATGAGTGATAGATTCTATTGCATTACTCTGGGTAGTGCCTTATGATCCAGGCAAGATTATTCAAGGTCAAGTTTTTAGATGTTACTGAACCACTTTAAAAGAAAAATGTCAAATCCCTTTTTTCCACTTTTTCCATCTTATTACTACGAATGTGACTATCAAAACTATCCAAAGACAGAATCTCCCATTGGAGCTGTAATTCCTTCTAGAAGTAATAACAAATTTGCTCTAAAATTGGAAGGCCACAACTTGACCATATCATTTTCAAGAAAATTTTCTCAGTCAGATGTTCTTTTGTTTTTATTGTGTTCTAGCCCTATAGGCTATGTAGTCTCCTGCAGAGTTGCTGGGTGATAAAGATATTGGATCAGCTGCCCCCGTTATCATTTTAAAATAGTTCAGAAACAAATATTAAACAGTTTGAAGAAGAAAGAATAAAGAAACAGGGATTCCACTGCAATAACAATTACAAAAGCAAGCTTTTTTTCTCCCCCCAGTATGGGACAGGATAGATAGGGGTGACTGAAATGGATTTTGTAGATTAAAAAGTGCTTCCTCATACTCATGTGATGGAGTAATAAGTAAACCTTACTTTCGGTTATTGGAAATGGGATATTCCTTGTTGTCATGTGCTGTGGCTTTCTTGAAATAAAATATGAACTTTGATAGATCATATTGTTGACTTTTCTAGGAAATGTAGTATGTTATTGCAGCTCTGGCTATCCCACCAAGGTGTAAATTGCTTCCATTAGTTTCTTGCTTTCTACTTCTATTGTCTTGGCAACAAAGCATTATTTCTTCTTACATGTGTATTGTAGTGTCCTAGGTTCAGCTGTAACAGTTATTTTTCTCCTTCTTAGTAGCTGGTGCAGTGCTGTGTTCTCAACTTCAGTCTGAGAGCAATGCTGATAACGCACCTATGGTTTTTTTAGTTGTTGCAAAGTAGTGTTTACTTTGACTAAGGAGTGTGTCTCATGCTCTGCCAGGGAGGAAGGGAAGCTGGGAGGAAGCAAAGACAGGACACCTGACCCAAACTAGCCAAAGAGGTATTCCATACCACAGCATGTCATGCCTGGTATATAAACTGAGGGGAGTCACTTGGAAGGGCCAGATCACTGCTTGGGTATTGGTTGGTGGATGGTGAGCAATTATATTATGTGTCACTCGTTTGTGTGTTTGTTTGTTTGTTTTTCTTATTTCTCTTATTATCAGTGATGTTAGTAGTTTTGTATTGTACCTTAGTTACTGTACTGTTCATATCTCAGCCTGTGGGAGTTGCATTCTTTCAATTCTCTTCACTATCTCTCTGGGAGTGGGTGGGGGAGGAAGTGGGAGTGTGAACGAGTGGCTACATGGTTCTGAATTACTGGCTGGGCTTAAACCATGGCAGTCTTTTTTGCACACCCAATGTGGTGAGTGGGTCCTGCTGATCACTCCTTTGCTTTCTGGTCTACAGATCAGCTTATGGATGGAGGAGTCTATGGATGTCATAGAGGATTCCGTACAGCTGCCTTCCATCTCCAATGCTTTCCTACAATATGGCAGGACCCATCAGTAAAGAATGCATATTGCTTCTCACTTTCTGACAGTTTGTTATATGGTGGGACCTCTTCAGCACACATCACCTCTTCCTCTGACATTCCAAAATCCTTGCTCTCTGGCCAGTCTATGGTGACTTCTAGGATTCCTCGATGACTGGGATTTCCTATTTGAGCTTGTGTAATTAGTGTGGCCCACTTACTCCATATATGGCATCTGTCATGTCCCGGCCTTACAGCATGGACAGGGCTCAGATTTCGTGGGGTGAAGTTAAGACACAAATGAGGTCAAATGTCTGGATAATGCAGTTTATTACCAAAAAATTATTATAACCTACACAAGGAAAAGGAAAGAGAAGAGGAAAAAAGAATGAGAAAGGAAAAGATAGAAGCAGTATACTGACAGATTTGCGGAGAGAGAGAGTCAAATAGTTGCCACTATGGAGTTGTGCAGCATCCTGTTGTCTGGATTAGTGGGAGAAATTTTCTAGCTAGCCAGTGGTCATGCAGTCCTTTATACATATTGTATTTGGATGATGATCAGATGGCTGTTACCACAGCATTGTGTAATCAGTCATGGGTTACATCTATGAATTGTATTTTTCATCAGGTTCTTTTTTTATCCATAGACCATAAAATTTGTTTATGCAAGGATGTTCCTGTCCACTTTCTGTTTCTTGCAAGGATGTTCTGTCCACTTGTCAGAAGTGAGACTTTCACTTCCCCTTTGTGCAAGGATGTTCCAGTCCGCTTACCAGAACTGAAACTTCCCGGCTCCCTCCTTAATGCCTACTTGGCAACTATGTGCAGCTGAGTCAGAGCTGATTCCACAGGTTGTTTCAGAGAGCAATAAAATCGCTTTCTGAGGGGTAAACAGTCTTGCCACAAGCCCTTCATAGTTCACAGAGAGCAATGGTTGAGACAAATACCCATTTTACATGTCAATCCTGCTATAGTGTCAGTTGCATTATGCATAGAGGAGACCCTGCCTTTGAACATCCAGCCCAGCACTGGCAAGAGGCATGCCAGGAGAAGCTGTGCTTCAGTGCCCATCACTTCTGAAGTACCTCAAACACCTGCATAGGCTTTTACTGTCTCTTTTTCAGTTGGAGTATAGCTGGCCTTGGATCCTCTGTATCCCTGAATCCAAAAGCTGAGGGGTTGAACTCAAGTCTCCACTGGAGCCTTGTGCCAGAAGTTCCAGTTAGGACCATTCTCCCTGGCTGTGGTGTAGAGCACAGTTTTCACATCTGACTCAGTCCAGACTGGTCCAAGGGCTACTGTATGACCAATCTCTCATTTAATTTGCTCAAAGGCTTGTTGTTGCATGCGGTCTCATTTGAAATCATTCTTCTGGCTCATGTGATAGAGAGGGCTTACAATCAGGCTATAATTTGGGATGTGCATTCTCCAGAACCTCACAAGACCTAAGAAAGCATGTGTGTGTTATGTACTGGTGGACACATTGCTGTTATCTTGTAGATCCCTTTGTGTGTTTGGTTTTTATGATTGCTGTATGTTCATCATGCTTCATAGTTTTCCCAGAGACACAGCTCTGCATTTGTCTAAGCTGACAGGAAGGAATCTTCCAGGAGGTGCTGTGCTTCATGATGTTCTTTCCCAGCAGTCTGCTGGAGTTGGACTGCCTGCAGTGTCTGTTGTTGGAATTAGAGTAGTTGCTGTGCTTGTTGCTGTGGTTGGGGTAGCTGCTGTGCATGTTCTTTGGGATGAAGCAGTGGTGTTGCCTGTTGCTTTGCCATCAGATCCAGGGATGTCTTTCTCTTCTTATAGAGCACGGCTCTGCAGGCGTAGGCCAAGGCGCAGCACTGAGTTCATCTAAGATGACAGGGAAGAATTACCCAGGGAAGAATTACACAGAGAATTACAGACCAGTCAGTTTCACCTCTGTGCCTGGCAAAATCTTGGGGCAGATTCTCCTGGAAGGCATGATAGGGCGCATGAAAAACAACAAGGTGCTTGGTGACAGCCAGCATGGCTTCACTAAGGGGAAATCCTGAATGACCAATTGGGTGACCTTCTATGATGGGGCTACAGAACTGATGGACAGGGGCAGAGCAGTTGATGTCATCTACCTGGACTTGTGCAAAGTGTTCAACACTGTCCCACATGACATCCTTGTCTCTAAATTGGAGAGACATCAGTTTGATAGGTGGACCACTCGGTGGATAAAAGACTGGCTGGTTGGGCATACTCAAAGGATTGTGGTCAATGGCTCAATGTCTGGCTGGAGACCAGTGAGTGGTGTCCCTCAGGGATTAGTGTTGGGACTGGTCTTGTTCAACATCTTTGTCGGTGACATGGACAGTGGGATTGAGTGCTCCCTCAGCAAGTTTGTCAATGACACCAAGCTGTGTGGTTCTGTTGATACGCTAGAGGGAAGGAATGCCATCCAGAGGGACCTTGACAAGCTTGTGAGGTGGGCTGATGCCAACCTCATGAAGTTTAACTACGCCAAGTGCAAGTTCCTACACCTGTATTGGAGCAATCCCAGGCACAGCTACAGGTTGGGCAAAAAGGAAATTCGTGGCAGTCCTGCAGAGAAGGACATGGGGGTGTTGGTAGATGAGAAAATGAACATGAGCCAGCTTCAGTGTGTGCTCGCAGCCCAGAAAGCCAACTGTATCCTGGGCTGCATCAAAAGGAGCGTGACCAGCAGGTCGAAGGAGGTGATCCTGCCCCTCTTCTCTGCTCTTGTGTGACCCCACTTGGAGTATTGTGTTCAGTTCTGGTGCCCTCAACATAAAAAGGACATGGAAGTGTTGGAACAAGTCCAGAGGAGGGCCACGAGGATGATCAGGGGACTGGAGCACCTCCCATATGAAGACAGGCTGAGAAAGTTGGGTCTGTTCAGCCTAGAGAAGGCTGCATGGACACCTCATCTGTGTCCCACCTTCCAGTATCTGAAGGGGGCCTACAGGGATGCTGGTGAGGGACTATTCATTAGGGACTGTAGTGAGAGGACAAGGGGTAATGGGTTCCAACTTAAGCAGATTGGATATAAGGAAGAAATTGTTTCCTGTGAAGTTGGTGAGATACTGGAATGAGTTGCCTGTGGAAGTTGTGAATGCTCCATCTCTGGCAGTGTTCAAGGCTGGCTTGGACAGAGCCTTGGGTGACATGTTTTAGTGTGAGGTGTCCCTGTTCATGGCCAGGGGGATTGGAACTAGATGTTCTTAAGGTCCTTTCCAACCCTAACTATTCTATGATTCTATAAGAATCTTTTCCAGGAGGTGCTGTGCTTCATAACGTTCTTTCTCAGCAGTCTGCTGGAGTTGGACTGCCTGCAGTGTCTGTTGTCAAAGTTGGAGTAGCTGCTGTGCTTGTTGCTGGCGTTGGGATAGCTGCTGTGTATGTTGCTTGGGATGAAGCAGCCCTGTTGCTTTTGCTTTGGCATCAGACCCAGGGACATCTTTTTCTTGCTTCTTAGCGAGCAGGGCTCTGTAGGCATAGGCCAAGCCCCAGCATGTTGTAGCGATTTGTCCCTCTCTGGCATTACAAGGATGGCAGCACATCTTGTCTAAATATTTTACTAGTTCTTCTGAATTTTGCTCTTTTTCAGTGGGGAAGTTCCAAAGCACTGGAGGGGCCCACTGGCCTAGATACATGCCTAAACTATCCCACGCACCCTGCCACTCATGACTGGCCAGGCTCAGGGAAGATTTCTTGCTGGTATTCTTAAGCCCTGCTTAGCTTTCGAGATCGGATGGAATAAGGTATTCTCACAGTGGTATCAACCTGCTGAGATTGAAGAGGCTTAAATGGATTTAGTTTAACAACATAAGGGTGAATTATTTTTAGCCCGGTGATGGCCTGAGGTGTCATGGGCCCAAGGCAGAGCTGCAAAACATAGATGGGGTCGTGGTTGAGAGATGGACTTAACAATGGGTACTATTGCCTAGGTTACTCATGAATGTGAAACATGCTGCAGTTAAGCAAGCCAAGCAATTGGAGCTCCTCTGGTATAGAGGACAATGGCTGAATATGGGGAGGCCTGGCAGATTTACTATATCACGCTCCCACCAACCCACCAAGGTAAGCACCATGTGGCAGCATGGTGGAAGCAACCACCAGATGGCTGGAAACATACGCTGTGCCCCATGCCACTGTCTGAAACACTGTCCTGGGCCTTGAAGAACAAATGTTGTGGTGACATGGCACCCGAGAGAGAATTGAGTCAGACAGTGGGATTCGTTTCTAGAACAACCTTATAGACACTTGGGCCAAAGATAATGGCATTGAGTGGGTATATCGCATCCCTTACCATGCACCAGTCTCTGGGAAACTGAATGGTACACAGTGGGCTGTTAAGAACTACACTGAGAGCAATGGGTATGGGACTTTAAAATATTGGGATATGCATTTAGCAAATGCCACCTGGTTGGTCACTAGGGGATCTGCCAACAGGGCTGTCCCAGCCCTGTCAGAACTTTTACATACTGTAGAGCAGGTTAAAGTTTCTGTGGTGCACATAAAGAATTTGCTGGGGAAGACAGTCTGGGTTATTCCTGCTTCAGGTAAAGGTAAACCCACTCGTGGGATTGCTTTCACTCCAGGACTTGGGTATACTTGGTGGGTAATGGGGCAAGATGGGTGTCGTGGTTTAAAACCAAATCCGCACAGTTCGCTCACTCACTCCCCCCCTTGCTCCCCCAACTACCGGAGAGTTAGGAAGGAGAATCCAAAGAATGTAGCCCCCACGGATTGAGATAAGAATGTTTTAATAGCTAAGGCATAACACAAATCACTACTGCCATTACTACTACAAATAATAATGATACAATCAATAACAAGTGAAGAGAATACAACATCTCACCAGCGACCAATCCATAACTCACTCCACCCTGCCCAACCAAGCACCGACCGATACCTCCTCCATCCCCCCAGAGCTCCAGCCCTTCCAGGTCTCTCTCGGTTACATCCTGGGTATGATGTGCTATGGTATGGAATACCTCTTTGGCTAGCCTGGGTCAGGTGTCCTGTCTCTCCTTCCTCCCGGCCTCCCCTCTTCCCTGGCAGAGCATGAGCTCAGAAAAGGCCTTGGACAAAACCAAACATTTGAGCAGTAATTCAAAACATACTTGCTATCAGTAACCGTTCTCAGCCCGAAAGTCAAAACACAGCACTGCACCAGCTACCAAGAAGGAGAAAAATGACTGCTACTGCTCAAACCAGGACAATGGGGAAGTCTGGTGTGCACCTCAGGGGGATGTAATTTTGTGTGAAAAGCCAATTAACTCAACTATATGCTGTTGCCTGCCATATAACACTGCTGTAGCCCATCAGCTAAATGTCCATCAAAGCTGCTTTGGGCTTTGAAAAGAAGGTATGTGCTGTAATGATTATCAGCAGAGAATAAAGTTATAGGAAGGTTTGGCAGGAGCAGCAGGAGTCTCCCAGTACTGTCCTTGGGTCACCATTGACTGAATCTGACTTCCCTCCAATCATCACCCAAACAAAGAATGAACTTTGAAACCAGATGAGCTCAGCAGTGACCAGAGAAGTTCAGCAGTGTCATGAGCAGGCAACAGCCCAACACTATGCACCATCTTTCCTGCTCTGAAAATCTGTTATGGCAGATGAAGCCTGACATCATAGACTGAATGAACTGGGCAATCTTTATAGAGATAGTCTGTGGACTAAAGAAAGATATGTCTCTTTTTTTTTTTTGTATATATATATATATATATATATATATATGTAAAGAGACAAAAAGTGATGGCATATTGAAAAATGTGGGATATGAACATGATGTGAATGGTATGGAATACAGGGTGGATACTGTACATAATTTGTTTTTACATGTGTATTCTAGTGTCCTGGGTTCAGTCGTAACAGTTATTTTTCTCCTTCTCAGCAGCTGGTGCAGTGTTGTTTTCTTTGTGGCTGTCCTCTGAACTCATTCCATCACTTTGTCATTATGTTGGGTGCTCTAAAGCTTTATGCAGGTACTTCAAGTGTGGTCTCATGAAAGTGGAGTAGAGGGGGAAAATCACCTCCCTGAACTTGCTGGTCACACTCCTTTAGATACTGCACAGGATATGGGTGTCTTTCTGGGCTGCAGTCATATATTGCTCATGTTTAACTTCTCATGAAGCAACGTTCCCTAGTCTGGCTCCTTGTTCTCCTCAGGGCTGCTTGCAGTTCATTCTCCACCCAGCCTGTATTGTGCAGGACCTTGTACTCGGCAGTGTTAAACTTCCTGAGGTTTGTGCTGGCCCACCTCTTAAGCGTGTCAGGGTCCATCTGGATGGCATCCCTTTCCTCCAGTGGACAACCACACCACACTGCTTGGTGTCACTGACAAACTTGCTGACGGCACATTCAATCCCACCACCCATGTTGCCAACAAAGATGTTAAACAGCACTGGTCACAGCACTGATCTGTGAGCAATGCATATGGCTAGTTCTAACCAAGGCTTTTTTCTCAATGCACTTAACAGTTCTTTAATAGTCGGATTCTTTGGAGTAAGGGGAGTCACACATATACATTATAGGATTTCACACAAACATTTTACTTGCAGAAGATTGAATGTCAAACATTCTATTTCAGTCTTTCTACCAAAACCATCTAAAAATTTTATAGCACTTGTTGGACACTTTTCATGTTTTATCATGATAAATGTAGCAAATGATCCAGGAGATGGAAAATGATTGGTTGAATTCCAGGCCACAGAGTAGTCAGTGATCTTTGAGCAGTCATTGAGTCTATCCTTCTCTGTCAAATGGATCATAACACTGAAGACATTGTACTGATTACTTTTCAAACTGTTTGCTCTTTATTCTAATTAGTATCCCTTTAGGATGTAAATTATCTCCTGTCAGTTTCTGTACATCACTGACTGTTCTGGTCTTCACCAAAACAGTAAGAATTTCAAATATTTACTACTTGGAGAAATTATCTTCCTAAATTTCTACTCACTGCACATTAACAACATTAAATTGTAGTAATAATGTAAAAATGCATAAACTCTGGTGACAGGCATCCTGTATCTTACTCAGGGAAAGGGTTATACATGATGGCTAGAGATTATAGAGATTTTTTTATTCCTAGCTTTGGCTAAATGCCAGATCTGGTCCTTGAGGAAAAAAAGTTCTGCTTGATTGCTTGCTTTTGTCGCTTGGCAGGAGTTGGGGGGGGGGGGGGGGGGGAGGGGGGAGTTGGAGTGGGAGAGAGAGAGGGAATAAGAGCATACGGCTGTAAAGGTAGCTCTGTGTCCTTTATACATCTTTCAATAAAAAGCTAGATTGGCTTTAATATGCAATATTCTCTGGGTTGTCAAATGTGAAACCTACCCTTCCCTTGATGAACTTGTCTACCCTCTTTTATTTTTTTTAGGCCTTTCAAGGGCTGCCCCTTTTGAGATTTCCATACAGACTTCAGACCTCTCTTGAGGTTTACACAGCCACACAATGATATTTTCTGCTCTGTTCCTTTATCCTTTTCTAATAATTTTCAAAATGCAGTATGTCTTCAGTGCAGTTAGTCATCGAGCATTTCTGCTGATAACTTTATAAAACTGTTCACATTGACTCCAAGTTCTTTTTTCAGACTGGTGACAGCCACTTGTTCTTCATGAGCAGAGAAGGATTTACGGGTGATGCGATGCTTGGAGGCTGTCTTGGGAACATAGATCACAAAATGAGAGGTTTTGATTCTTAGAGAAGTGAGGGGGTAGGTCAGTAGGACTGCTGCCTTGAGCTTCCAGAGGGCCAAGTTTGGTCTGATTAGGAGTCAGCTTGACAAAGAGTCCCTTGGGAGGCAGTCCTGAAGGGCAAAGAAGTCCAGAAAGGCTGAAAATTCTTCAGGAAGGAAATGTTCAAGTTGCAGGAGCTGACTGATCCCAGTGTGCTGAAGGATGAGCCAGTGGGAAGACCAACATGGCTGAACAGAGTAAGTCTTCAAAAAAACAAAGCTGGTGGAGGGTCTGGGGCACAAGTCTTATGAGAAGTGGCTGAGGGAATTGGGGTGGTTTAGCTGGGAGAAAACAAGGCTCAGGCGAGACCTTCTCGCTCTCCTCAGCTACATGAAAGGAGGCTATAGCAAGGTGGGTGTTGGTCTCTTCTACCAAGTAACAAATGACAGGATAATAGGAAATGGCCTCAAGTTGCACCAGGGGAGGTTTAAATTGGATGTTGGGAAAAACGTCTTAACTATAAGTGCTGTCAAGTACTGGAACAGGCTAGACAGGGAAGTGGGAAAGTCACCACCCCTGGAGGTATTTAAAAGACATGTAGATGTGGCACTTGAGAACATGGTTTAGTGGTGGGGTTGTCAGTGTTAGGTTTATGGTTGGACTCAGTCTTACAGTTGTTTTCCAGCCTAAATGATTCTGTGATTCTATAACCGCTAACTTAGAGCTAATGATTGGGCATCAATAGTTAGTACTGTTTTACCCGTGAGCTTTTCCATTACAATAATTTGTCATTTTATTACTGATACTCCCCATACTTCAAGATCTTTCTGCAATCAAATTTCATTTTCTACTGTGGCGTATAATTATGTATAATCAGCAAACTTTTTTTCCTGCTGATACTTTCATATCAAAAGCTTTTGGAAGTCTAGTATGTTTACCAAATTGATCATCATCCTGCAAGCCTGCAGATTAATTCAGAGTATTCTAATAGGTTTGTGGAACATTTTCTTCTGAGAAAGCTCTGTGATTCTTTCTCCATGTTTGCTTATTTAACTGAATAATTACTTACTCTTTCTTTATTGGAATTTTAAGCAATTAACTTATTTCTGAAATCAGACCTATTAGTTTGTAATAGTTTGACTGTCCTTGAAGCAGTTTTCCAAAGTTGCTATAATTCTCGTCTTTCATTCCTACAAATTTACAGCCAATGTAAATGTTTATCTATATAACAGTGATAATAGTTAAAGAACTTTTAATTCTGAGTTCATTTAATGCTTAAAATTGCTACCTAGCTTTAGCAAGGTGTTGCTATTTATTTATTTGTTCTCGTGTTCAGCTGACACTGTAATTTGGGACAGTTCATCCACTGCCTGTGAGGAAAGGCTTCAGGATGGGACTCTTCCTGTTTTTTCCATGGTGAAATGTGATGCAAATCACTGCTTCAGATTTTCTGCTATGTTCTTGTTCCTTTCTAATATTAAGTATCCTTCTTTTCCTATGTTAAGTATCTGTTAACCTGAAAAGCTGTGTGGCAAGTATTTTGCTTCTAGCATGTTTGAAAACATTTCTATTATATCTTCATGGTTTTAGTAAATTTTTCTTCAAAGTCTATTTTGGTTTAGTAAAGTTTCAGATTTAATTTGCAAGAGCTTATGTTCTTTTCCATTCACCGTATATGGACACAATACTAATTTTCTGAAAAATAAATCTTTATTATACATTTCTCTGCTTTAAATTTTCTTTTTATTGTTTAGCTATTGTTCTGTTTCTATTCTTTAACCAGACTGATTTTGTAGTTACTTTACCTGTCCAGCAAGATGTCTTTATCATACTATATACAGAAGGCTGGTTCTTTTAGTTTTCAGCAAGTTTTCTGTTTTACACAATTTCTCTTTTTGAAAGGGAGCATCTCTGTAGTGGGCTTTGTGTGTTTTACTGCTGTTGTAGTTCTGAAATGGAATGTATCACACAGGCTGGTTGAGGGATATGCCTTCTAACAACTCCAGTCTTTACTCACAAAAGTAAACTTTCTGATTTAGGTGTTTCAAGAAGAAGCTGAAGTCTAAAAAAGTAGCTTCTGTCATCTAAATTTGGATCTGATACTACCTATTCATATGTTTATCCAAATCTTCCTGGGAATAACTACAATTTCCCATCATTACTGTGTTTATTAGCCTTGCAGGTTTTCTGGTCTCGCTGTCACAGTACCAAAAAATTGATAGGAGAATTATAATATTACCATTTTCCCATTTATGCATGTCCTTTTCTAGCATGTGACTTATTACTTCTTAGCTATAGCCAAAATGTTTGCCTAACCTTTCCCTCAGCAAGCTTGCCAATGACACCAAGCTGTGTGGTTCCGTTGATATGCTGGAGGGAAGGAATGCCATCCAGAGGGACCTTGACACGCTTGTGAGGTGGGCTGATGCCAACCTCATGAAGTTTAACCACGCTAAGTGCAAGATCCTACACCCACCTGGGTCAGAGCAATCCCAGTCACAGCTACAGGCTGAGAAGAGACTCAGAGCAGCCCTGTGGAGAAGGACTTGGGGGTGTTGGCTGATGAGAAAATGAACATGAGCCAGCTTCAGTGTGCGCTCACAGCTCAGAAAGCCAGTCATATTCTAGGCTGCATCAAAAGGAGCATGACCAGCAGGTCGAAGGAGGTGATCCTGCCCCTCTTCTCTGCTCTTGTGTGACCCCACTTGGAGTATTGTGTGCAGTTCTGGTGTTCTTAACATAAAAGCGACATGGAACTGTTGGAACAAGTCCAGAGGAGGGCCACGAGGATGATCAGGGGACTGGAGCACCTTCCATTTGAAGACAGGCTGAGACAGCTGGGGCTGTTCAGCCTGGAGAAGAGAAGGCTGCATGGAGACCTCATAGCAGCCTTCCAGTACCTGAAGGGGGCCTATAGTGGTGCTGGTGAGGGACTATTCTTTAGGTATTGTAGTGAGAGAACAAGAGGTAATGGGTTGAAACTTAAGCAGGAGAAATTTAGATATAAGGAAGAAATTCTTTCCTGTGAGGGTGGTGAGGCACTGGAATGGGTTGCCCATGGAAGTTGTGAATGCTCCATCCCTGGCAATGTTCAAGGCTGGGTTGGAGAGAGCCTTGGGTGACATGGTTTAGTGTGAGGTGTCCCTGTTCATGGCCAGGGGGATTGGAACTAGATGACCTTAAGGTGCTTTCCAGCCCTAACTATTCCATGATTCTATGACCTGCTTTAGTAATTTTTAACCTGGCATATGCTTGAAAGATTATCTTCCTTCCCCCAAATTTGTAAGTCTGTTAAGTTACTGTCCTCATTAAAAATCAGGCAGTCTAATTAACCCATTTTATGCTTTACACTTTAAACCTTTGAATAGGTGAATGAATCCATTTTCTCTCGGGATGGTTGTGTCCTTATATATGCCTTCCTTAAAAAGAGTTTTGTTTGCTGAAAACAAACTTGGCATTTTAATTCCTAATTGTTTTTTAAGATCCTTATTCCCCTTAAAGAGTTTATTTCAGTGTCATCTGTGTGCTCTTCTGCAGCTCTGGACTTTCCCATAGTACTTAGTATAAAAGTTCCCTAAAAACTTTTAGATTTCAGCATCATGGTTCTATTTTGGCTTAGACAAAGGTCATCTAAAATAACTGACAGTTTCAAAGGCATTCCACCTATTGTGATCTTTTTAGTTTCTAATGAACTGATAATATTTTCCTGACACAACTGTCTTACATTTGAACAGAATCTTAATGTGTCCAGACTTGTGCGTGCCTTTGGTTAGTCTTGGTCTTTTACTTCTTACCCATTTATTTGTTTTTGGCTCCAGAATCACTATTGTACTGTCTCATGTCATGCTACAAATATGGGCCGTGACCATTGTTTCTATCTTAGTACTTGCCTAGACCATGCAGTTCTTCACTCTATTAGGTCAGCATACTGTCATTATTGTCATCACAGGCAAAAGTATCTATCTGCCTGATCTATTGTTCTGGAGGTTCAGGATATTCCTCTCTATTTAGTCAGATCTTGTCTGCTGATATATTAAGCTTTTTTAAGAATTGGACTCCTAGAACAGCTGAGTTAGGCAGGGTCCTCTGGAGATCATCTTGGAGACCTGGAGTCCACCCTCCTGTTCACACCATCAAGATTGTGACCCCACAGTGTCTCTGGGCAACCTGTTCCAGTACTGTCACCCTCACAGCAAAAAACCTTACATTCAGATAAAAAATAGTGTGTTTCAGCTTGTGCCCACTGTCCCTTGTCCTATTGTCAGGCACCAACAAGAAGAGTATGTCTCTGTCTTCTTTACCTCATGCCCACCAAGTGTTTATTGATCAAATCCCCTTGCATGTCAGTTGCACCAGTCCCTACATCAGTTTCACGGTCTTTTACTGGACTAGCTCAAGTTTTACCATGTACTGGAAAGCTGAGGCATGAACCCAGGTGAGTTCTACTGGTGCTGAGTAGAACAAAAAAGGTCATCTCCTTCAACCTGCTGGCAGTGGAATTACAGATACTTTTGGCTGCCTTTGCTGCGGGGGCACATCATCAGCTCATGTTTAACTTGTCCAACCAGACCACCAAGTCCTTTTCTGCAAAAATACCTTCCAGCTGCCCAATCATGCCCTCAGCATGTACTGGTGCTTGGGTTTACTTCTCTCCAGTGTTGTGT
Source organism: Melopsittacus undulatus (assembly GCF_012275295.1). NCBI lineage: Eukaryota > Metazoa > Chordata > Aves > Psittaciformes > Psittaculidae > Melopsittacus > Melopsittacus undulatus. The sequence continues at coordinate 53,247,833 of NC_047529.1, read as the reverse complement.
CTTGGCATTTCCCTTCATTGAACTTGATATCCTCCTGAGAGGAAATGGTTTCCCCCAATGGTAGTATTTGCTAATGGCCTGGAAATGGGCCTACTTATGCTGTCTATGTACTTCCTCTGTGGTTAATAGTGTCAGATTTAATTTATGTCACTTATAAAAATGAAAAATAGAAGGAAAATGGCAGCAATTTGGTTTCGACCCATTGGTTTGTGGTAGGTATATTCTACATCACTATGTCTGGTTTTATTTCTAAATTTATCTTGTTTTTCTGTATCTGTGCTGCTCAGATATATGTTGCCTTAGCCATGATCTTACAGAATGAATAGTTTCACTAAGCTAAATTATTCTCATTCAGGTATTCTTAACATTTCTAATCATCCTAATTGGACGTATACCATGTGTTAGTGTATGTTGGCAGCTGCTGCTGCTCAGTGTTTTAGTATTCCTTCTACTCACTTTTGTTTGAAGTAAATAAGTAACAGTTATTTTGTCTAAAAAACAAAACAAACAACCAAAAAAAAAAACCACAGCCAAAACAACCTCCACTATTTTTTCTCTCATAAGCAAAATCTATAGACTTCCTTAATTTCTCTTCCACCCCCTTCTGGGGGTGTTCCTAAGCTCTGAGTGATAGTCTGGCCACCACACTACTGCTCAACAGAGCTTGAAATTAGCAAGAGCTCAGGCTGTCTGACAGCCATGGCCGCCAAGTCTGAACAAACAGCAGCAGCTATTTTGCTCACAGGGGAAATAAGGTTAGTGAAAATATTAAAGAAAAGTGAATGCCACTGCTGGCATGGCAACACTTTGCAGTAATTGGCTCCTTGTGATTTGTGCTGGCCTGACTGTGAGAGCTACAGATGGGAAGCTTAGAGGCTTTGGTTGGGAAGCCCTCACTTGGAGCTTATGAGCTCTTCTTAAGAAACGGCAAACAGATCAAAAGTTCACTGAAGAAAGGGGAATTTTGTAAATTCCAAGAACATTTCTTGTTAATTTACTTTTGAGAGAATCTATTTGAATATGTAGGTTAATAAGTGTTGCAACCATTAAGTTGCAGGTGCTAATTTTCATGAAAAACTGATCTTTTCCAGAGCTAAACTAATTCATTCATCAACAACTAACACTGTCCACTCTCTCTTATTATTCAAAGTAGATATGTACAACTAGGTAGTATGATTAATTCTGAAAGATGTTGTTGACAATTTGGTGTAAATATTAATAAAGTGTCTAATGAAGAGCAACTTGTGGTGTTCAAAGTTTAAATACAAAACAAAAAAAATCATGAACTGACACAAATAATGAACACAACTTGAAAAAAAAAAAACAATTTTTTTCTACTCAGATATACATCTTATGTATATTACGCAAATGTGAACCAAATCTGACCTGTCCAGCTTAGTAAGTAAAATGGGAATTCTCAAATTAATTTCTTAGACTCACAGTAATGTTGAGGAGGTTGTTTGCTTTTGGTACTCTATTGCTTGGCCAGGAGGTTGGTGGTTGATGGAGCTTGTATTTCTATTCCTGGTTCTCTCTTAAACTTTGAAATAAACGAGATATATCTTTAAAATATATATACACATATAGATTGAAATCTTCTCCAAGCTTTGTGTTTAAATGTAGGAATGTTGCAGATATGCTTGAATGCATACACTTCTGTCATTTACAGAGGATAAATCCTACTTTCTTGATGTGATCAAACTTCTACAACAAACATGATAATACTACAGGTTGATAGTGATAATCAGTAAATTGTCGAGAGAAACTATCCCCCATTCTTGGAGACACTTAAAACCTAATTGGTCACATGTGCAACCTGCTTTAGTTAACTCTGGTCTGAGCAGAAGGGATAGACTAAGTGATCTCCTGCAGTCCCTTGCAAACTCAGACATTCTGTGATAATGTAAGTATAATCTCGAAGAATATGTTGATAAAATAAACTGCTGTGGGATTTTTCCTAATATGCTTGTTTCTTGCCGCATTACATCAAAGCTCTGATCTTCAACCGTCCAAGCTTGCATGGGATCTAGTGAGGCAGGTAGCCATTTATATTGAGTGTTTTCATTCCCTCCCAGTTTGTTTTCATGCAAAAATAAGTAATTTGAAGTTGATTATGCAACACTATGTCAACAGAAAGAGTACTTTAACAAATATTACTGTCTTCTCAATGCCACATTTTAATCTGGAACTATAAATGGAATGTTGCTTTTAAAGAAAAGCACACGCTGTGAATTATGCAGCATGAAATAGCTGCCTTCATAACCCTGACAATACAAAGAGAATAGAGGAAGAACTGAGTGAAGCATTGTATTTCAGTCACTGTATCAGGTAGGTGTAACACCACCCATGTGGCTGAGCCAGAAAATCAAGCTTTACCATGATTGAAACATTAGATCCCACATGAGTCTATTTTCCAGTCTAAATGGTTAGTAACTTTAGTGGCATTTCATTAGAACTACTCACATCGCCACATCCCAGTGATCCTGCTTCATATCTGCTCTGCCAACACTTACCAACAAAATTCTGCTATACTCTGTTTTGATTACCTGCAATATAAAAACACATTCAAAGATGACCTTTTAGTACGTTACCTCATACATGCTGAGGCAGTTCTATTTTGATAACTGAATTGAACAAAATAGAATATAGCTAGTCAAGGCTTCAAGCATATTGTTTTTAGCATAGTAACTGCACACAAAACTGCTTTAAATCCTTCACAACTCATTTAATCTTGGAATTAAATGTGCATGTAAATGTGATGGTCCCACACCTCAGTTCGTTTAGACTTTTAACTGTAGACTGTATTATTTGTGTTTCCAGATGCCTTAGAAATTCAGGTTCCCAGTTCAATTCCTTAAAGACTTGCTATGCTTACACAGCAAATTAGTATTATGGATGTTTGATTAATGTCCTGATATTCCACTCAAATTAGCAGTGCCATTTCGAAGTATTTAATCTCCTGAAGAGAAATTGTAGCCTGATGTTCAAGGGATTAAGCTACAAATAAACCAATTATCTTTTAATGGCATCTCTCCTCCTCATTTTCGTGTGCTTTTATTTTTTTTTTATTCAGTATAAAGCAATAGTGTAACTAATAAACAGGCAAAGGCTGTGTAGTTTAGCATATTTAGAGATGTTTCACTTAAAAGACTGCTTTGTTTAGCTTGGCAAGTTATTAGGTCTTGTGGCAGTGATGATACTGTACTGTAAAAGCATTACAGATCCTGGAATGAATACAGACCAAAGGGGCTAATGAAATATGTCAGAACACACAATGCTTTTAACATGATAACAGAGCTTTGGATATTGGTCTACTTTTGTTCTTTTCAGAAGAGAAGCATGTGATGTCAGGATTTGCCAGCAGCTAGTTGTATCTGTGTCCTTTCCTTATCTGATACTTGGGGGGAGGAAAGGAAGGAAAAAGAAAAGTGTTCAGTCTGTAAATGGAGAAGATGGTTTTTGTAATTTCTTCTCTAATTCTGCATGTCTTCTTGGTATATTTCATGAAAATATGGTAGGGACATCTGTCAAATACAGGCCAGTCTTACCACTAGATAAAAGGCCTTTCCTGAACTTCCCTGTTAATTGATGACTGTTGCAATGGATAAAAGAGTGTTTCCAGAGGATATTTCTACTTAAATAACTCTTACCTTCTATTTGCTGCACCTGATACTGGTTCAGGACTTATTTGTGCTCCAGTTTCAGACCAAGGAAGAATAAAGATGCTACACTGCGAGCTTCATTTATTCTAAAATTTCACAATTCTTCTCTATGAAACAGCTCTAAAATCCTTTTACAACCCACTTGATTTGAAATAGGTTTGTATGCAGTATGCTGAGTTTTCTTCTATGCACTTCATGCACTCTTCAAGCTCTGTTTTTTAAACTCATGAAACAGAATATTTTCTAAGAACATTGGTGGAGCTTTGACTTCCTGTTAACACGTGTGCATAAAGTAAGAATGCACTCCCATCAATATTTGCAGTAAGTAGATAAACTTAGGAGTACACTCAGAATAAAGAATTTGATGTGTAAAATTTCAATTCAAAAAAATCCAAACATTTTTTTTGGAAAATACTGCTGCTCCGGGATATATTTTATTTTTGTATCAATAGCATCTCAGGTGCCCAGTTCCGTACATGTAAAAAAGAAAGCTTGATTTCTTTCTCAGAGAACTGAATGTGTCAAATGCACAGCACAAACACACACATGTATATATACACACAGTCACATATACAAAGACAAGGCATTTGAGAACACATGCAAAAATCAAACACTGAAGAGTGTGGAAATGTCAAGCAGTTTCCCTCACCTTCATGCTTTGATTCTTTGTAGAAAAGAGTACCTATGAAACTTTTGCAAGCGTTGCTTTTCGTTTCCCCAAAACCACAGCAGGCTTCACACTGATGGACTTTAATCAGCAGCAAAGACACATCCCAGACACAAAGATCATCTCCATCAGTCAGCAGTGCATATGTTGTCACCCTAAAATAAGAATTGCTAAATGTTCTCAAGAAAAGTCTGCCAGAGTATTTTTAACATAGGCAAAGAAAATATTTTTACTTCACTTGTTCTTAGAGATGCCTGAATCATTTTGGCTGAAATTTTCTGGTTGTTTCTTCAGTGACAGATGGATTACAGATCTGACAGATGAGCTGAAGTTTCCACTATAGAAGAGAATTCTTCTGTGATTACCTTTTGGGTATTCAATCTGTCTACATAAAAAGATAGAATACACATTTCCATGTCTTTACATATGTATTTTTCAACTAAGCCACCATTTGAATGTGTCTTTTATTTTTTGTTTAATTATTCATTTCTTCCTTTTTCCCCTTACTTTTGTCCATAAGTCATTAGACAGATCACTTCCTCTAGTGCTAGGACTATAATTTTTACTCTTGTTTTGAATTGTCTCTCCTTTTCTTACATTCTAACATAGGCAACTACGCAAAGAACCTTTTTTTCATATGAAGAAAGCTAAAATTTGTAAAAATAGGGTAATCATGCAAAAGAAAGAGATAAGAGGAACTGATGAATGAATTTTGTATTTTGGTGGTCCGGTACATGGAGCATGTCAGTAGCACTCAGGTGTATTGTACTGAATCCTACTCAGGAGCAGATTGTGTGTGTGACCTTGATTTCTCCACTGCTCAATTCATGTCTGTAAGCTGGGGACACTGTTTCTCCAGTATAACTAGGTAATTAGAGAGAGAGGCATCTCTGGAGGCCATTTCATTCTATTCTAAAACAGCTGTTTAAAACTAGGAGATAAATCTGCAAAGGAAGTGACTGCCTCTCTCCATTGCCTTAGAGTGAACTGGGAGAAGTAACTTAGATTGGGTACTAAGTTCATGATCGCTGAAATTAAATGAGACATCTCACAATAGTAAGGAGCAAAGTAGTTTTGCTGCTTCAAGAAGTGGCTGAATTTTGATGTGAATAATTAAAATCAAAATTACTTCAGAGCCTTCTATGTTTCAAGAAAAGAAAATGTAGTTTGTTTTTCTCTCTATGCTTCCCCCGGATCCCCCCCCCCCCCCCCTTTCCTTATAATTGGTGGGGGGGTTTGATACATTGTAGCTCCTGAGTTTTAGCCAGTAGCCTTGAATCTTTGCAGCCTTTTAGGTTAGTACTCACTCAAAATATGCATGCTTCATGAAAGTTGAAGAGCAATGTCAGGTACTGATCTCAATCAAAGGAAGACATCAGTCCTACAGCCTCATTTGCAGCTTACAGACAGTTCAAGAAGCAGCTGACTACTTTCTCCGAAATGAGATGCTAATGGTAACTGCTGGTCACTAATCATGTAAACATGCCTTGTCCAGTTCACTGAAGAATCAAAGTAGCTATGAACTGTCTTTGGAGATAACAAACTAATCATCTTGACTTGCACAGAAATGGGCTGAGGTTGCTCAGAATTAAAATCTCAAGGTGGTATGAAAAGCTGTAACTTACCCACTTCAAAACCACTGTCTTCAGGACACTGCCTCCAGACAATGCAAGCAAAAGTGAAGTATCTGAGATCCAGAGGTGTAAGAGTGGGAAGCTATTGAGAAAGACTTGGGTGCAAGATGGACACACCTAAGTGAGCAATATGTACAACTGTACTCCATAAGCTAGGATCTCATACAGGCTTTCCTGTTTTAGCAAACTCTGTAAGGGCACTGATTCAAGTGCCAGCTCTTGATTAACTGTATTAATTATTAATCAGCTCTTACATACATAACAGGGGCTTTCCCAATTAGCAATCAGGAAGGACAAAACCATGCTGGTTTGGAAGGGAAGAAAATTTATTTGTGCGAACATAAGTTGTAACATTCAGTTCTCCCTTTGTACCAGACGAGTCCTTGGCCTGGTTTTATTGTTTTCTTTTGTATTAGCACAGAAGTAACCATAAATTCTGTGTCTTTCCTTTTGATTTCAGCATGCTATAACAAAACCCTCTAGCTGCTCACACTGGAGTGAACTGGATCTTCTTCTAGAGTCCTATAAAGAAATTCTTGTAACCAAAAGGAGGTGATCCTGCCCCTCTACTCTGCTCTCGTGAGACCTCTCTTGGAGTATTGTGTGCAGTTCTGGTGCCCTCAACATAAAAAGGACATGAAACTGTTAGAACAAGTCTAGAGGAGGGCCACGAGGATGATCAGGGGACTGGAGCACCTCCCATATGAAGACAGGCTGAGAAAGTTGGGGCTGTTCAGCCTGGAGAAGAGAAGGCTGAATGGAGACCTCATACCAGCCTTCCAGTATCTGAAGGGGGCCTACAGGGATGCTGGTGAGGGACTCTTCATTAGGGACTGTAGTGAGAGGACAAGGGGTAATGGGCTCAAACTTAAACAGAGGAAGTTTAGATTGGATATAAGGAAAAAATTCTTTTCTGTGAGGGTGGTGAGGCACAGGAATGGGTTGCCCAGGGAGGTTGTGAATGCTCCATCCCTGGCAGTGTTCAAGGCCAGGTTGGACAGAGCCTTGGGTGACATGGTTTAGTGGGTGTCCCTGTTCATGGCAGGGGGATTGGAACTAGATGATCTTAAGGTCCTTTCCAATCCTAACTATTCTATGATTCTATACATGTACAAATTGAGGAGTGGAACTGAGGCATACAAAACACACCCACAAGACAGTCAGATTGTTACTCTCGGTATTCTTCTGTACTATCTTGTAGCTAAAGTAATTTGTAGTTATTATCATACTAACCTTACTATTACTTGTAGTTAGTCAGAAAACATCCTTGCAAAGCAATATAGCTTTTTTATCTGCACCTTTCCAGAAGCATTGCCCTTACCCCTCAGACAAAGTCCTAAGACATATTTGGCTCTTCCAAAGTATCCTGCTGAAAAACTAGAAGTTCAAACCCCAAGTTAATTCAGAAGCTCACATTCTGATGCCTAGGTGGGTTACAACAGCAAAATCACATCTAGTTGATGGATTATATGTATACTATCTACTGCAATGCATCTTAAGTTTTCTGGGTAGATCGCAGTATGAAATTATAAGATGTTAAACTAGGCGATAAACATGCACATAGGTGAGATGGGAAGAAGACAGTGAAATGTTTTAAAAATTTTGTTGCCAGTCCTCAGTGTCAGCATTTTTCCTTTCCTGTAGTTTTAAGAAAAAAAAAATCTTCACGTTGAAGTTGCTTACTTTACTCTGTTTCCCATCCCCTCCAGTAAAAAGGTGTATTTGCTTGAACAAATCTTGATACTTGATTCTTCACATGATACTATGTTCACCATGATGTGACAGGATGGACTCCAACTGAGCGTGAAGCACATTCTGTTATACACGTTTTTGAACAATGAATTCAGATACAGCTGTTTGATGCATACGCATTTTAGCTTTGGATCCACTACTGTCTGCTGATGATTACTTATCATTCTTTTCCCCATGTATTTGATTTTATACAGTAAAAAACATGATGATACATCTGATATATGTATTTAAGACATCTGCAGATTCTTGTTTCACCGCTTTTGCTTAAAGGATTGTGTGAAAATGTCCTTACTAGAGTATAAAAACTAGGTTCCAATCAAGCACAGCTTAATCCATATGCATTTTGTGTTTTTCAGGGAGTCACTAAGTGTTATAAATCTTCATTTCATTGGGTTCCTCTTCTGTTTCAGAGAGCAAAAGAGAAATTAACATTAGTTTTAATGTGTTTCATTCTTACTCTGATGATGTGTGAAAGGTTTGCTGGGATCTTTTTCAGGAAAAATTCAAAGCAGAATTTTAAAAAATGACATCTCCTGCCCTTTCCATCTGAATTTCACATGATGAGGGATGAGAATGAAGTTAGTTGGCCACACCTGACTTGATGGAACTGGTTGTCAGAGGTGTCTAAAATTTCCTGCTCATTGTTAAGTAGGGATAGGATGTCATACTGCAGTTAAGAAAAACTGCAGATGTAGTCAATAAAGTACTTCATTACAATAAAAGAACAAAAAAGATTTACTACCACCTTTAAATTTAATTAGATTATAATTTTTCAATACAACCTATATATTCCTTATGTTTCTCTCAAAATGCTGTTATTTCAATTAAGTATATTCATATCTGGCATTTATTTAGTGATTGAAATTAGAACATGTTAGACAAATGAATGTTAGAAAAAGGAAGCTGTGCATTTTCACAGATTTGGTTATATGTATGTAAGTCTATAATGTGGGGCTGTAACTCCTGATTTTAAGCCTGAAGATGAGACAGCTAAATAGGGATCATAGTGTCCATCTTTAATGGCAGAGTATAGTGAAGATAGAGCCAGACTGTTCTTGGAAGCATAGAGTAAAAGAGAAAATAGAATTGGAATCAAGAAAAAAATCTGACTGGATATTGGGAAAATGAAATTTCACAAAGAGCTGTTAAGCTCTGGAATTGGTTGAATGGGAAGCCTGTGGCCCTGAGCAGCTTGACCAGGAGAAGCTTATCTCCAGAGATCCGTTCCAACGTAAATTACTACCTGATTCTATACAGGAAGTTTTCAGTAGAGTTGTAAACTGAGCCTTAATCTCCTATATATAACATAATGTTAACTGTGTGAGCATCAAGAACCTGTTCCCTATAGTTTTCTGCATTATGTTTGTATTCTCTTGAGCATAATAAGGCTAAACTGAATTTACAGTCTTCCCTGAGTAAGCTTACTAACGGTACTATTCTTAAACAAGACATCTGGTCTTCATAAAACCTGTAGGAGCTTTATGGCTTGAAGACCTTTATCCCTCTGAGAACCTGTTGAAGCTGGCCAGTGTTTAAAAAGCCATAGACACACAGAACCACTATGACTATGTAAATGTATTTTCTTAGGAATCCACGCTATTATTAATATGGTTATGTGCCCATCAGTCAGCTGTGATATCTTAATATCATGCACATTGGTTCTTTTACTTAGCTTCCTGGATGTATGCACTCATGCACCTGGATACAGGCAGAACTTGTAGAGGACTTTGTAGATCCCTTCTCAATTGTAGCCCTAGGTTTCTTTTCTCTGCAAATGGGAATATGAGGGATTATGCTTCTGTGTTAGTCCATATTGGTTTATTTGAATGATTTTTCTGACAATGTTCAGCCTGGAGAAGAGAAGGCTGCGTGGAGACCTCATAGCAGCCTTCCCATATCTGAAGGGGGCCTACAGGGATGCTGGGGAAGGACTGTTCATTAGGGACTGTAGTGACAGGACAAGGGGTAACGGGTTGAAACTTAAACAGCAGAGGTTTAGATTGGATATAAGGAAGAAATTCTTTCCTGTGAGGGTGGTGAGGTACTGGAATGGGTTGCCCAGGGAGGTGGTGAATGCTCCATCGCTGGCAGCGTTGAAGACCAGGTTGGATGAAGCCTTGGGTGACATGGTTTAGTGGGTGTCCCTGCCCATGGCAGGGGGGTTGGAACTAGATGATCTTCAGGTCCTTTCCAATCCTAACTATTCTATGATTCTATGTCCATGTGTGTACATATGCAGTTGTGTCTTTGTGCAGGACTGCAGCCAGCAAGATCTGCAGTTCATTAGTAAAAGGATTAGTACCAGTTCTTTCAGTCTTTGTTTAATGGTGGTGTCAAATTTATAGAGACAAAGCTAATACTTCAACATTTTGATGCTTGGATTTTTTTAAAAGAGTGGTGTATATACGAATGAGAAGGTTCCTGCATGGACTTGGACTCCTGTTCATTGGCTGTAGCTTAATTATTGCAGATTATTCACATTGTAGAGTATCAATAGCCAAGATAATTGTGTCTGAAGCCAGTAAATCCTCTCAACAAACTCTCAGAGTACTAGTTACTAAGGGGGAGGACAGGACTCTCGCAGAACTTCAGAGATGAAAGGTGCACATATTGAAATGATTTTTCTCAAATTTATGGCCATATGCTACAAAGTAATGATTACTTGTAACATAAGATCATAAAATACTTTGCTGTATTTAAATGTAGTGGGGGGACTTTTGCATGTTAATAGCTCTACTTAATGAATAGAAAGAAACCATGGTGGAATGGCTGAGGGAGATATTGTGAAATTACGGTAGCATCTATATGTTCTTAAGAGAAATAAAGCCATTTAAGTTCTCTTAAAAATCTGAAAAACTTTTGTTTTTGCTGTTATGTGACTATTTATATCACTTCACCCTGATAGTTTCTGAGATAAAGGAATAGGGTGACATTAGGATTTTCTAGTAGTGATTGAGATAAACATCTAAGCTCTGTCAGAAGCCCTGCTAGTAAAACGTGGTAGAAACCCATGTTTTGACAGGTACTGTATTTTCAGACCAACTAGCAAGTATTCATGTAGCCCTCTGAATTTTTATCAGTTCTGTTCTATTACCCTTTTCATTCTGACACCATAAAAGCATATGGGTTCAACAGAAAAGAACATATTGTCACTTTTATAATTTATGCTAATCTCGAACCACTCCATAAGCTACCATAAAGTTCATAAAAGTGCAAGCATGTTACTACTTTTTTTGCATAGTTATTCTGTAGAATGAACAACTGAACATTAACTTGGGTCTTCAAAACAACTGAGTTTCATTACTAATGCTGACACCAGCTTTATGTAATATTTCTCTTATCTTTGAGTCCACTATACCACCTTTTTCCATGCTAAAATATCTATTGTTACTGCTTTTAAACAATTCTCAGTACTATATAGATATTATTTCTACTGTGGGTATTATGATGATGATGGTGAATCAACTCAGGCAGATGAAATAAGGTGCAACATAATTTTTGCAGACATAGTAACTGACAAACTAACCTTGCAACTTTCTTACATAAACTTATTTTCTGAATAAAAGAAACAGAGTAGATGCTGTTCTTCTGAGCTCTTAGTAAAATATCTGTTCCATAGGAGAGACATAGAAAATAATTAAACTAGAGAAATGAGTAAGAAAGAATTACCTGAAAGGAAAATGCTGATACTGATGCCAGGATCATTATATTACTGTCAGAATTCTCTTAAGGATCAAAATAGGATAAATGTTAAAATCAGTGAAGCAACGTGTTGTTTAAATTTGTTGATATCCTAAGGTTCAGAGATACTGCAACAATGAAAGCTTGATGGAGAATCAAGAGAAATTGTATGATCCTGAGAATCTGTCTGATGAGCATAAATGAAATTTAATAATAAGGATGTCAAAAGACTCTTAGGAACTAATAATAATCTAAGCATTACTCTGGAAATGTCAGCAGTTGGAATTTACTAAGAAAGAAAAAGAACGTATCACATTTATTGATCACAGGTCAAGTATGAGCAATATGTATCATATGGCTGTGAAAATGGGATGTGATCCTACATAATGTCAATCTAAATATTTCCAGTCAAGTTTGGAAAATATTAACCAAATGTTAATAGAGCCTACATTTTAACAGATACTGTGAGTAGTTCTGTTACACAAGTCACCCATGTTGAAGAAGGATAAATTTAACTTCAATGAATGCAAATGAGAACTGCTATAATAATCTGGAGAGCCTGAAAAGTATATAAGCATGGTGTACCAAATGTAAATTGTTTAGTAAAGGTCTAGAAAAAGGAAGGAAGAGGGGATATGGTCAGTGTGTATAGATGGGAGTGTGGGCTAGATGATCTTTCGAGGTCCCTTCCAACCCTTGGGATTCTGTGATTCTGTGTTAGGAAGAGACCCAGAAGTATAGCTGTTTTCATTAGTGGACATTGATGGTATTAAATTAAGTTATCCTCTGTCATTCAAGAGTGCCACAACCTTCCAGTGGGAATATGGAGGACAAAAAGTAATTTGTACATGGTATTTGATTCATTAACAAATAATTTGTGATAATTACCTTCAGGGGACTAGAGTCAATAGTCCAGATAGTCCCATCCTATAAAAAGGTGTCCATTCTGTATAAGAAGTACTCCTGAAGTCAGTTGCTGAAAAATTATCTACTTTTGGCTCTTAATGAGGTAACCAGGGCAAAGGAGGGGAGCTATAGAGGTAGTTTATCTGTATGTAATTGAGAGCGAAGCATCTGTTGAGAGTCAAAGTAGCCTTAGGATGAGTCTCTGTTAGCATTTCACTTTGGTTCATGTTTTTGATTTGATTTGTGACACGAGATGTTGGGCATATTCTAGAGTTCTTTCCACTAAAATAGATGATTCACTTTGGGAGCCATCCTTTACACTCCTGAACAGTTGACTACTCAGTCCACAAACTGGCAAGTCAGAAGTAAGATTTCTTGAAATGTATTGTGCACACTGGACCCTTAGTACCAGCTGCTCCTCTGTATTGGTCTGCTTCCATTGTATAGCTGCTCGTTAATGCAGATATAACTCATGCATCTCCAAGGGCTAAGCATGATGGGGAAGTAGCAAGCCCCACACTGACTCTGGAAATCTGGCAATGGATGGCAAATGACTTTACTGCTAATGTGTACAGATGACAAAGTCTTGTCGCAGAGCTGTCAATATCTTTAGGAGTTTGATGTCCTTACATTTTATTGCAAAATGTGCAAGAATGTTAGCTACAAAGAGAACTGTTTATAGCACAGAGGAGTGAATCATGTTATGTTTCATTTAGTCCTTGGTAGTGGGTTCCCACTATAGTAACTATTTGCTTCAATTGTTATGAATGAAACGAATGAGTAAGCTGGCTCAGAAACAGAGACTTGAATTTGGCTTGGATGTATCTGTTGCAGAAGCACTGGTAATCTTAGGATGAATATTCTCCATGAGAGTTTTTTTATGTTTGATTAACATTAAAATGATTACATTAAATTAGATTTGGATTTTATTTATTGTCCTTTTCTCTCTATGTCTCATAAACTACATTCGTGCTGTCTTTTTCTAAAGATGAAAAGAGCTGAAAGCTCTGCTTTGCTTTCTGCACAGTGCAAGACTGTATGAAGAGTATACATGTTAGTTCATTACCAAAATGCAATAACGGAGAAATTATTGTGGTACCAGCATGTTTTCCTGCTATAGATTAGCTATTAAAAACTTTCACACACAGATTGCCTGTGATGAATGATACCAGGCATACATAAAAGTGAAGAAGCTCATGTAGATAATCTACTTTCATAACAGTAAATCATATCATGTGTTTGTGTTTACTTTAGAGTCTATGAGAAGTAACAGAAGATAGTGATGACAGGAGACAGAAAATGTGTTGACCTTTTCTTTTGTCTTTGTGTACGTGCAACTAAGTCAAAGTTACAGGCTTCACAAATAATTGTATCATAGAAGGGAAGTGGACCAAAAAAAACCCCACCATAATTAATTGCTTAAACCTTTGTTTATACACAATACTATTTGAAAAGTTATATTTAATACCCACATCTTTATCCAAGGAACAGTAATTGATATATAGGGTAGTTAATGTATGCTACGTGAGAATTCCTATTGGAATGTGTAATCTCCATTACTCTGCAGTGGGAGGTAAGCATTAAAACCAGGTGAGGTCTTGGGCAAAAGGCAGCCCCAGAAATGAATTATGCTGGAACCCTATATCCCCTTTTTACTAAACATTTCACTTTTGATTTGGTACTGCCTGAGGATACCTGTTTCCAAATTAGGAAAAGGACTTGGACTTGCCTTTAACTCATTCCAGGGCAGCACTTCAGGTATCTCTGAATGACTGTATGTACTTCAGTCTCTGCTGTGGAGTCATTATGCATTGTAAAACTAATGAAATGTTCACTGGCATAAAGACTAAATGGATATGTGGTCAATCTCTGAATTTCTCTTTATTTGGCCAAATATTTACTTAATTTGCACAAACGTGGTGGAGCTTCTGTAGCAGGAATAGAAAGAACCTTTTTAAACCCAGGCTCATCTCTTGGTGGAAGGGGTATTTTCTGTGGAATGTGCAGGTGCATAACTTTCCTGGACAGCAAGATATTGGGATCTGACATTCTTAAAATGTTAATTGTCCATCCAGAGGCTGCTGGATGAAAGAGAGCATGTGGAAACATGCCGTTCTGGCATTTGCTTTCTGTATGGTTGGTTCTCAGATGAGTGAGGGCAGAGAGTTGCCTAAACACAGGTTATTTTACATACATTGTTGTATTCAAGACCTCTGCTTGAAATTTGCAGCTCACTCTGGCCCTGTGGGAAAAAAAAAAGAAAAAAACAACTTCAAACTTAAGAAAAGCAAAACTTAAACTGTAGTGTTACTGAAGCACCTGTAAAGATTTACAAACTTTATTTCTTACATTTCTGTAAAATCATTCTGATACATAGAAGGACTTTGTGCCACCAATGTGAATGTTCTCTGTTTTCTATCAAGATCTTGATGGACACCACTGATTCCTTTTAGAACAGAACATATCATTAATATTTTGCTTTCTTACTAACCTAAAACAGGCAATAAGACAGCATTCTCTTTCTCTAATGAACACCAGTGCTATTTTTAATGTAATAATTCTGTTCATCATTAAAGGAGGCTTATACATAACTCTTGACAATTTCAAAATCTTGAACACCTCTTCAAAGGAAATGACAGTGCTTTTTCTGTCACAGTTCTGATATATAGGGAATCTATAAGTTCTCTTGGGATCCACAATGTAAGAACAATAGTTCATATTATAAGCAGGAAAAGTAGGGATCAGTATTGTCAGTTCAAAACCAGTCAAATAAGTTTGGATGTAAAAACTCTGAATTTGTATATAGCTGAATGTTTTCAGGCAGAGCAAGCATTTCAGGGTTCAGTATTTGACTTGTGGCTTCAAACTAATTATTTCCTCAAGGGGCTATAGAAGGCAGTAAAGGAGATGGGGGGAGTATGTTGGGAAAAATGCTGCATCATTCCTCAAGAAAGTAGAGTATTGTCACCCAACATTAAGGGGATAGCATATATAGCTATACTATAAATTCTTACATGTGTTAGATGTGTAATAATGGGCTCAAATGTGGCATTGTAGGCTTTAAAAGTTTTTTTTATCACCTATCTTCCTCCCTTTATCATCCAAGTTTTATGGGGTTGGAGCTAATGCAAAAGGGACTCAACTATTATTTTCACAACTCATGGATAAACAGTCAGATCATTATATTGTTTATAACAGTTATATAGTATTATGAAATGAGAAAAGCAGCTGCCTCACAGTTGTAGCAATATGGCACAGATTGCTAACGTTATCAAATGAGTAATATAAAAAAGTAATTTAAAAATATTTTTGATAACAAGTTAGATCCATTTATTGCCAGGTTCAATAACAATTTTATCCCGTCCTTAGAATCTTTAATTTTTCTTCCCTTTTAAAAATTTATTTCTAGTGTGTATTTAATCAAAAACAATATTCACATTCAGACTAGGCTTGTGTTTTGAAAACCCTTCAATAAAACTTACTTTAGCAGTGTAAAGCTTGAGTAGCAGGCTCTGAGTCTTTTGAATTGTATGGGAATGAATCGAAACCTTTATGTTTAATCTCACATTTATGTTTAACCTCATGTTTTTTGTTTAACCTCATGGTTTTAGGCAATCTGACCTCTCTTTATCAAAGTGGTTTGGAAAACTGGCTACAAGTCTTATGGGTGCCCAGTTATTCACATGAAAATGTCTTATCCTGTTTTTAGTTTACCAAAGCTCACTCTTACCACTTTTGTAAAAAGATCCTGTTCAGGAGATGACAAGTGTGCCTGGAAGAATTAAGATGTGAAAAAGGTCCAGACTAACTCCTGATTTTTGTGAGGACATAATGTATGTTTCCTTCTGATCAGCTCCTGTTTTGTTGATTCCCATCTGTTAAGTCTATATCAGAAAACCCTGTTGACCCTTAAGGCTTATCATTAGTGAACTGAATATAGACATACAGGTCTTACTGTAACACTGTATTGGTGGGACAGGGCACTGAATAGGTATCCTAAGATCCAAATTCTATTTCTGTTGATTTCTAAAAGATCTCAAATGAGCCATTTTTGTAATTTCTGCTTCTATATTTGTAGATTTTTACTTGCTGTGTCTTTTGTGTGTGCTGAGGTAATTTAATTCACTGAAGCATGGGCAAATTTAATGTGATTGGGACACTGGGTATCTTTTTTCCCTGAGACCCCGCTGTTACTGATGCAGTAATAAAAACAGTTGAGTAGTAGGTGGTTAGATAAGGTCACCTACGTGACTGGTATGTATAGATCCACTGGAAGCACAAAAGGTTTATGGATCAACGTGTCACTACTTCAGTAAAGAAGTAGTAGGAGAACCAATGCAAGGTAGACTCAGGGAGGTACAGACTAATACTCAAGAGGTGTCAAAAGCTGGTTTTATGTGAGTACAATAACATATAACCAGAGGTATTCTTCATGAGGAGGATTTCATTTGTGAATGAGGTATTCTTCTTTGAACTTGAAAAGATAAAGAAATACAGAGCTATGTTATAGGTTTATTTATTTTTTTTCTTCTTTTTAAAGGAATAAAAAAGATAGGTGAGCGAGAATTGATTGTGTGTGGTTTTTTGCTTATCAAAGTAATAGGTATCTGCTGGCTTGTTATAATTGTCATTAAGACATTTAGAATGTCAGCGTGTGTTTTGAATCGGTTTGGAAGAAGGAAATTGCTATTTAACATTGAAAGGATAGTTATTTTGAAGGTGCAGTACAACGAGAGGACAAAGAGGTCTGAAAATGTGTGAAGTCTATTGTTGTAGGTTTATTACTGTTCAGCAATGTTACATGCTAAGAAAGAGATCCAGCCTACACAGAGGTTACCGAAACTTCCTGTTTATGTTGCTTATAAGGGTCCCATCATCTCCCAGTGTAGCTGATTAGAATAACTTGTAGCTATGAAAATGATCATGTAATCAAACACATAAATGTGTTTTTTAATTATTCACACCTGCACCCATTCAAAACAACACACCCTGCTGTATCTTTTAGATGCAGCAAAAACCAAACACACTATTCAGATTCAATGTGCTATTTTAAAACGCCCACAATTTGTTATTTAGAGCTCAGATGTTGCATGTGTTTTTTTTTTTTTTTCCTTACACATAGCAAAAAGCACTGTTTGTCATGCAGGGAGATGTACAATTTTGTTTCATTTAGTATTGAATGCATTGTTCCATCTGAACTGAAAATAAAATGTTGGGTGTTGGACTTTTGTAAGAAATCTAAAGGCAAAGAGAAGTGGATACATTGAACATATATTTTATCCAGCAGTGGGGAATTACATCATTCCCTCAAGACTGTGAGACAAGGATTCAGTTCCTGCTTTTCTGCAAGGAGGTCTGAAGCCATACTGACACCTGTAATGCTACTTGTAATTCTGTGTTAAGGCTGAAAAATGGTGAAGTAGAGGAAGGAAACTGGTTCATGTCATAGAAGTAATTGGACAGTCACTGAAAAAACCCTACTAAAGGATACCACCACCTTCTCTAGTGATATATATTGGATAAACTGGAAGATCATTTTAGCACATGAATCACTGACTCACAGAATATTAAGTAGTCCTCACAGCGTAAACCCATTCTTACAGGAAAGATAGCTACTGCAGTGCTTATCCTTCATGCTGATATCTAGACCAACTCTGACACTACATCTGTCTTTGTCTGATTTGGAAAAGGGATCTAAACACTCTATTGGAGTATGCTAACTGCACTGGAATACTGGCCCACTTCTGTCTCATATGTGTAATATATCTAGAGAAGAGACGCTGATATTTTGTTTTGACAGTGACTGCGATTTTATATGAGCTGTCCATTGCTTCTGGTTTTGCTCTCTGTCTTCTTATATATTCAAGGAACCCCTGGGAGTCTGCTTGGCCTGTCCAGGCACAGCAAGGTTTACTATTTGAACTTATAGAGCCCCAAGGAGGTTGCTGGACACACTCCAAGAAACTTGTCATAGTCACAGAATCTTGATTCTCTTTATTTGTATATGCTCTCCTATGTCATTCCCCCCATGGTGGTAATTCACATCAGACCTCCAGGCTGTTGCTGTTTCTATGCCATAAAGTCTGTCTATATCACCTATCATTATTTTCAGGTCAAGCTACAAACAGGCCCTTTTCTTTTATGGTTGGTGCTGCTGCTTTTCGCATTACCTCATCTGGCTCTCTTTCTATGAGAAAAAGCAGAGAAGAAACTCATAGCCTAATACTTTACTTGCTCTTTGCTTTCTCTTTTTCCACCTTTCCTCTGGGAGGACATGTAAGGAGTCTCCCATCTTTTCTCACTTGTTTGTCTTTTACAATTCCTTTCCAAATAGGGATAAAAGAGACTAAAACTTGCCCAACAACAGTGTAACTCTGCCCTACATTCCTCCTCTCTCCTTTAATGTTTATAATAAAACTCTGTAACATTCCCTTCATCCAAACAAATGCATACATTTACTTTAAAATCAATCTGTTCAGTAAACCCTGTGTGGCCAGTGATGCCAGTTTGGGCATGAGCAGTCAGCATACTCAAGCACAGTGGCACTGAGCTACCAGGATAGAATTACTCTCTATTGTAGAATGGAAGGAAGAGAGAGGTGGACAGTCTGTGTCAAGCGGAGAGGCTGCAGGGTCCAAGATGATGGTCACCTGTATTGTCCTACACCAGGTTAGTTGAAGCCCAGAGGCTCAAGTGCCACCAGTTTGTGGCCTTGCCCACAGTGGCAGCTTTAATGACGGCTGTTCACAAGCACTGCTGTAAAGCTTTTGCTGACGTGTCAGTCTATAAACAGCTGGATTTAGCCCAAGGATGTGTAGCCTTTCAGAAAGTCTCTAAAAACACCAGCTGTAGCTCCCTTTATACCTAATGCCAAAGGAGAAAACCCAAAAAAGCTATTGTTGAGCTCTTTAAAATATTTTAACAACTTCATCATTCCTTCTGGCAAGAAAGATTATGTGAATGTGTTTCCTCATAAAATCCACATTGGTGGAAACCTGATTTCAGTTCACATGAGGAGACCCACAGTTTCAGTTCTACCTGCTCATGCTTTTCTGTTTCTCCTTCTTCTGAGCTGTGTAGTCTGCAGTTTCACACACAAAATGGTTACTGCAGATAGAGCTTCCAATTGTGAGGATCCTGAGTCCACCACCAGCCCTTTCTGTAGCTGCCTACACCCCCGGCACTCCCTCCACCCTCCCCAAGGTCCAAGACCCCATTTCAGCTGTTGGGGCCACCAGGCCCTGCCCCAGTGATACTGTAGCAGGACCCATCTCCAGTTCCCACAGCCCTGCCCTGCCTGGCCATGGATCTCCTGAGTCAGGCCCACCCATGGGTCCATATCTTGGCCTAGCCTTGGCCTATCTGCATCCCCAGTAAGGTGCCAAGTGCTCTCTGATTACTTTGCTTCTGGCTGGAATGGTGGGACAGGCACTGTTTGGTGGTTTTCCATGAGACCATGGCCCTGACAGCGAGTAGAAAACCAAGGGAAACTTCACAAAAAGGGAAACATTGGCCATTTTGAAAAATAAAACCAGCAAATTTCAAACCATGAAATTTTTATCTCAAGAGTCTCTTCCTTATCTGTACCTTCAGAGAGATTTGCATATAAAGACCTGTAACAACTTCTTTGAGGTACCATAATCCTGCTCTGGATGGGGCTCCCACTGGAAGTGCCCACCCAACTGTTCCCAAGTCCGCCTGAATCTTGTACCCTGGCTTTGTGTTTCTGTTGTTTTCCCTATGCTGGCAACTCTTCTATTTTATATTTTTTTCAGCACATGAGGGGTGGGAGGTAATCATGTCCAAGGGAAACTGCAGGGTGTGGGTGGTCCGTCTATCTTTAGATGCAGCAGCATGGTTTTAAAATGACTTAATCTGCTTGAGGCATCCTAAGAAAGCTTCATCTGTGCTTCTACTAATACTTCCTAATCGTGATTCTACAAATATAAACCTCCATGAGAAGACTCATAAGCGACTTAAATAAGGAGTTACATCACCTCATGGTAAATGGGTATAAATGGATTAAAGTCATGTAAAGATAGAGTGCAACACAAAAACCAGCTGAGAACGTATGTGTGAGGGAGCATACTAAATAAAAAGCAATGGAAATTTGTACTGGGCTGCTTTTGCTCTATCTCTGAAATACAGAGCACTCAGTGTTCAATGTGCTTTTCCTCCTCAACAAATAAGGGAATAAGTTAGTTGTGCAACAACTTTTCAGATCATGATTTTTACTTCATTATTTTCTTTTTTCTTTCTTTTTTTTTATTTAAATATGCAGGGTCACTTTCTGACATAGAGTTTCCAAATGCGTATGGATAAAAGTAACTTCTGGTGCACGGAGACATAGGTTATAACTTCCAAACAGCAATGTGGAAGCATGCTACCCTTATAGTGATGCATCTGTATCAAAATGAGCATATCCTCTTCACCTATGCTCAATGGTAGGTAGGTATTGAAATAGTGTGGAAAACTTGAATGTTTTAAGGTGACTATGAAGACTTACGAGAAATATTGGAAAGAGTGTGTGGTTTAAAATGAGACAAACACAAAAAACAGTAACAGAAAGAGCTCATAAAAAGCTTAATTAGAGTTTCCAGAACATGTTGGTGGGCTTCATTGATAGCCATTGACAAGAGCTAAAAATCCTTAAGTTGTATCAAGAGCCAGATGAAAAAAATAGGTCAAAGAAAAAGTTGGTGATGTGCGACAGAGCTTGACAGAATCCTTTTAGTCACTCGAGCTTCTTTCTGGACATTTTGTTCCCTAAACAGTGCCCTAATGGCCTACCAGTTCATGTTCTGGTGATGGCAGCCATGTAGCTTATTTTACCTCCACTAGCATCTTTATAGAGGTACATAGGAGAAGGCTCTGTCTTTTCCTAAGGTTACCACGGCCTTTTGATCAGTAAATGCAGCACAGGAATCATCATAATTGGTCAGATTTATAAAAACTGTTACTAATGTTATTCCTGACAACTTGGCACCCTGCTTTCCTTCTTTATATTGAATGTGACTTTGCCTCAATATGCTTTGTACTTCTGCAGAACAGCTGTAATAACAGGTTAATGCTCTTATAGAAGGAAAAATAATCTTCTCTCATTGGCTGTGATGATGCACTTGGCTTTTTTGTACGCCGTTTGTTATGGTATTATTTTCAGTAGTGGTTTTTATTAAGCAGGAAATCAAACTAGCGTTTTTTCCTCAAAAAAGGAGAGGGCCTGAAGCTGATTGTTGAGACAGTGTATTAGCGATGTAGGGATCTGGAGGAACAGGAAAAGGCCTATGAACGTTGAACTCCTGTATTACTGATTTTTTAAATGAGTATGGAATATTACTTGGCTTTTATGCTCATTTTACTGACTTATAAAATGGAGGTTCTTTCTGTTCTTTCATATGGCAGTTACAGCATTATCAATCCAGAGTGCTCTTGACTGATTTTAAGAATTATACTGTTTCTTTTTTAACAAACCTATAATAAGATAAAACATCTAGCAACTGAAGTTTAATAATGTCTGAATTACATGCCCATACACTGAATTGCCAAGTCCTTGTTTAATGTCATTTAGCATTAGCCTGTAGGCAGGCAAAGTCTCTTAAGCTTTGATATCATGATCCTATATGTTATACTGAATACTACTTTACAAGTATTTCCTATTGTCTCAAAGAATGGCTGTTAGGTCAATAAGTAATTAGTGTCAAATATTTTCACATGACGTGGTGTTGTTTTTTGAACCAAAGCTCTCTTTCCTTAAAGACTGCATTGCAGAATAATTTCTTGAAATGCACACTGCTATATGACAAGAAGGATAAAATGAAATAGAGAACTTCTAATTCATTGCCTACTGTAGGCTCTTTGAATGAATCTAGGCAGAAATATATTCTTCATTGTTACTAAAAATAGATTTCCTATGTTTGGCAAAGTTCCTTTTCCCTTTGATAGGAAGGGGGAGTCAGCCTTTCTTGATGAAATCATTTCATGGCTTCAAAACAATGGTCTGCAGTTTGACAAGGGAGGTAACATGAAAAAGCCTCAATATTTTATAGCCTGACAGTGTTTAAAGACACCATATTAAAAAGGACTGCTGGTGCTTTGTCACTGTGTCAGATTATTTTGACAAATGATATACAATATTTTGTTATTTTAAAATAAATTCCTAAGTAGTTTTTGAAGATGCTTTTTAAAAATAAATTCAACTTACTTACACTGAGTTTATAAACAAAGTCTCAACAGATTTCACATAATACACATTATATGTGTTGGAATTATATATGACATCTACTAATGATCAATAGGTTAAGTATCAAGTGTTAAATGATTTGCAATTGTAAAAGGTCATAGATTGCATCTACAGAATAATTAGACATTTGAAACATCAACTGCTTAAACCAAACATAAGAAAAAAGGTATTTAGTGAAAATTTTACCTAAAGATTTTATGCTATCCTTCCACTGAGGAATGTTTCTGTTATCTCCTGAGAATATACATCCTGTAAACTGAACAGGAATACAACATTCTTTTCCAGCTGAAAAATCCTTAGGAACTATTTTTATGATTGTTTTTTTGTATAGTTACAGAAAAAATTGCAAACGTATTCATATTCGTATCAAAGGTGCATTTCAGATACGAATGAACCGTAAGACTTCATCTGTCTTAATGGATGGGCAAAGTTCCAGGGCAAAATTCTGGCACTCTCACCAAGGATGACATTTTTAAAGCCACGGAAATGTATAAAAGCAGGAGAAATAGGGAAGAAAATATGTATCTTGTCATGTAACTATTGCCAGCTGCTGTTGCAACATCAAAATCTGTATATTAGGGTTTGTTTCACTCTACGAATCTATTACACATAAAGGTATCATGAAAAATAGATTAGGTACAACTGATACTCGCTCTCAGAATAACATTTGTGTCCCTTCTCTTATGTAAATATTCTCTTTATTTCAAGTATTATTGTTCATCATCCTAACACCCATTACCGTACACTGCTTATCCCTATCCAAATAAATTAATTCTTTCTGTTTTCTTGTATGTTTTAAAGATATATATGACAAAAAAAGATAAATAAAAAATTAAAAAAAAAAAGCCTTTAACATTTTTCTGGTATTCTAATACATCTCCTACATTAGAAATTAAGGCTGGCTCATTAGCACTCGGAATATTCACTCACTATGTGAAAGCTTTAGGTAGTAAATGTTAAGGGTAGACATCAAGCATCTAAATACTAAGGAAAAAAAAAAGGACTTAGAAAACCTTTAGATTGTCACCATTTAGTCTTCAGGCTTATAATTAGCCCTATTCTTAAATTACTCTTAATCAGCTGAATAAGTAGACTGGTTCTTGTGACACTTTGAGTTATAAAGGCTGTAAGTTAGGCATCTAACTCTGAGGCTACGATTCAGTTTTCTCACTGATGTGTTAGAGGTGTCACATCTTTATGGTGAAACACTCTTTGTGGTCCCATTCATACTGTCTAATTGGAACAAACCCTGGTCTGGCTATGTCTGAAATTGTGTCTGGGAGAGTGCAAATATGGTGTAGGCTTGTATGGGCCAAAATCATGGTGAAAGCATGCTGATTATAGAACACTATGTGAAAGTGTCAATGTTAGAAAATATAACCTGCCCCTACTTAATTTAGTAGAATAGAGGTAGTCAATGAATACCATGATCATAAAGTTATGGTGTGCTCCATGTCCTCATTATTCTGCCATTCTACAGCCAGGAATACTTGATTTAAAAGCCCAGAAAGAGAGTAAGTGAAAGACAAAGTGACCTTGTCAGTGGAGTTCAAAACACTCCATAAACAAAGCGAAAACTAAATCTGGGAGTTTTACTTGCTTAAGAAGTCTTTTAAATGTAATGTAGAAAAAGGAAACAACACCTATATATCCCTCCTTATTATTTCAAAGAGAGTAAGAACTGCTCAATTCCTTGAAAGCATGTTTTACCTTGTGGATTCCGAGCAGATGAATTCACCTTCAGCTTGAGGCAACAGAAAGATAAGAATTCGAGGTAGCCCGTTTCCTGCTTATGTAACCTTATAATGCAGATTGCATCCATTTTAATAGGAAAGGTTCTTCCTAAACCCTAGCTTATTTGTACTGCAGACTTTGTGCTTCATTCACCAGATCAGATGAGAAGTAATCCCTGAGATAAGGTGGATTCTCATCTTCTGGTCAGAATTTCAATCACGGAAAGATGCAGGAAATTCTTGAAGGATATTACTGATAGATGTGGTTTTTTTTTTTTCATTCTCTTTTAATGACACAGCCTGTGAAAAAATATTTATAGTTATTTGCTGATAGTAGATGTGTAATAACTCTTTGAAGAAAGCCTGCAGGTTTTTTTAGGCAATGAGTTCCACAAAGCTGAAGTAACCACCAAAAATGTGCAGTAAAGCTGGCTAGGAGCATTTAAAGTCTACTTTAAATCACAGCTATCAACAGAACCCATGAGCCTCAATTATTTAATCTGTGCAGATGTTGTAAATTGTTTTCATTATTTAATTATAATAGGAACAATTGCTGTCTCACAGTTTTGCAAAGTTATACACAGGGCTGTCACCGGTTCATTAAATATGTTGCCCACTAGGTGGGGGTAGACAGCCTTATTCAAATCGGTATTTCTGGAAGAGAAGAATATAGTCAAAGATGGCATAAACCCCACACTAAATATAGGGGGTTTTGAGAGGTTTGGTTTGGAGCTTTTTGGTTAGGTTGTGGGTTTTGGCGGTTTTGTGTTTATCTTGGGTTTTTTTTGTGGGGGCGTTGTTGGAGAACCACAGTGTCCGGTATTACAGGTGAGCTCATTACAATACAAACCAAAATTTGACTGGAAGGTAAGAAGGTGAATTACTGAAATACCACACATGGATATAATACTTGTGCAGCCTTATGTGAACTGATTATTTTCAAGTGTTTTTGAGCATCAGACTCAGTTGATTACAATAGGTAGTTCACAGTAAATTTTTAAATTTAGCCTTTGGAACAAAAGTGAAATTATGTACATTCTCAGAACACAGTGAGGCACCACGAGTCAGTGTAATATGATTTAATTAGCAAGTTCACAAGACACAAATATTGTATATGCACCTGACACATTCCATGTAAGCCTCTATTTCTGAGTGCAAATTGCATGGGAAGTCAAAGAGAAGTCAGAGGGGCTTCAATTTCTAAGCTGTGAGACAGTCAAATCACACAAATAAGACCAGATACATATATTGCAATGAATGACTGTGGGGTTTTTTTGTTTGTTTGTTTGTTTTTTTTTTCTGGAGGTCAGGAAGTAAAAAGATATTAAAATAATATACTTAAAATATTCTGAAAGCCTAGTTAGCAGAAAATGCCAGCTGTTGCAAATTCTAGCAGCCTTTAATAAAGCAGGTTAGTGGGGACTAGGAGGATGCTGTCAGACTGATGGTTTTTTGTGACCTGAACTAGCATTCAGAAAGAAAGCTACCTGGAATCAAAGGTTAGGAAATTAACCTACTGTTCTCCTTATTTTAAATAGCGTCTTTACTGATGCACATATTTCTTAATTGCTGCAACACAGTGTGATTTGAGACAAGAAGTTCATTATTTTATGAGCACATTCAATTTTGCTTAATTAGACAAAGCCAATATGTTATTTGAGAACAGACAATTAAAGTTCAATTTCCAGCACTTTCAAAATGTCATTTAAAAAAAATCAAAGTAAAAATGAAATCATGTTGTAAAATTCTAATAGTTCAAATTATTTGTGTGCTATAATGACTGTCCCATTTTTTTAGTTTAGACAAACTTTTTAAAATGTATTTTGTCACTTTCCACAAAGTGCAGATGTGTTACATCTTTTTCAGTCCCTGTTACCTTTTGTTTGCTTATGCTCTGTCTACTTCCAGAGGTTTGGGGATTATTTCAGCTAAGAAAGAACAGTTTTTCTATTTCACTATCATGTTCCAATTGCATCATTTTTGTCAAGCCTGGAACGAATATGCAAGGGGAACAAGAGCATAATTATATAATGTTAAACTTACTTATTCATGTTAATACTTTCCCATAATTGAACATCACAGAGAGAAATATTTTTTCTCTCTGTGAGAAGACATGCAAAACTCAAATGTGGAACTTAGTTCTATAGAGCATTTGTAGAAAAACTACTTGCAGCAGGTTCATGTCCTACCAGTGGTAATTAGTTTCTTTCACTAGAGCATTTAGTGATATAAGAAAATTTTAACAAAGCCAGTGGTTTTGCTTTAAAATAAAAATCAATACTTCAGAATATATACCTGTCTGATTTCTGTGGAATTCTATATAATAATATAAAACTACAACACATTACAAATATTTAAAGAAATTATAAGCTTCAAGTATGCCTTAATTAGATCTTTTCAGTGATAAAAATGAAATATAAGTGTATTGAAGTACTTTAGACTAACAGCCACGTATATTAAATAATACCTCAAATTCAAATTGGTTTAATGCAAGTTCAAAAGGATTTTAAAGAATCCTAAAATATAAGTTATGAAAACAGATCTAAAATAAATGTGCTGAAAATGTTTTTATTACTAGCAAACCACCCTGAATATTATACATTTTTAAGCAATATTTTACTGATAGGTTGCTTAATAGGACAAAAGAAGCACTTTCATATATTGAAGTAGTTCCAGGTGGTGTAGCAATACATACTCATATTGTACATGTGATGAATATTTGCCACTCTTCAGAGTATCAGCTTGGTTATCATAGAATGATTAGGGATGGAAGGGACTTTAAATATCATACAGTTCCAAGCTCCCTGCCATAGGCAGTGACTCCTTCCACTAGATTGGTTTGCTCAAACCCCTGTCCAACCTAGCCTTGAACACTGCCAGGGATGGGGCAGCCACAGCTTCACTGGGAAGCCTGTGCTAGTGTCTCACCACCCTCACAGTAAAGAATTTCTTCCTAATATCTAATCTAAATCTACCATCTTCCAGTTTAATGTGATTACCCCTTGCCCTATCACTACATGCCCTGGTACATTGTATTATATACTCTTTTCTTATTTGATGATATAACTGTGTTTTATTCAGTCCATTTAAGAAACCCTTAAATAAAGAGACATGCCAATGACCATAATTGTTTTTCACCACCTTTGTGCCACAGCAGGCTGTTCTGCAGCTTCTTTGAGTGATGAAACATCTCCCTTTTTACTGTACTACACCTGTCTCCACCATTTGTCCAGTGGCATAGATTGAACACTTTTCTAATCTAATTGTTCCACAGTCGCCTTTCATTTTTTCTACTGTAGACATAATCCAAAACCTACTGCCATTAAGGCACTTTGTAGACTTCAGCATAATTATGCAGTACCAGAAAAAGAGAAATCTGGATCCCACTTAATTCAGTGACAGCTTTTGTACCATGAAGCATATTTCACTATCAAGCTTTAAATTGTAATCTAAATATTCAAGTCAGTTTGAAAATACCAAACTTTTTTTTTTCCCCTGCTGTCTTCAAAATGCCAAGCAGAAATCTGAATAGGCATTCTGTGGACTGTGCAGTGCTTGATTGTTGAACCTATCATATTCTGCACACACCCTGTAGACATTAAATACATGTGCAGCCAGTTCAGCATGCTGTAAATGTGTCAGGTGTGTTAAACACTTTCTGCTACACCCTGTGAGCAATGCAGTGCATTCCTTATGATTTCAACTCTATGCAACTTCAGAGTTTTAATTGCTTTTTCTTTCAATTTATTTTAATTGCTCAGTGCACATCCGGGAATGCAATGCAAATGGCCAAATTCCTCCTTTCCCATCTAGATAAATCCCTTTTCCTCTAGACAGGAAAATAAAATGAAACAGAACAAAACAAAATGAACAGGGTATGTTCAGAGAAACCACAACATATAGCAAATCAGTACCAGTAAATTAAATACTGTACTGTCAAGACCTGCTCTCTGGCTTTGAGGCCAAGTGACACAAATAAGCCATATCTAATTAGCCATTACTGATCTTTCTTGCCCTTCAGAATGCAGCATCTGCATTCAAACATGTAAAAGAAATTCTCTTGGCCTTCATACTTCAAGCCATGTCTAGAAGGTGTCTGGGAGAATACTGGTTTGATCAGGCTAAAATCATGCAAAAGTACTACTCTAAGTACGTAACAAGATAAGGAAGGATTTGGCAAGGTTTAATATGTTGGAATAGAATAGTCCCAGTGCCTTTAAGAGAGATACGGGCTGAGTGAAAAGATTGATCAGAACAGATTTTTGCAGTATGAAGTCTTTGCATTTGCAAGGATTTTAGCAACTGAAATTTGGTTCAGTTTTGTATCAGGAAATTTTGGCTTCCTTGACTGTATAGTGCATTGTAATAAAGAGGAGGGTTTGGTTTTTGGTTTTGGTGGGGTTTTTTTTGTTTGTTTGTTTGATATTTTTTTTTTTGTTTGGGAAAGAACTTACCAAACTTTTTCTAGTAGCTGAAACTACCCACAAATTCAGATCAAATATATACTTTTGGTTGAACAAAAATCAATTAAACATTCCAACATATCAGAGAAGATAATTTGAGCCATTCCCAGGTGACATATTCTGATTCTGATATGCAGGAATGTATGTTGGGATCCAGGTGTAATTCCACAAATTCCGGCCAGAATTACCAGAACAGGCAGAGGAAAATTTACCAGAAGGGACAGGCTACTGTCAAATTCTGTCTCTTCCTAGTTCAGAACAGAAGTCTCACCAGAAATTTTCCCTCTCTTGCCCTGGTCTGAAGATATAGAGCAGCCTGGAGTGTGAAGTTGTTGCTATTTGTATAAATTGAATATTTATTAATTCAGAACATGGTAGCTACCTACCCCTCTTCCCAGCTGAGTGCTTGAATCACAAGGTTTGTGATATGCAGCACGAAAAAATGAATGCTGAATTATGTACTAATTCCTTTTAAAATCTGTGGGCTTGAGACTATAGCCTTCTCTTGATTTTGACAATTCCTTTGATTTTCAAGGAATGTAAAATAAAACTAACCCCCAAACTGAATCAAGTGTATCGGACTGAACTTACTTCTTTTAGATCTGTCATAACAGCAAGCACTCATTATCTACTGGATTTGAAATAGAAAAGAAAATCCCTCCAAAAGACTTTTTCATTTTATTTATTGGATATAACTTGAGTCTTTGAGAGGAAAAACACTTACTGCTTCATGTTACTCAGTATCCCTTTTCTCCCAGCCCTCAAGTGATGTTGAACAGTTATTTGATTTATGTTACTTTATTTTCCATGTTTTAGCTGGAAAGTCAGCAAGGACACTAACGTTCTGCATATCCTGGTGTGTATGCAAAATAAAAGGCTCAAAGCATACTAATGACTGCCAGTTCATGCTGTCTGTGGAGGATTACTAAGGATTACATATAATTATCTGAAATTGCATACTGGTTTTTGCCAATTTTTTTAAAAAGTGGAATTGATAGGGCTACTAATTTCCTACTAAGATTTTACTTTTATACTTTACATTTCATATTCTCTTACGAAAAATAAAAAAAAAATACTCTAATAAATGAAAGAGTTTGTGAAAGTCAGTTAATAATTAACATGCATAAATCTCAAAACTGAATATAAAAAGTTAGAGGCAATTCCAGTAATTTATTCTATATATTACAGAATCTTGTTCAGAATACACTTTTCAGATGTCGCTGTTGAGACCATGCACCAGGTTCTGATTTTCATTTTAGTGATGTAAATCAGAATAGCAGAATTCTGTGGGACTATTTCAGATTGATAGAATTTAAAATTATATTGAAAAAAAATCAGAAAATATTAAACAAATAAAAAAGAAGAAGTAAAAACTTAGCAAGACATTCAGATTTCATTGGAAAAGGGGAATGGAATTTATGGATACTCAGGTGCCACTTAAAATTGTTAGAAATATTGCTGTATTCTGTCTAACGTTTTTGGTACTAAAAATCCTTAGGTGCTTTGGTTTGGTTTTAGCAGTATGTGGATGTTTTTCAGGTCCTTGTAGTGTCACACAATTGAACCAGATGTTTACCATTCCAGTGGAGAATACATTAGTTTTTTAAAATAAAAATCCTTCTTAGTAGAAACTCTCATGGCTTATTTACTGCAATTGACCTCGGCCAAAATGCAGACTGATATGGTCAACCCAAACAGGGTAGACGAGTGACCCCAGTGCTCTGTGCCTATTATTCATGTAACAGTAAATAAGTAAACGCTATGCAGTTTTTGATGCTTAGTTTGAGAAGACTTAAGGACAAGGATCTTGGATAGAATTGGGCATTGCTGCGCACAATTGCAGTGTCAGACACACAGCGCAACTTTTAAATGCAGTCCAACAAGATCTCCTCATCAGTCTGCCTGGCCAGTTTACATGACCCCTCTTCCACTACCCTCCCCATGTTTTCCAGTTTCTTTGGTACAGGAAATGCAGGTAACAAAACTCATTGTAAGAACTTATGGAAAGAGAAAGTGATGTTTATTTTGTAAGGTTTCTAATTTGTTTCTCTTACTCATATCCTCACACTTCTGCCATCACGAGCTGGGGATTCAGATGATCTGGCCAGGACCACTTGTATGCCAGCTATTACGTCCTCATCCCTTGTGTCATCTCTTGTGGAATTTTTGATTGAAAGACTAGTTTTTCTGTTAGTCTTTTATACACTTTTAGATGCTAAAAGTTAGTTATGTGAGGAGTCTTTTGCATCAGAACTTAGTTTATCTAAGCCTCCATAAATACTGGGCAAGGTTGGCACTCATTGCCTCTTTTCCTTTGCTTGAAATACACAAATCTTTATGGCTACAGCCTGTCTTCCTTCTAGACAAACTAAAGAAATAATGGCATGTGTGGTGGTGTGCTGTACCTTTGTTTTCATTCTCCTCTTGTCACAGTGCAATGCCTTCTGCCAACAAGTAATCTGTGCTGTGGTCTTACAGACCGCAGACCTTCCAGTCTCGATAGAAACAACACATTTTCCAATTTTATTGCTGTGAATAGTGTTTTCTGTTAACAATATATGCCACTCTCTTAACCCTTGTTTTTCTGTTTCTTCTGATGTTTACATGTATGCATTTCCATTCATGGTTCATATCAATATTGCTATTACAGATCTCTTCAGAGAGTCTAAAAACTGAACTCCAAAACGTTGGAGGACACCTGAGGAACAAACTTAAGTGGCATTGAAGATGTTTTAGTTCTTTATCTGTAGATCTTAAAGAGAGACTCTCAGTAAAAATTAACAGTTTCAAACTGTGATGGTAGGTCTGTAGGGGTGAGACTGCCATGGTAGCATTATCACACATACTTGGCAAAAAATGAGAAGTTCTCTAGTTCAGAAAGGGAAACAGGAAAACCAGAAAACTATACATGAGATGTAGTAAAACCAGAATGGTTTTAGTCTGTTGCAAACACTTCCATCACACCAGCCCTTATTCTCATTAAGGCAATATAGAATGGACATAGGCAATTTTCTAGGCATATAATAAAATGAATAGTGGCTGTACAGCCAACAGGAGACTCTTGCAAAGTTTATGCTGTTATCAGAGTGATATTATATTATTTAAAAATCCTTGGGCCATATTTATTCTTATTGTCATAGGTGCATTGTTACTGTATGAGGAAAAGTTACTAGTTGTATTCGTTTTCTTAAGGTTCATCAAGAACTCTCACTTGCACTTTTAAAGTTTGCTAGAGGAGGCCTCTAACAGTTTCTTTCAGTCAGTTTGGTTGATCCCTCTACATTTTATGAAACGCACTATGAAATTCATTGTATTAAATAAAAGGTTTCCATAATAAAAATGTTCAATTTTTCAGCTTATTTGAAAAGCTTTATTTACATTTTTTTGGTCCCTGATAATGAATAATATGAGATTATGACTGGTACATTCTAATTATATTTTCCAGTCTATAGTATTACCATAATTAGTCCTTCCGATATAATTCTTGTCATTTAACCATGAATCCCAAATTCCTGATAGAACGTTATTATTGCAGGTTCCAAAAATTCATGAAAACCCACATAAAATTCCATCTCTACACCCAGATTACACCTTCTTTAGTGAAACTAATTAGTAGCACAGTTAAGGGAAAAGAAAAGGAAAGAATGCTTCAGTTCAGCCTCAGGTAATTAAGTATTTGAGAGACTAACAAAAAGGTATGCAAGAGGATTCCTAAAACAAGAAAGAATGTTTAGTGAAAACACAACATTCAGCAGAGGTTTTGAAATCATTGAGCATGTTACAGAGACAAGTAGGAAACCCCTCTGTAACATTTCACATACTAAGCAATGCTTGCAATAATGTAATGCTTAAGGCCTTGTTCAGGATTCACCTGATGAAACCAAAGTATTCAAAAGTGTCAAAAAAAGTATCTTGATTTCTCATCTTTCCTGTTTTACAAAGTCATAAAAACTGCTCAGTCTTTTCCTTCATGTAACTTTTATCTGAAGACTATGCAAATATTATTGGTTAAAGTAAAAGCTTAGAAAAAGAATTTCTTTTTTAAAACCTTATTTTAAATGAAGGGTTCCAAAGACTGAAGAGGAAGTTACATAGCAAAGTCTCTTTGATTGCCTTTGGGAGCTGAGGACATGAGAGCTGACTGTGCCCTTGAAAAAATTCCACTGAGAATCAGACAAAATTGGAGAACATCCCAAAGTATTATCTCACTAAAATCCTTTGGCTGCCCTACATCAGATGAGGAGGCCATGGGAGTGTGAATGTGTTATATGTAAAGAAATGGACAGAAACTACCTTTTGAGGTCATCCAGAACTGTAAAGGCTGGTGCTGACTGAAGGAAAAAAAAATGTTTCATTTTCATTATTTATGAGGATTGTACTGAACAAAAAAATATGTATGACTTAGGTATGAATGCATGTAGAAGGAGCTCATCAAAAAAGCAACATATGAGGCAGATAAAATGAAACCTCTCAGGACGCCCATATAATTCCAACTTTGTCAGCTGGTCTAAATTCATACAGTTTTGCTGAAGTCTGAGGGGTTATGTCTGTTCATCCCTGCTGAGCATTTGGGCAATTAAATGTATGAAGTCCTGGCAGTCATGTCAGATGTCAAGGAAGACACCAGTTTGAATGAAAACTTGGAGTTAGTGAAATCCTCCACATGCAGTTAAGAGTGGGCTGCCAAAAGATTAAATCAATGCACCTTATAAAAAAACCTCCCCACTTCACAGTTCAACACTCAAGGAGTTAAAAGTGGATCAAGAGCTCATGAAAGGTCTAAATGCTTAAGTTGAGGAAGTGCCAGAGAGAGGTGCTTGGGAAGTTGTTCCTGTTGCAGGACTATCAAGGGGCTGATTAAGCTTCCCACAGTCTCAACTTCCTCAGGTGGTTTGTAACCTATATTAAATCTAAAGCCTTAAGATGTCTCAAAGGTCAAAACAGTTCAGGACAGATGCCTTCAAGATTTGAGAGTGACAGTTTATAAAGGAAATCTAGTGCTAAAGTCAGGTCTGAACAATGCTGTGCAAAGCATATCTATCAATCCACTTGGATTACAAAAAAGTGTTGGGATTTGGTTGGATAAGGAATTTATATTCATGGAGGCAATGACTGCCCTGTCAATAGTGTCAAAGACATCCATTATACTTTTTAGTGGGCACTTCTGCTAGGTCTCTCTCATCAGAATCTTCAAGCCAGGTAAAAAACTACTACCACCAAACAACACAAAACCTGTTGGAGGGTTGCTTTCAAATGGGAAATTTAAGAATGAGAATGACTTAAAATACAGATTAGAGAGGATCAGCAACTGCCATCAGGAGGCTGCAGTAGATAAGCACAGACTGGTAAAGAAGTGAATTGTTAACGTGTCTAAGTGACAGAAACTAATTCTGCTCCAACATGTGCTTGTGCTCTGATTCAGCTGTAGCCTGTTATACACGGGGTAGATGTGTGAGAACCAAAGACTAATTAGGGAAAACAGATTATCCTTTTAAGTTGGCCACCTGGTATCCACCCAGTTCCTGAACAGCTCTGAACCCATGCTGTTCATTGTAAGTAATGTATGTGGATTTTTTCTTTTCCTTTATTTCCTTTTCTTTCTTTCAGAGATACCTCCCCAAAGCTAAGCTTCACTAGGCCTGTCAGACCAAAATCATATCAAAATCAAATTAATCAAGGTGAACTAAATATGAAATTAAAATTAAAGCATCTGATTAATTGTAAAAGTAGTCTTTACAAATTTTAAGATTGCTATCTACTTGGGTATAAATTCTAATTAGATAATTTCGTCAAGTCCACCAGGTACAGCAATTTGAATGTTTAATGCTGAAACAAAATTATTAATTAACTTTTAAGCCATAATTTCAAGAGTAATACTAAAGTTTCCTACTTAAAATTCTACTTTTACATGATGGCTAATCCTTCCCTCCCTAAGAGAAGATATTGAATAAAAGTTCAATAATTGTCATTTGTAAGAAATTGTGAAGGAAATCTTAAGCTAGGTATGGCTTTAAATGCTGAAAATAGAGCATAATCTTATGGTTGATTTTGAGAGAAAATGTTTAAATGAAATAAAATCTAAAGCTGTTCCTTTTTGTGCCTTCCCCAACATAAAAATTGAAGAGATCTATGAAAATACATTCAGAAATAATACTTGGAAAATTCAAGCCAGCTATTTAACATTTATTCATCTGTAAAATGGAAAATAAATTCAAATTTATAGTAATATAACAATATGAAACTCATAAAAAATAGTATTTTCTGTTGATCTTTCCCTTTTGGAGCTGTCAGATAGGTTATCTTTGGACACAGGACTATCCAACCTGATAGTAATTGCTTTTTTTCATTGTGTTTTGGTCAATGGCTGGGAAATAAATAAGCTTAATAATGTTATGTGATACTGGAAAAATTTGGATTAAGCAGAAGAATTTAATCTACTAATAAACGTGTCATTTCAAAATAAAAATGTTTTACTTAATAAAAAGTCTAGAGTGTTCCAGTATTTATATTTTCTTCTTTTACATTGTGTTAGACCTCGGTGTCACTAAAGTTTATGAATGTGCTTTTCCTCTATCCCACAAAAGATTTTATTTTCTATTTCTGGAGGAGGGGTTACAAGTTTCCTGTATACCAGAAAATCTTGACTCAGCTTTGATTTAAGATCTCTATTAGTTCATGAGGGGAAAAAAAGAAGTAAAAACATTTACTGGAAAAACAGGAGTGCTAATGAGACTTCTACTGTCCATATGTCACAGTATATGTGTATGCAGAGTATTATACAGTATATATTGAATGTTGCTAATAAACAGCCTTAATGTTTGTTAAAGGAGAAAAACAATGTTTACATTTCTTGTTACAAGATGGCATTCCAGTCCTGTTCAAGAGATTGGTCCAAAGTCCAGGAGATACATTTCTTTTCCTCTTTTGCGTCTATTTAATTATTTGACCTTTTTTTTTGGAGTACTAAGATTACGAAGAGTAGCAACTTTGTATTTGAGACGTAGAAACCCAATTTTCTGGTGTGCTGACCTTATCTCAGGACTAAAGTTTTGGAGATGAATATCACAAGATACATAGGATACATTTTCAAGATTTGAAAATGTGAGGGAGTTTCTGTAGCTTATGTGAGACTCTGTATGTGCATGCACGTGCACAGATATGTATTTTGTTCATCATGGCACAAAAGCTTTTGAGGACAGTGGAAGTGTTTATAAGAAGTCCATGTATTCATCGTGCTGTGAAGGTACCAAGTTTCTGTTTGCAAATGCAGTTTTACTCTCATATCCAATTTGCAAATGGAATAGGGATTTATAGACCTTCCACTTGCTAGTCTGAAAAACTTATATATATATATATTTATTTTATTTTCTCCAGATTTCCTTGGCGGTGCTGTTGCAATTGCTTTCTTATTCTACAGAACTGTGCACAAATGAAATATAAAGCACATTCAATCTAAATAAACAGAATATTAGTGATGATTAAGAATGCCTTGTATGCAACCAACAGACATTCCTTCTTACCCCTTTCATCGTAAGCCAGAGAAATAAGAGTAGCTACTTAATAAACTCTAAGAAAGGTTAACGGGCCTGCCTTCAGTGAGTCATGAGAGGGGGAGTAGAGAATGGCTTTCTGTGTGAAGGATCACTTGCAGAAAATGCCTTGCTTCTGCTACTAAATTCTTTTAAAATTAGCAGATGGAAGTTCAAACCCTTGCACTTAATGCAGTAGTGTTGTCACATGCAGCAAGAGAAAGTTTGTCAGCCAGCCATAACATTAAACCTAAAATATTCTACCTCTAATCTAACTTCAGAATTTAACACCATCACTCAAGCAATAATCACTTACAATTAGTAACTAAATTGAAGGGTGTTTTCTGCAACTTCTAATTCATATTGCAATGTGTAAGTAATTTTATTTGGATCAGTCTCTCTAACTTGATTTAAGACTTTAATTATGGAAATATTATTTGAACTCCATTTCCCCTTTAAAGATGTACTGAGTTCCCTGGAAGCTTTATTTTCTTGGTAATAGAATTTAATCTGAGGTTAATGACACATAAATTCTACCTGAGTACTTAATTCCATATTTAATTCACTGGTTTTTTTTTAAATTTAACTTGGTTACAAAAGATTATGGTAGAACTGAACTAAGCCACTGTGTTTTTTAATGTTATTTTACCTTTGATCTACTTAAAAAATATATATTATTCTACCTTTTTCTGAAAGCAAGTGGCTTTAATCATAGTGATTCCGAGTTAATAGATAAAGTGCCTTGCTTCTTGAACAGAGCTGTACAGATCCTAGCAGGATCATGTTTGTCTCTATTTTGCACTGGATGTGGTCTTTGGTTGTGTGAGAAGCTCACCATATTAAAAATGTAGGGGAGATTGGATTGCTGAAAATGTTTTATTCTTGGAAATGCACAAGTTCTGCCTCATTTTTCTGTTCATATGAAACTGCTCATATAAAACAGATGCAAGTTTAAATGTTTTGTGTAGTATGGAAAGTTACAGTGAAGACAAGCTCCTTTTCCTGAGAAAACATTTATTTGTTAGAGCCAAATGCTGCTCAGTGCCATGCAGTGCACCTAACACCAGAGCAGAAGACACAGGAAGGAGAAAGCCAAGTTCTGATAGGAAGCTCAACACACTTGCCACATGATCAGCCAGGGGAAAAAACAAATATGAGTTAAAATTAGAGACATGGACATGTTTATCTTGCTGGTAGGCAGACAGCTGCCTGTGGCGCTGACTACTCGTTGCTCTCTAAGGCTCTGTTGTATGTCTGTATCTGCCTCTTGTCCCAAGATTCCTATATTATAAATTCTCTGGTGAATTTTTGCTTCTTAATTGTGGTTACAGCATCTATAGCAAAATGGTTCCTTGATTCTTATTGTGCTCATGGTTGTTAGCATTGTAGCAAAATGAAAGAACAATATAAAATATGCAGAGACAGGTGTATTCAGGTGGACGAGCTGCTGCTTGAGGCAGCAGAGGGACCAGAGCACAGCGAAGTCATGGCTTTGAATGATAAATAGACTGAGAAAGCTGTCTCACGCAGGGGTCTGCAGGATTTTCAAAGAATGGAGCTGGTCCTCCAGACTTCATCCTTTCTGGGCACATTGGGTGCTGCAGGCTCCCTAACTGCAGCAGCAAGGTTACTTGTGAGCATATTCCTGGCCCTGCTCTGAACCCCACTCAGATTTTGCTAGCTGTTGCTAGGGCTGCAGGGGACACACACAATGTAGGCACTGGTTTATTCAAAAAGCAGGAGTAAATTGGCAGCTGGCCATGCTGTGTCTCAATTTTGTCTTACCCAAACTGACTGTAACATTTCTTTTTAAGAAGGGTCAAGCAAGTTGCTCAGATGGGACTAGAGAGTGGGCACAGCTCCCAGATAGGACCACGCATATGGACAGTACAACTATTTGCTGAGGACAGTGCCTGAGACAGTCATTGTCTGACCTATCTTGCTGAGAAGCCTGAAACCAGCCCTGCATATATGGCAAAACCCAGTAATCCCTGAGTTCAGTCAAGGTCAGTATCTGACAAGAAGAGTCTGTGGCATTGCTAAAACTGCTCAAGAAGTCTTTGAATTCATCAGCTTCACTCTTTCTTTGAGAAACAAGAGCATCCTCCACAGAGAAAGAAAGAAATATATCTTGAAACAAAACTCTGGGGAGGGAAGGGGAATAAGGAGTGAGAGAGGTTATATCAAACTCAAACTATTTGCAAAGGTGATGACATCAGAAACGAGGAAATGCTCAAAATGAATATGGGAGTCAGACAAGAAAACATTCATAGAAGGACTAAAACAATATATCACTGTCTCAGAAAAAGTAAAAGGCAGGGTAAGAGAATTAAAATTGCACTCTTTGCAGTGCTAGCCAAAAGAGATTAATTCAAGAAATCTCTAGATCAGTCACAGAAAACCCCGGCTCACAGACCCAGAATACATTATCAAGATCTGGAGAAACATGTAGCAGAATACAGATGAACACAGCTCTAAATTAATTCAACCGGAGATTCATTAACAGGAAAATGTAAACACAAATAACAAAAGTGACTAAGACAACCTTTAAAAACGAAGAACTAGAAAGCTCAAGGATGAGAAGTCATCCATGGTTTTGGGTTAACTGCTTTGCTCTGCTACAGCCACTGTTTTTATGCTTTTCGTAAGAAGAAAATTCATCAAGAGAATGACACACAGCAGAACAACACTGGTAATGAAAACAAAAAGCTATCAAGGGATTTTTGAGCAACTAATCAGTTACATGTCTCCCTTTTCCTTCCTCGGAAACTGCTAAGTTTGATTTTATAATGTCAGATTTTGAACTCTGATTGACAGTTGACATTGGATCAAAATGTAAACGAATAAAAAAACAAAGGCATGGAAGCTCTACTTCTGATTGACCTCTGGTTTCAAAGATTGTTCAGTCTAAGTCAGGAAATTATAGCTGGGAGGGACTTCCGTAGGCCCCAGAAAAAGATTTGCTGCAGCAGTCACCAGGACTGTTGCAACTGTTCCAGCCTGCACCTGGCTGTGTAAAATTTACCACGGCAAACAGCAAAAGCTGCAAAATGTCTTTTCTCACCAGATTAAACAGTGTCTTTCTGGGGAAATGTAAGCTGGCAAACTGTCACTTTGTACATAACTGACCCCTGCAGCCAAACAGGAAGCATTAGAAATCTTGGTATTCCTAGGTTCATCTCAGCTATTGGGCTTCTGAGACTTGGTCAGGGTGTCCCATTGTGTGCACGTCCTTTGTTCTGCAGAAAGTAAGTGACTTATGTTTCTCAGCCTTCCCAGTTTCAATTTTAGAAAAAAAAAAAGCAGAAATTTAGTCAAAAGCATGCAAGTTTAATCCAGAGATGCAAAAGTTGAAAGTTTTTATTACAAAGCTGCAAATAATGTTACTAAACCAGGAAATTAAACCAGTAAAACATATTCCTTATTACCTTGCTGGCATCAAAACAATCTGCCATTTAAGCTCCTTGAGATATATATGGGCTGTAAAAACCAAAAGAACAATTCAGCTGAGCATTCATCCATCTTCTGGATGCCAGCATTCAGATTAGGACCTAAAATTACTTAAACAACCTGTGCATCTATGCCCTTTCTCTCCATTGCTCATGCTGTTTTTCTAAACTACATTTGCTCTCTGTGTCCAAGATGGTTTCTCTCCCTGACTGTAGTTTTGACGTGGATGAAACTGTAGCTGCACCAAACTGTAGTTCAGTACATTTTCTGTGTTTCGAAGACATTGCTATACTTTTGTTTTTTAACTTGCATATACCTTCCAGTTTACTAGTCTTTCTATCAGCAACATTTTCATGATGTGATGAGATATATATATACATATATATAAAAATAAAAAGTGTTTCCTGGATATGTCTTGTAAAGTGCCTAAGTTTGTCTGAAAATTTTTAACTCACGATGTAATATGAATCAAACAACAGACCGATCCATGAAAACATTTTCAATCCACCTTTTCCAGAATGTTAGGAATTCATGGAAGTAATATAAAAGAGGGTGATCAGGTATTGGAACAGGCTTCCCAGGGAAGTGGTGCAATCACCATACCTGGAAGTGTTGAAAAGGTGTAGTTGAGGCCCCTCAGTGACATAGCTTAGTGGTGGACTTGGCAGTCCTGGGGTAATGGTTCGACTTGATGATCTTAAAGATTTTCCAATGGAGTTGATGCTATGATTTTGTGAAAGACAAGGCACAAAATTTTAGTGTATTTCTCTGTCAGTAACATTGTTATGAAAACTAGATCAGAAACCAAGAAAAGGCTGCATCAGCCAGCTTGTGACATCCAAGTGGATGTTACCTTATTTGGCAATATTGTGCCTTTTCAGCTGCATCATAAAATTGGGCTCAGGAAAAACTGACAGCACTAAAGAGGATGACAGGCAATCAGTACATGGAGAGTTTTACTTCGTAAATTATACCAGCTGAAGATCAGCTTTAGAGATGATAGGCAAAACCCTTCTGTATGGGCAAAAGTGTTAAGAAGCTGATGAATATTCTGCTGAATGATCCAGAATAGACTATTTAAAACTGTTTGTTATAGTTTCACAAAGCCAGGCTCTTTACACAAGTTCACTAGCACATTATGTTTTGAAATAGTACAGAAAAAGCAATATATATAGCTGGATAATGTTTCTGAATGGCACTGGCGAATTCAGTGCAAAATACTGGGGAAGTAACCATAATCCCTCACTGGGATCTGTACAGCTGATACACATCCCTACTAGTGAAAGGTGGAGGGAACATAGGCAGGAAAGTGTAAACATTACTAAAAATTTTCACCTAGTCTTCACTCACATTATTAAACTATACACTCTAGTGACTAATAAACCAAAAGGATCCATGTCCAAGACACTGTGAGAAATTTATCTGCTGAAACATAGCTGTCCTGTACTATTTTAGACAACCTAAGGTATTTTGCCTTGCTGATAGCTGAATCTCCCAAGCTGCACTAGATGCTAGTGTTCAGACATCTTATTCTCCCCAACACACATGGCTGTCTCTTGAATGAACACCTGTTGTATAAGAAAAAATAAATAATAAATAATTAGTTATAAAACTTTCTTCCAAGTGCTGATCCTCCAGAATGGGTAAGGAATCGGCATTTTAAGAAAAAAAAAAAGAATCGCCTGCCTAAGGTGGTTTAGCAGCTTTGCTCAAGGGTAACCATGCTTTGTGTATTTCTGTCACAATGCAGAGCTTGCAAGGTGATGTTATTTTAAAGAGATATTCCATACTGGTAGATCTCACTGACTTCCTAAAGATTTAATTGCTTTAACTTCTAATGAAAGATTACCAGCTTGTATGCAATGGCACTGATACATGAAGGTGTGTTTTGAAATAACAGTGGCCACAGTATAATGAAACAGATAAGATTACTATTGAAACAGTTACTTAAAACTGTGGGATATATAGAAACAGAATAGTTAGGGTTGGAAAAGACCTTAAGGTCATCTAGTTCCAACCCCCCCTGCCATGGGCAGGGACACCTCACACTAAATCATGTCACCCAAGGCTTCATCCAACCTGGTCTTGAACACTGCCAGGGATGGAGCATTCACAACCTCCCTGAGCAACCCATTCCAGTACCTCACCACCCTAACAGGAAAGAATTTCTTCCTTATATCGAATCTAAACTTCTCCTGTTTAAGTTTTAACCCATTACCCCTTGTCCCATCACTACAGTCTCTAATGAAGAGTCCCTCCCCAGCATCCCTATAGCTCCCCTTCAGATACTGGAAGGCTGCTATGAGGTCTAAACAGTTTATAACAAAGTATCATAACTCCAATATTTATAATGTATTAACAACATTTAAATCTTAAACATCATTCATTCAAAGAAAACTGATTTCAAAGTATTTTGGCTGAGTTAGAAGCTGTAGACACTGTAAATATCTAACCCTACCAATGTAAGGAGACAAATTGCTACAGTAAACAAAATTAAAATCTCAAACCAAAGATTAATTCTGCTATTGAATTTTAACTCGTCAGTAAGACTGTAGCAGGAAAAATGAAACAAAACCTCTCTCTGCTATTCGAGTATACTCCCAACCCAGCTAAATAGAAAAGGTCATTCAACAAAGTGTCCCTGCTGCCAGTCACTGGAAAAGAAGAGGAGAAATCCTGTGAAAAGAATTCTCTGAGGAAAAAGTTTTATCATGAAAACAAAAATAAATTGAATTCAACAGTTTGCTAACTGCAACCCACTAACCTTAAAAAAAATATATCAATGATGTTAAAAATAAGACATACAGAATGGCCAGATTCCTGAGGGAACAGACTGAATTCTCAGTAGCAGTGGTTAGCCACTCACCTTTCTCATCCTGATAAGCAATTAAGATGCTATTCTGTTAAAGCTCAATGCCAACTACTTTTAGTTTGGCTCAGCTCAGATGGATAAATGAGCATGGACTATTCCTTTGGTTCCCTGCCTTTTTTTATTAACTGCCTATGCACAGCAGGTTGGCAGATCTTGTGCAGTAAGTGTTAATTAAGGCTGCTGACACATTTTTACTTCTTTCCCCTTCCCCCCCTCTGCAAGTAGATATTTAGAATAGACTATACTGTTTATCAGCCAAATCCTAAAAAAGTCCATACGCAGTACTCACATTGAAGTTATTAGAAGGTGTGAGTATCAGTATGCTGCAGAAATGTATGTTCTTGAACATGGCTGATGGAGACAGCTTGCAAGCCTTTTGGAGCTGTTATTTTTTCTTCCTCCATAATTCCATCCTGAAATATAGACCATACATAGAATTTTAGTAACTATATCTAGGGCTTTGGTACTGGCTACAGTCTGATGTAAAAGCATTCATCTGAAGAAAGTTGTCCATGACTCTGCTATTGAATGTTTATTTACTTACACAAAAGGAATAGGTCCAACATGAGTGATATCCACATCACAGTGGCTTAGGGGTTAAATAGTCACCTGCCATTGAGAGGAAAAACAAAGCAGAAATTTGAACTTCTTTCACTTACATTTCAACAGAGTATCATCATTGCACCTAGTATTTCTTTCTGCATGCTGCCCGTGATTCACGCCCACTAACCATCTGGCTTAGGAAAAACCTTTCTCTACAAAAATTTCAGCAGAACTGGTATGGTCTTCATGTTAAAAAAAAATCTAGCTAGGATTAACGTTGATTTATAAGAAGAAAGAAAAAACAAACAAAACCAAACTGATGAGAAAGAGACAGCATTTAGATAGCATTTCTTAGGAGTTATCATAACTCTAACTTATCTTTTTTAGTATTGAGCACAGCTATGTTTTATATCTCCCTCATATTCTTAA
The DNA here is from genome assembly GCF_012275295.1 of Melopsittacus undulatus. Classification (NCBI taxonomy): domain Eukaryota; kingdom Metazoa; phylum Chordata; class Aves; order Psittaciformes; family Psittaculidae; genus Melopsittacus; species Melopsittacus undulatus. Next base: position 53,204,272 of record NC_047529.1, on the reverse strand, counting down.
CAGTAAAATAATTTCTGACTTTACTAAGCCTGTCAGTGGTTTTAAGCAGACTGCAGGTTTTTGTCATTCATAGAATGAGAAATAAATGGTTTGGAACTTCATTTCCTTTCATCAGAGCTGAGAGCCAGACTCACCTAGCCAAGGACAGCATGAGGGATGTGTCAACACAGACAGCTCAGAAATTGTCACCACCATAACAAAAGCTTTGACAGCACCGTTTCCAACTGACAGCAGAGAACAGAATGCATTTTCAAGCCTCTTGCTCTCAGAAAAAAAGCTCTATTGAATCTTGCAGTGGCAACTGACAGGATTATTTTCCTGCAAATGTTTGCCCTGCCCACCTTCTGTTTAACATTTCTATCTAACATAGTAGTGCAAACAGCTGATGAGGGCAGGTTGTTGGTGGGAGAGTGTCATGTGAATGGGATGGATGAGAATCAGGGAGATTTGCCGTTCTTTGCAGGATACTAGGAGGCTGTTTATGTTGCTCTTGCACCAGGTACTGTAGAGGTACACAGTGGAGAAAGAGTATCTAAAGCATTCTGAAAAGTAAGAGTCGAAGTTGCAGATATGTCAATCTGTATGTTAGCAGTTCCTAGTGCTATTGTGAATTCGGTTGTGAAAAATTATGTCAGCATTTGGATCCAAACCTGACAGAAATGAAGGTAGTAACTGCAAAAAAGAGATTGGGGAAGTGTAAAGTATGTTGTTGATAAGTCAGGATGGGTGGCTGTAGAGTTGCAGACAGTTTCTGCCATAGTATATCTGAAAAGTTGCAGACGATTTCTGCCATTTTATATCTGAAAAGTTCAGAAAGTCCTCTCTCATGTCTCTGTATTCATATTTTTGTACAACTACAACTACCATAATAATGTTATTTTATTCTGATATATGTTTAATTAATTTCTGTTAGAGTCAAGGAAGGAAAATACTGTTGACGTACACACTGAAACTGAATCTTACATAAATTGGTAATGCTGATAGAAATTATTAACGCTGATTCTGATTTTAGGATTAATAAAACCATTTTTACTGTGTTGACAACATTTTATGTTTGGATATTACAGTTAGACTACATTCAAATAAAATGAAAGTTTTAAGCAGTGGAAGTAGAAAAACTTTCAAATTTTCAGGAAATTTGAGATTTTTTTAAATTATTTTTTGTATATATACATTATAGAAGGGAACAGTAATGATCAAGTTTAGACTAAGCCTCCTTAGAGGCTTGTATCTTCTTATTTTTTTCAGTTTTGCAAGGGAGCAGATATTCTGTGCATGCTCCTAAAGAACTTTGTTTTTATCTAAGTGCTAACTTGAAACTTTGTGAAAGATTTAACCCACATTTTGCTACCATTGAATTCCATTTCAGAACAGTCCTTCTACCTGGAACTGCAGTCAAACAAAATCAGAAATCAGGAAATGCTATCGGAAAAGTGGTTTTGCAGACTGTATTCATCATACGACAACAGAATAAGAAACAAAACTCACAAATAAATCTAATGCTTCCTACTGAATTGTGCTTCAGGATTTGGTCCCCTAGGCTTTTGCCTAAATGCAGAAATCTAGACCAGTGCAATGACCATGAATGATGTTTCAGTTAACAAAATCTCTCTTTTCTTGGAGTCTGAGAAGTTTTGCATAAATGCCTAATAGAACTGCTGTCTAGTTGCCAGACACATTTCTTCCTGCTTTTTGGAGCTGTGTTTATGGCATACACTTGAAGATAGGACCTCCGCTGTAATTCAACTGAAATCACTGTTATCCAAATAATGCGGAACATACTTATGCGAAGCACCTCTCTCTGTCTTAACTTATACCACTGTGTTTGCATATATTCCCATAAAAACCACACATTAAACTGCTTTAAAATACTAAATGACTCTATTAGCCCTCTAATTGTGTAATGCTTGTTTAATACTGAGGATTTGTGCTTTTAGCAAGGAAAGAAAATAGAAAATGAACTGATATATTTAAAAAGGACTAGAAAACAAAAAACCCCTCTAGAGTAACTTTTATAGTAAATATTCTGAAAACAATAGCACACATTTTAAGTCATAAGACATATTACACTCACACTGATGTAACATTCATGTCGTTCCTCCAATCAGAGGATATTTTATTCTTAACTAATAAGGGATGCAGATAAATGAATTTCATTCATCAGTTTTATTTAAGAAAAGACTATAAAGTTATAAAAAGGCTATGTTTGATTTAATTCAGTGTAAAGTCTCACGATTTGTAACAAAATTCTGTGAAGACAGCTGCATGGAAACTTTATAGATTTTGTAAGAGCATCAACCAAATTAAGACGTCGTTTGTCTTTTTTAATAATATTGATACATGTATTAGTGGTCTAAACACACTTGATTTTGTTATTAGAAATTACCATATTTTTCCTTAAAAATGCAATAACCTGAGCTAGTTATGAAGTGTTATTTATTTCCCTTTATGTCTTTCTAAGCACTTCTTAAGTTGAGGTACTGGGGTGATATTTGCAGCTCACAGCCAAAAGGCTTGCTTCGGCTCCCTAGTTGTTCACTTAATACATGGACAAAGTTGTTATCTAGTAAGCATAACTAATTTAGGACTGTTAAAGGAGATTAGAAGTGACCTGTCTGAACTTTGTTGAGGGAATAGTAGATTATATTAAATAAAGCTAGTTTCTTTCATGTAATACATTGTAAGAAGCTATGTGCATTATGCATGGATGAGCAGTGACAGAAAGGGTCTTGAGGCTTTAAGATGTAAAAAATGGAAAATAGCACTTATTTGATATTGTGATGACCCATGCATTTAATGGAGTAATGACCACTGATTCCTTTGTATAATATTATGCAAAATATGCATTGTGTGTGTATGTGTGTGTGTTTAAAATAAAATACTTTCATCATTCCATTCTTTACCTCATTACAATAAAAACTTGCACTTAATCACTAGCTACTGCTAATGGGGTTAGCAATTTAAGGCCTTTTTATAATTTATTGTGCAGACTTGTTTCCTTGAAACTACAAGAACCTTTGCCTATTGAAATCTTTTGGACAAGAATGGTATATTTATAATATATATATTAGATTTATGGGTCTAATAATTTTCCATTTAAACTTCCTGACCTTATAAATGTTTGCTGCTCTATAATAAAATTTTTTGGATATTTAGAAGTTAAGTCTGGGGTTTGAAAAGAAGCTCTTAGGATTCTTGACATATAACTAAAGGTCCTGAATGGACTACACGGAAATCCACAAGTAAGGATTCTTCTCCTATGACTTCAGCTCACTAAAACTTTTGCATCTAGTTTGCATTTAAATCTGGACTGGCTCCATGGTCAGTGGCTGAATTCTTCCCGCCCCAGTGAGATGCCTGTTCTTCTTTATTGATTATGAGAGTAGCTTCAGTGGTTGGCTATAATGTCTAAAATTAGGTGGCATGAAGCCTTGTAATTATTACTTAATTATCTCATAGTAATGACATAATTACTTTCATCAGTATTTCATCAGTGTACAGTATTGATACATAAAAGTATGCAAAGGGAGTGGATTTGAAATTATTTGCAGCAAATGTAATCCTAGGATTTCTGGTTTATGAATCTTGACATGTAATAAAGCTAGTGGCTCTTAATTTTTTATGCTGTTTTTCTGTGAAAGAATAAAGGGAAGGAAGAAACCACTATGCTTCTGACATCACAGCTGTCTACTGTACATCAAGAGTCCAGAGCCCTCCAGTGCTATACCAGTTTCTCATCTGGCAGAAGGACTTATTTAATGAGGCTGTCTTAGGGGAAGCTTCTAATGCCCAAGATAAGGTGCCAGTTCCTACTTCTGGGTGACAAAAAAAGAGTCTATATTAGCTTTATCCTCTACCTCAGAGCATTCTCAGCAGTTGAAGGAGCTCTCATGACATCTGATGCAATCAGAAGAGAAAAGCATTGAAGTGAGGGACTGAATGGCATTGCAAGAATTTGTAAACGGGAGTTTGGAAATTGAGGGAGAGCGATGTCACTCAGCCGTGTTCTCTTTCTGCTGCAGCTGCCTCATCTGTATCAACCCCTCCCTGCAAAGGGCATGAAGTTTCGGTGTTGTATCTGATCCGTAGGGCCCCAGAGCAGCTGTTTGAAACACACACATATTTTATTCTAAAACATGCTGCAGGTAAATATAATATTTGAAATATCTACATTTGCTCTTTCAGTGAAGCATCAGTGCAATTTCACAGGGCAAAAGGAGATGCTTTACTAGCTCTACACATATGCTTTTGCAAAAAAAATACCCAAACAAACCCTAACCATGGAGATTTAGCAGCTACTCAAAACCAGCCTCAAACACTTCTTTTGATGGAAAATGCAGTGTGCTCTGCAAGCACCACTGTTGCTACGGATTATGCACTATTTTTTATGTTGTTAGCATATCTTCCTCTCCGATTGTTCAAACTGATAGACACCAAGATTATTTTTCTGGTGTTTTCTATGAGTTCTATGAGTATCCTTCTAGACTTTTCTGTTCTGTACATTACTTTTTAGACATTGATCATGAACACTTCTAACATTTTGGTTAGACTTAAAATCTCTTCACATCCTGTGTCTGAAACAAAAAAACCCAAACCCAAACAGCACACAAACAAAACAAACAAACAAAAAAACTCCAAACCAACCAACAAACCAACCAAAATAACCAAAAATCCCCAAACCAACCAACCCCCTCCAAAAAGAAAAACAAACACAGAAAACCAGTACATATTTCAGAACAGACTAAAAAACCTCAAAACACAGATATATGGATTTCAGGGAAGTGAAAGTGAATCTTGCAAGAATTTAAAGTTAACTTTTCAACAGTGTTATCTAGTTACTATGAACACCATAGCACACTGAAGGTAGCTGCTTCTCAGTCTATCTCCTTCACAGGAAAAAATGAAATGCAGTCATCCAATACTCTTTCACAGAGAGCAGGAGGATGTGGAAGAAGAAAGGATTAATGAAAGTGTTATCATTCAACACAGATATCCTCCAGCAAGCTCCAGAGCAATAAATTATTAAATGTAAAAATATAGCACCTTCTGCAGCAAAGCTAATGGTGCAGGAACTATCCTGGGGTATAATCCTTTAATAATATTCTGCATCTAGAGTTTTTAGTTTAATTCTTCAGAAGTCACAGATTGGGCAGCAAATGTGTTGATTAAAGTAAAATGCTTTTACTTGTATGAGGGATAGGCCTCACTGTGATTCTGTAATGCTGCCAGTCCTCTGTTTATCTTTGTTCTGGCTGTGTGGCTCTAAATCAAGATAAAAAGCAACTAAACATGAAGGAAAATAAAAAGAAGGTCATTTAATCACCCCGTTAGTTTAAAATGATTATTGATTCCTGGAGGTGATGTCTAATTCTGCCAGAAAATCCATTTCAGTAATGATTACTGCCCTCTGCTTTATCTGTTATCCTGGAGGTTATTAAAAGTGGGAGTCTCCAGGGAAGTATATAGTTTTAGACCACTAATATCATGTTTAATATGTTTTTAACAGAACAGAGTTTCAGACTACACCCTTTAACCTACAGGCAAATCGAGTAGTCAGTTAGGAAAGTGTAGGTCTAATTATTATATATACTTCACACACTGCGTGATAGATAAGTATCAGCTGGGACAAGGGCATATTGAACTCTTCATCAAAGTGGAAACTTGCAGTACCCTTTCAAAATACCTACTCGCTGTTGCAAATACGTGTTTGCATCCTACGATGTTTGTTTTTCTCCTGGTTGCTTTTTCAAAAATACAATGATATAAACTAGCCTCTGTGGGAATAAAGAATTGTCTACATACTGAAACATCTGTACTACAATTATGTATACACAGGTGTCTCTGCGTTGGTCTGTTCCAACTAGATTCATAACTAAACTCACAACAAGAGTAAGCAGATAAAATTCAAAGATTGAGAATTCAGAAAATAAATAATCTAATCACATCATCTTTTGTCATCCTAATTTCCCTGTCCATGTGAATTTCTAAGTACATAAAAAAAAACCAGAAAATATCATATTATTTTTAGTATGTCATGGACCACTGGTATTAATCTTTGAACCTTTTTGAATCAAAGGACAAGTATTAACACTGGTTTTCATAGATCATGTGCTTATCTTGTGATTTGTAAGACTGGTAAACCAGTTTTATTTCACAGATCAGATGCAGATCTTTTTCCAGGGGATTCTGAACTACCATTAATGTGAGACTGGAAACTATAAACTGACTCTTTCACACATAAGCTATTGAAAATAAAATTAAAATAAGCGAGGTCTCAAAAGAGCAGAGTAGAGGGGCAGGATCACCTCCTTTAACCTGCTGGTCATGCACCTTTTGATGCAGCCCAGAATACGGTTGGCTTTCTGGGCTGTGAATGCACACTGAAGCTGGCTCATGTTCATTTTCTCATCTACCAGCACCCCCAAGTACCTCTCTGCAGAGCTGCTCTGAATCTCTTCTCTGCCCAACCTGTAGCTGTGCCTGGGATTGCTCCGACCCAGGTGTAGGACCTTGTACTTGGCATGGTTAAACTTCATGAGGTTGGCATCAGCCCACCTCACAAGCGTGTCAAGGTCCCTCTGGATGGCATTCCTTCCCTCCAGTGTATAAACCAAACCACACAGCTTGGTGTCATCGACAAACTTGCTGAGGGCACACTCAATCCCACTGTCCTTGTCAGCGACAAAGATGTTGAACAAGACTGGTCCCAACACCGATCCCTGAGGGACACCACTCACTACTGGTCTCCAGATGGTCAACTGAGCCATTGACCACAACTCTTTGCATGCGGACATCAGCCAGTTCTTTATCCACCAAGAGGTCCACCTATCAAATTGATGTCTTTCCAATTTAGAGACAAGGATGTCATGTGGGACAGTGTCAAATGCTTTGCACAAGTCCAGGGAGATGACATCAACTGCTCCACCCCTGTCTATCATTTCCGTAGCCCCGTCACAGAAGGCTACCAAAATGGTCATTCAGGATTTCCCCTTAGTGAAGTCATGCTGGCTGTCACCCAGCACCTTGTTGTTTTTAATGTGCCTTAGCATTCCTTCCAGGAGAATCTGCTCCAAGATTTTGCCAGGCACAGAGGTGAGACTGACTGGTCTGTAATTCCTTGGGTCATCCATTTTCCCCTTCTTGAAAATGGGGGTTATATTTCCCTTTTTTCAGTCTTTGGGAACTTCAGCTGACTGCCAGGATTTTTCAAATATGATGAACAGTGGCTTAGCAACTTCATTTGCCAGCTCCTTCAGTACCTGCGGATGGATTTCATCAGGTCCCATGGACTTGTATATGTTCAGGTTCTTAAGATTATCTCGAAACAGATCATCTCGTACAATGGGCTCAAGGTCTTCATTCTCACCATCTATGACTCTGGACAGATGAAGTGTTATTCAGACAAGCAGTAAGCTCCCAAAATCGATGCGAACACTAATAATGGCATGTACTTTAAATTGTTTGCATACCGAGTTGTGCAGTGTTGCTACATTTGGCAACTCAGCAAACACTAATGTTAAGATTTGTCAAAAGTTATTTTTTTAATCTTATTGATCTTTACAGGGTAATCTTTTTGTTGTTTTGTTACTACTCCTGATATTATTACAGCTTTCAGACTTTTGTTAACTGATGCATACTCAGAAGGTACTGGAAAGCTTATAATTTATTTTAAAGAGCTTTTGAAGTAGCCCAACAATTTATTAGACAGTAAAGAACGGCAGAAGGAGCCTGATGATTACAGTTTGAGATCCAGTATTCAAATTATTGGCCAGCCAGGGTACATGCTGGTAATTATTAAAAATGTCATAGAAATTTAAAGTTTTCACTTTGAATTTTTGACTTTGAATGTTTTGCACATTGCACACGGTTGATATATGTGATCTATACTTTACAAATATATTGTGTGACATACTGGCACTGTTGATGTCAGTGGGTATTCTATAATTGACTTTACTGGGAAGAAGAGGTTTCACGCTACATTATAAAATTAAAAAGGCATGTCTGCTCTTTAGCACACTATGACTCACTATTTAACAGCTAGGTATTTAATTCTTGAATTGCTGTTCACTTTGAAGGATCTGGTCAAATAAATTGTTTCAACTGTGTCTCTGGATCTTTTGATTCTTCTATGACATCCTTTCTATAATAATGTATTTATTTCAATTATTTTTATGCAGCTTCAGTAGTTCATTATAATTCACAGGGATTATCAGCTGTAGCACTTTAAGGATAGTACTGCTATTTCCTTCCTATACTGAATGATAGGTTGAAATTTGATTGAATTTTGAGCCTTTATAAGTGATCTTGCATTGCTCACCATTAGGACATAAAGCAGAAAACCTGCTGTTGCCTATTATAGGGACCTCTAGAAGAAAAAGCTCTACAAAACCAATCCAAAATTAATGTCCTCAATGTGTCAGAAGAGTCAGCCAAATCACAATACAGTCTTTAAGGGAAGAAATACCAGTTATTTTCTCTTCAATATACAGACATAAATATAGTCACAACAATAAGGAAAAAAAATAAAATTAATTGACCAAAGCTGGGGTCAGACCCTCAGCTGGTGTGAATTTGAATGCTCCACTACCGTTGATTGGATTTATGCTCCCTGAAGACCAGATGTCCTATGTTTCTCTGTATATAGCTCTTTCAGAACTGTAATAGTTTTTTGCTTTAGTATTTTTGTTTGTGTGTTTTTTTTTTTGTTTGGGTGGTTGGGGTTTTTTTTTTGTTTGTTTGTTTTTGGTTTGTTTTTTTTGTGCCAACTGGGTATCTTTTTGCCATATTTAAACTTTGACACAGCTTAGATAATTAATTGTAAGACTGCCGGCTCAGATTTAATTGACTGTTTTGTGTCTACACCATTTTTATTTAAGCAGCCCTTCCATGTTTGTCATATTGTATTATTTATCTATGGTATGTTCATCAGCTGTGACAGCAAATAAGATTTCAACCTTCACCTATAGATACTTTCTCCCTCTTCCTACCTCTGTTACCACCTTCATTCTCTCTATTGTGATAAGAAATAAATTGATTTCATCCTTATACTTAAAGTAACTCTTTTCCCCAAAGTCTTATATAATACTTACTGTGGTCAAGCTTTTCCAGTGGTGTTTTTTGTTGGTTTTTTTTTTTTTGTTGTTGTTTGTTCTGTGGGTTTTTTTTTGTTTTGTTTTTCTCTGAGGATGAAGACTAGATTAAAACAAACAAGTAAGAACATGCTGCATCTTCTTTAACATAGTCCAACAATGGGACTGCTTTTTTGACTGCTTCACCTTGAGCATTTTGTGCAATATTCTGTCAATCAGCAGTTCTTGAGTTTAGTAAAAAGATCTTGCCATTGATGGGCTTTATTCATGTAAATCCTGTCATTCAGAAGCTATTAAAATTTTGTCCGTCATTGTCCTTTTCTATAAATCTGTGGAAAGAAAACAATGAGTTATTCCACAAAATACACTGTGTTTTCTACTTACTAACTTTAACACATTGCTATTATTTTTAAACAGTGAAATAGGTGTATTTTGTGTCAGATACTGAGACTTCTGCTCATTTATAGAGAAAAAGCACTTGCATATTCAGGTGGAAATGTTATGAAATTTGTGAAAATACAGTTGTTGTCTAACAAATGTCAGCTGAAGAAAATACAGCATATGTACAGATCTGAGGGAAGAACTGGAGGGTCTTCCTTAAAATTCACAGGAAATTTTATCATACTGCTTTTTGCTTTTTTTTATATAAGCCTATAGCGTATTCTCTAACACAAAAGCATTATGGAAGTAGCAGTGGAGCAGTTGCTGCAACTTTCTTTTTCTCCATTATTGTCCCCTAAAGTTCTCTAGTCTTTACTCTTCTAGCCCATTTTCTTTCTTTCCACTGTATCATAGTAAATGAAGATAGATCAGGGGTGTTAGTCATAACTCCCTTCTTACATCCATTTTACCTCTAAGTTCACCCATTATCAGTGGCAAATATAAAACAAATTTGTTCTTCCATATTTTCCATCAAAAATGACACAACAAATGTTCATAGACTGGATTTTGGAGGAGCAGATATATCAAAACCAGCTTTTTTTTCTTTTTGTCATTTCCAAACGTCACAGTAAATGCTAGGAAAACTCATATACGATGGGCAACCTGGTACCTGTTGAGCTGCAAAAAGAGCTCCCATTAGGCAGCCCAAATATTTCTGTTAGGCCAACAAAGTATGAGAAATGTTTACATTAGGCAGTTTTATCACCACACACCTCTTTTTTCTTCCCTTCTCTCTCTCCTCCCTCTCCAAGCCTTTGATAGCCAGCAGTTCTGTTTGCTGGCACACACTGTGGCCTTTCCCAGAGTACAATTCACAATGTTGATAGCTGTCATAATTTCAGGCTCTGTTCTTTGTATTTTTGCATCTCATAATCTTTCTCTTTTCCAGGTCCTTGTCACCCTGGAAAAGCATTAGTGTTTATAACCTCTCTGGCTACATTGACTAGCTTTGTCATCAGAGTTTTTCATAGCATCCTTAATGACCTGTTAGGAAGAATCTTGTAAACATTCTGTCATAGTAAGTGCTAGGCTGAAAATGTTCAGTTATCTTAACTTGTAGGCTCAGAATATTGGCATATTAAGTGCTTGGCCATTGACTGATGTGATGAGCTCGATTTAGTAAACTTTTCAGGTACTGTTTTTTCTGAGCAGTATTTCTTTTTGCCAGAAAATGGCCATGTTAATCAAAGAATCAGTGTATTATTAAGCTGTGAAGTGCTGGGAACATTTGTGCTAAATATTTTATACTTATATATATATTAAACCCTGCAATATTAATCTAGAATAAAAAGCAAAAATAATTGAACATTTTTTACTTTGTGAAGTTTTGAGCACTAAGATATATGGGAAGCTCCAATTCTGCTCTGTTATTGCAACAATAAGTGTCTGAGCCTTCCAGAAAGTTTAGCAGAAAGCTGTGGTATCTACTACTCCAGGCTGACTGGTAGATTTTTTATAACCAGTTGTGGTAATCTTGCAATAGCTAAACTTCCCAACTATTTTGGAATAATTTTGCACCAAAACTGTCTTTTTGTATTCATAGTTCATAGTTGAGAAGTAGCTCAACTCAAAAAATGCACAAAATAATTGGAATAGTATATTTATAATTTCTCTTTCAATTTCTGTTTCAACTTAATATTTCTGTTTTAACAATCTGCAAGAACATTCAACTTGAAATAGAATGCTGGTAAAGCATCAGCCTTTAGCTGTGGTGTTTCCAAGGTGCCATAATCTACATATTCATATCTATCTCAGTATCCATATGGATATAAATACACATACCCATATATATATATGCCATAAATATATGGTCAGACTCACACATTATGAAATAATGGTGATGATACATAGGAGAGTTTCATTTAAAAATACGTTTGATTATGTAAATACAGACTTACATCAAGAAAGTAGGTTAAAGTTAACATTTTGCCCCAAGGAAGCACTAGACTGTTTGTCTGCAATAGCTTAAATAAACATAAAGTTGTTCTGAAGAGTAAGAAAACCTTAGCTATTATTTTGGCAGAAATTGGGAGGCAAATCAAAGAAATTGAGTAATCCTGTTCTCTGTGTGGATTTATATCTCTTATAGATTTGTAAATTAGAAAGACAAGTATAGGTTCTGGAAAATGTTCCATTTTCCCTTGGAATGAGGCAGAGGACTCACTGCTAACTAATCAACAATTCACTGCTGCCAGGAGTGCACATGGGGTCAAATAGAGAAGTCCTTTGAATAAAGATTGGGATTTGTTTGATTGAAACTGTACATTCATGAATACTACTGACACTGGAAAACTCAGTCATCTGGAAACCAGGAAATGAGTATCACCTCTTTATACAACCCTTTCCTCCATGCTTAGAGATAGTAAGGTACATTCCTCCATTTTGCAGGGATCAAACAATGCTTATGAATAATGTCATCACAGTCATGGTATTCATGTCAAACAAGGCAAGTCCTAAAATACTTGAAAGACAGGAAAACCAGAAAAATACAGTGAATGTTGGAATCTATCCTGGAGAACATTAAATAGTAGTAGCCAAAAAAATCCTCAGATTTATGCCAGGACCACTTCATGCTTCTCAACAAGAATGCAGAAAGCCTGTAACAGTGGTCAGATGAATGGACTACTAATGGGACAAAGCAATCTAGAATAATTAAATTTTCAAGTTAAAGCACAAAGTGTAGCTGAATGGATAGTACTTTATTAGTATGCCTTGATCTCTGTTAGTTCTGTATTCCTACACTTAAAGAAAACAACACAAAAAAGCCCACTTTTGAAGATGATCAGAGTCTAGAAATTTCTTCAGTCATCTTTCTAGTCTTTGATCTTACTGGAACTGATCAAGGTTTTAATTTCCTTCATGGAGGTGTCCATAAATTATTTTTTTTCCCCAGCACATTTTCTTCTAAATGCTTTTAAAATAAACCCTGTAAAATAAGAGTTTAGATCCTTATTGCTGAAACCAAATATTTATCAGGATTTTTAGGAATATATTTAAGGTGTGAAAAAAAACCCTTCATTAGTTGAAAAATCTGTGTTTACAGAAAAATACAAATCTTGTCAACTGGAGAAAAAGTCCAAACCAACACAACTGACAAGAGGAAGACAATTTTTGACCTGTTGCTTTGATTTTCAGACTTTAGTATCCAGTCATAGCATGGGCTGAAATATAATCTGGATAGACCAAATGCCTGAGAATTGATCATTTGTATGTTGCTGCTTTTTTGGCTGTCAGTGATATAATCAACACTGTGGCTGGAAGGGAAGGTCAAATATACCTCAGCACCAGGAGGAGGATCAGCTGATAGCAGAACTACTAATGATATTTTAGAATTTGAGATACAAAACCAGATTGACCTGTTAAAATCAAAATGGTATAGACATCAAAAATCAACAATCAAAAAAAAAAAAAAAAAAAAAGAGGATGCAGCTTTGTGTTGACCAGGTTTGGGAAAGCTCTGAAATTAATACACTGCTAGAAAGTAAAATTACTGTAAAACACTCAAGCTGGGCACAGGACTGTGGCAAGAAAGCTGTTAGGGGAAGTAGGATTCAACTGCTCTCAATTTATATTAGACATTTGTCCATATGTAATAATCCAGACTATTACATAATTACTAGAAGTTCTTGCATTGATTAGTAGATGAGTAGTTTAGAAGACTGGTATAAATAAGATTTAATTTCTTAATACCTAGATACGAAGCTGACCTACAGCTTAGTTATCTGCCTAGTTATCTATTTTTAAAATCACAGAATCATTAAATAATTTAAGCTCAAAGAATTCTTGAGAGGCCACATGGCCCAGCCCCTTTAATGAAGCAGGGACACATTACTAGAGATTGCTTATGGTGTGTGCCTGGTGAAGTGCTGAATGGCTCCAAGGTGGGTGTCTCCACAACCTCTCTGAACACCTGCTGCAGGGCTTGTCTACACTTTTTGTTGCAACTTCTAATCACTGCCTTTTGTATTATCTTGGTGTATCTTTGAGAGGAGTTTAACTCTGTCATCTATCTACCCACCCCTTAGGTAACTGAAAAAAAAAACAATTAAGTCTCCCTTAATTATTATTATTTTTTTTTCCTTCTGGTTGAGCAAACCCAGTTCTCATGATCTCATGCATCATGTACTCCAGCTGCTCACCATCTTGGTGGCCCTTCATTAGCTCCAGTATATTCAAATTTTCAGTGTACCAGAAGGCTCCAAACTGCTCATACTGCTTCAGAACCTGTCTCGCAAGCACTGAATTGAAGAGCTTGCTAGCTACAGTCCTTCTCATCCAGCCTAGTATGTGATTATTCTTTGCCACAAGGCCACAAAAGTGACTTATGTTCATGCTGCTACCCTTCAGGGCCCACAAATTATTTTTTACAAAATTGTTTTCTAGCCCAACAGAATCTAGCCAGTACATTTGAAAGGCATTATTCCGTCCCATAGACTTTTTATTTGCCTTTTTGAACTTTGTGAGATTTCTGTTGGCTTATTTTTCCAACCTAATAAAGTCCCCCTTGTCGTGGTTAAAGCCCTACTGTAAAGCAGAACCACTCAGCTGCTCTCTCACTCTCCACCTTCCTCCCTGTCCTGCTCCTGGAGGGATGGGGAAGAGAATCGAAAGTATCTCCCATGGGTTGAGATAAGAACAGTCCAGTAACTAAGCTATAACACAAATCACTATGGCTACCACCAGTAATAATAATGGTAAGGGAACTAACAAGGGAAGAGAATGCAACCGCTCACCACCTGCCAACCGATACCCAGCCCAACTGAGCAGTGATCTAGCCCTTCTGGGTAACTCCCCCAGTGGGTACATGCTGTGGTATGGAATACCTCTTTGATTAGTTTGGGTCAGGTGTCCTGTCTCTGCTTCCTCCCAGCTTCCCCTCCTCTCCAGCAGAGCATGAGACTCAGAAGGTCCTTGGTCAGAGTAAACATTACTGAGCAGCAACTAAAAACATCAGTGTTATTGTGCTGTTCCCAAGCTGAAAGTCAAAAACACAGCACAGCACCAGCTACTAAGGAGAAAAAATGATTGCTACTGATGAACCCAGTATCCACCCCTTATTCCATACCATTCACACCATGCCCAGATCCCACATTTTCAATATGCCATCACTTTTATATATATACATATATATATATACATCCAGAAAGAGAGAGAGGATGCGTGGTTCTGATTTACAGCTGGGCTTAAACCACAACACCCCTAAAAAGTAATGTGTAGGCAAATGCTAGTGTATGGGCCAATCTGCTTTATATTATCCACATATGATTGCTTTTCCCATGCCCAAGGAGCCAGCTATCTTATCCTAGAAAGCAATCAAGTTCAGGCAGAATTTTCTTTTGCTAAAACCATGCTGGCTGTTTCTGGTAATTTTATTTTTGTTCTTGTACCTTCACATGGCCTTGATGAAGATTCACTCTGTAATATTCCTCAGGACTAAGGTCAGGCTGATCAGTCTGAAGTTCCCCAGATATTTCTTTCTTACCTTCCTTGAAGGTTTGTGTGAGAACTGCCCTCTTCCAGTCATCAGGAAACTCTGCCAGTTGCCATGACTTTTTGGAGATGATAAACTGTGGCCTCAGCATACTCCGCACTGCCAGATGCATTCCATTTGCTTCCTTGGACTTGTGAATTAGCAGTTTTCTGAGGTGCTCCCTAATTTCTGAAATATTTGCTCTAAGCAATGTGTTATTCCAGTCTCACCTCCCTTCAAGCTCCCCAGCAACTGTGATACTAGATTCAGAGATATGAGCACCTGAAGACAGACCTGACCAGAAATGGATACGGAGAAAGCTTTTTGTATCTTAGACTTTTACATTTCCTTTGTTACCAGAACTGTTGTGGTTTAAGCTCAGCTGTTAACTCAGAACCATTCAGCTGCTCACTCAGTCCCCTACTTTCCTCCCCCCTGCTCCCAGAGGAACGGGGAGGAGAATCGAAAGAATGTAACTCCCACAGGTTGAGATAAGAACAGTCCAGTAACTAAGGTATAACACAAACCACTGCGGCTACCACCAGTAATAATAATAAGGGAAATAACAAGGGGAGAGAATACAACTGCTCACCATCTGCTGACTGATACCCAGACTGATGCAAGCAGTGATCTCGGCCTTCCAGGTAACTGCCTCAGTTTATATACTGGGTGTTATGTGCTGTGGTATGGAAAACCCCTTTGGTTAGTTTGGATCAGGTGTCCTGTCTCTGCTTCCTCCCGACTTTCCCTCCTCCCTGGCAGAGCATGAGGCTCAGAAGGTCCTTGGTCGGAGGAAAGATTACTGAGCAACAACTAAAAACATCGGTGTTATCAGTGTTGTTCCCAGGCTGAAAGTCAAAAACACAGCACTGCACCAACTACTGAAAAGAAGAAAAATGACTGCTACTGCTGAACCCAGGAAAGACTCACTAAGCAGTAGGATGGCAGGTTCATTAGCTTTCTTTTTGCTGCCAGAATACTTACAGACTTTTCTGTCCTGCTCATATCTCTCTCTGTTTTCAGGTGCAGTTAAATTTGTCTTTTCTAACTCCATCCCTGCATATTTAGGCAGTGTTTCTGTGTTCACAGCAGGTAGCTCATCCTCCAACTCTAATCATCATACTTGTGCTACTTTAAAAATCAAAAGCATCTAGCAGAAGGCACCCATCATTTGTAGAACTAAGGTTGCATTATTTTTCTAATTAATACTTTAGTAATATAACCAAAATGCAAAAAAACCTTATTGTTAGACAAATTACAATATTAGTAATTAAAGTTAAAAATTAAGAAATTAATATCAAAACTTTATTCACAAAGTTAAAGCTGTTTTATATTAACTATCTATTACCTACCTACCCCAATATCTACCCGCATACATGTTGTGTGTCCCTGTGGTCAAAGGAAGGCCCTGTGGCCTTCCACAAGGAACAGCAGAAATCTGAGCACATGGGTGTTTGCTACAAGGCTCATCAACATCCTTACTTACAGTGTGACTGATATCCACAGTGAGTGGCTCCAGCTGGAGTTGTTTGTGTATTTCTTCTCCTAAACCAGTCTACTTCTTTTGCAATGTCTTCCAGCTCTATTTTCAAAGTTTCACAGTAGTCTACACTTTCCTCATTTAGAAAGATTTTTTCCAGCTCCAAACCCAAAACTAAACCAAACCTCACAAATCTATAGCCCTACCTATCTCGTGTAATATCTTTTTCATGAGAATTCTCTATGATTTTTGTTGAAATTATAATTGAATACTGCAACCAAGAATTCAGATTTCTCACTGAATTTTTGACTGGCCAGTTACGAATGAATATATGCAACACATATGAATATAAACTTGTAGTGCATTTATTGAATACAGAAATTTGCAAGGAACTGGAAAAACAATAGCATTTCCAAAGTATGACCGAAACAATTGCCCACTTTAAGGTAAAAATGCTTTTTCCACATGTGGTATTGTCATGCAAAGTTAAAATAAAGAAGATACATGTCTTGGTGTAATATTTGATTATTTTTCTCATTCATCTGTATTCTCCGTGAGAGGGATAAAGGTATGCATTGGCTGCATAGCAGACATTTTTAACCCATCAGCTAACCTCAGACATTTTGATTTTCAGGAATGCTTTTTATTACATTCCTTTAAGTCATCAGATAGAAAAGAAGCAGATATTTTTTCACAAATAATTAAAGGTTTTAAATATATAAAAAGATTTGTTTGTGTTTATGTTTGGTGTGTGTGGGTAGTGGTATATTTAAATCAAGAAAGTCTGGTGAAATAAAATTATGAAAAGAAATAATAAAGTACAGTTAATTGATGTCCATATAAACTGTTCCACTGAGTTCCAAGGATCTTAAAACTTTGTGTTAAACAAAGATTTAGTGCTGTTTTCAATTCATGATCCAAAATAAGTAGCATGAGAAGGCAGTGAACCTTGTTTGCTTCTCTTGTTGTTATTCTATCGCCACTAAAATATTCTACATAACTTTTTAACACAACTAAAAGCTACAGCAGTACATATAGATCTTTAGCCTAGAAATATATGATGATACACGACCCAAGAACAACCGGAATACAAAGTATTTAAACTCACGTTTTATCCCTGATTATTCATTTATACTAACACACTTAAAATACATTCAGTGAACACGGCAAGAGATAATTAAAAGTTCATCAAGACAGTACTTTTGTTGGAAATACTAGGTCTAAAGACCTTATTCATAAAACCTCAGCTTCTTAAGAATGTCTCATTGCATTGTGCTCATCCATGTTCATTCTGATATCTCTTCCCTGCAAGATATCTCCTCTTTTAATTTTTTTTCCAATCAGCTCCCAGTCATCGTTTCTCCTCTTTTTATACTTAGAAGCCTTCACCACTAACTGCCATGGTTCTCTTTTATTGTGGCTCTAGTGAGCTGCTGAATCATCCTCTCTGGCTGCATTTCCTTCTGAATTGTTGCTAAATGTCTCTTCCTCTTCTATTACCATTTTCTTTTTCTAAAAATCTGTGCACCATTGTATTAACACAAACTGCACTTAAATTCTCTGTTTACTTGGTGTTCTTCATGTCCTTTTCTTTCTCCTGTAAAGCCAAGCCCTTTACCTCTGCTGGAAGTTAGCATATTCTTCTCTTCCTGGTGTTGATGCTATCGTTAAGCTCTCTTCTGTTAGTATCCTTCTGACTTAATCCTGTGGCAAAGCCTATTGACAAAGACATAGACCAAATTCTATATTTATATATAAATTTATGCATATATGCAAATGATATACACATTAGAAACACACATTTTCTTCATTTTATTTACACGCTGGTTATTAAACAAAGGATTATTAGTGCCATTGAATCTGAAATAAAGATTATCAAATAAGGAAAAGAAAAATAAGACTGAATTTTGCAAGCATAAAATACATTAATTGCCATGAATTAACACAAAATTTAGGATGTAAAAGCTGGTATAACTGCTGACTGAATCATAAAACCGGGCAGATGTCCTAAGGTCTTATGACCTTTTTTTATTCAGGAAACATTTTTTCTGGTTGTTTCTGGGTCTTTTCTAGCAAGTCTACCTCTGGAATGTGGAGCAATCCAACTCATTTCTTTATATATAATGTTATAACAAGTGGGTAAAAGAAGAGACAATGGTAGGTAGATGTCCTGGGTTCAGCACATTTAAACCACGACGGTAGAATAAATGCATCCAGAGAAATACAGAAAGGTTGACTTGAACAAGATCTCTCTTCAGACAAGATGAAAAAGGTGATGTCTTCTGGGTGGAAAAATCTGATGTATTAAGGGAGCATAGCTATCGTAAGATTACTTAAACTTTTGATTATATGTACAAGTAAGCACAAGTACAAATTAAAAAAAAAAAAAGCAAAGATGTAAGGGATTTCATGATCCAAGGAAATACTAAGGCACAAGCAGAATAAATGTGAATTTAGTGAAAGTTTCATGTCAGAAAATACATCTCATTAAATTACTCATGATCTCACTTCTATTCATAAGTGTCTACCGTTATACCTTCTGTTCTTAAAAAAACACAGCAGTTTTTTAAACGTAAGCTAACATTACCTATATTATTCTGAGAGAAATAAAAAATTATTCTTTAACATGTGAAAAATATTCTGTACTTCTCCAAACATCTTATTCAAAGTCATAATCACAAGTAATTTAAAGGCACGAAAATAAAAGATCTAAGCACAATAATGTATCTTTAAATTCAGGGGCTGGCCATAGAACAAGTGAAAAACTGTAAGAGTCAGTTACAGACAAGATTCCTAGTGCATAATCTCTTATATAATGATGATGGTGCCATTTGTTCTGAATTTCACAGTCTCCTCCTTATCCTGGCCAGACCTCTAATAAGAGGAAGTTAAGCTATCAGGGGAGACATAGAGAACATGTAATGCATATACAGAACAAGTCTATGGATGTATTTTGGGATAAAGTACTTTATAGAATGTCTGCTATGATCTTTATATTTAGGAGTATCCAGCATTATCCTCCTCTTTTTTTCAGTGAACATACACTTCTGGTTAGCTGCAGATGAACCTGTGCTCAGATACGTCTGCTTAGTGAGTAAGAATATGATAACTTTGCATGAATTAAAAAAGAGGATACAAATCTAGCAGATAAACTGATGAAAAAGAATTCTTTGCATGATTTTCTTTCTCAACATTTCTTAGTAGAATATCTACCTATGAATCTCTTTCTCCATTTAAATATGGAATTATGGCATTTCTCTGTCCTTTCTCTGGAAACAATCATATTTAAGTTAATCTTTTTATAAAAGTGTAGCTTATCCAATCTATAAAAACAAATAAATGTACCTTTGCATGGCTTGTAAATGGACAAAAATTAACTCCCACAAACAAAAATAGGTTAACACAGAGCAGTCATATTCTGACACGTAGATAAAAATATAGTTAATCAAAATGCATACACTAATAAAAATAAATATAAATATTTACATTTAATGAGAGAATTATTTGTAAGTATCATTTATAAGATGAATTTTTCACTAGAATTTATTTAATGGTTAGTGGTACCTGCATATATCCAAACTATTTAGCTACTTATTCAGAAATCTAATGTACTTCTACTCCTTAAGCATTTTTTAAAGAAAGGATGGCGAGTGTGTAATGGAGAGTACAGGCCAGAGTACACAAAAGAGAAAATAGGCAGACTTCTCAGTGAGATACATGAGGCTTTTAGTTGTGTGAACACAATGTCAGCCAGGTGTAGGATGACTTTCTGTACTTAGAAAGAAATATTCATGTATGATTTGTGTAACTGGAAGCTGGAGTGATTGCTTGCATTTATATACAGTGACTTTGAAAATATCGTGTTCACTTAAAAACAGATTTCTGACTAACAGTACAGCACTAAGTCTTTTTCAGGTCTTCTTGAAAGTATTCTGATTTCAGTGGCCACACACTGCTAAATTACTTCACTTGCGGTGGAGGGTACTCTTAATTCAGTCTGTATATTAAAGTAAGAGCAAATTACATTTTTTATTCCTACTGAGAAAAATATATACTTTCTGGTCTGTGTACTGTATGCAGAAAAAAAAAACAAACTTCTGTTTTTCTTTTCCTTTATGTAATATATTTATATATATTTATATGTATATAGTTCTGATTAAATAATGTATTTCAAAAGAGATTTTTTATAACCACTTTATTAGCTTACTATTTTTAGCACATGTAAACAATGACATGAATTTTCTTCTTACAGGAAGAATGAAATAAGAAATCAAATCAGCAGAATTCCTACTTTCATTCATGGGAATAGATTCTTAGCTTTACAAATTAATTTCCAACACTAACGTTATCAGCTGGGACCTGAAAAACAGTGACTTAACACTACAGAAGTGTACTGTTAGGACCAAATTTCTCCATTTCTATCTTGTCTAGGCTTTGGATTACTTTGAACACAAGCTTTAATATCCAGATTCTTCTTTTGGCAGTTGATAATCTGTACCCAAAACCAACCTACTTGGAAAACCCCAAAATTGTTATGAGGTATCCTTCTTGTCTTCATAGCATGGTATGCTGCCATACTCTTACAGCACCTTTGCAACACCTTCCTTAAAAAATGGTATTCTGTGACAAAAAGTGGGTGTATAATAATGTTCAGGCTATCTTTTCTCTCTTTCATGAAATGTACTGATTTACTGATGTGAGCAAGCAAGCATGTACAATTTTGAAACTGTTGTGAAACATGTTGGTTACTAAAATGCAGAATTCAGACTTAAAAAAGATTCTAACCGGAATCTGGAGCATCACACAACTACTGGAGTGCTGAAACGCTGGTGTCCTGTCTACAAACACAAAATATGTGCAGTTTAAAAACCATCAATGCAGAAAACAATGAAATCTAAGCAGTCGTAGAAAATAAAAATGATTTCTTAGCAAACTGGACCTACATTCAAAATATTTTCATATACCTAAAAATACAATGGCAACAGTAGCACATACAGATCTTCCTACAGAAGGCAGCTTTTGGGCAATCAATTCAACATTAACTGTTGCTCAAATGCAGTGTCAAAAAAGGTTCATGCAGTCTTCAGAGGTATAAATCAAAGACTAAGAGTGAAAAGTCAAGTTCACCTTTGCACAGTACTGATAACACTGATACTAAAGTGCTAAATGTGGTTCAGTTGTCTAAACCTGGAAAGTGGTGAAGGGAAAGAAAGAACTGCTCAAGTGCTAGAAAAAATCCTTCATAGGGAACTCAATATATTTGACTTTTCTGAAGAGTTGCATTAGAGTAAGTGCCTTTATGGTAGGTATGGATACTAGCTGCAGGAACACTCTTGAATGCAGAAAGGCATTACAAGAACAGATTTCAAGGAAGCTGAGGAAAATGTGATAGAAACGGGCCACAGAAGTAGTTATTTATTGTTTGTATTTTAGTGGTGTCTAGGAATCTTAGTCATGGAACAAAATAAAAAGATTTTAGCTTCGTTTTTCCTTTTTGGCTTAAAGTGCTTTCAGTTGTAGCTTTAAGCAAATGCTAACATCTGAATGCAAGCTACTTTGTAAAGTATAATGACTGGCAATTTACGAAAGGCTATCTTAGATTAACCAAGATTAAAAATCTGAGATGTCTGGTTTAAAATTATATAAATCTAATTTCATGATTGTGCAGTGGTCAGAGTTTAGTTGGCATCAGTGAAATTTAAATACCTCCCAGTATGTGATTAACAGACTAGCGTTTACATCTACTTCTGCTTTGCAGGAATTACTAAAAACCAGCTAAACCAAATGATTAATAGGCTATCCATCTTCTTCCCTTGCCCTCTTACTTCTCTCTCAAATCCTAGCTTAAAGCTACAGCTCTTCCTGACTGGTTGATGCAGGCAGTTTATAGGTCTGCCATCGCACATGTGGGGTCATAAGAGAATGCAGGTATCACTAAATTCAAGCATCTCTGTATCTGACCTCTAACTATTGGTGTATGTTAAAAGTATAAATGAGAACAGGAAATGAGTGTTCTAGCCTCGCATGCTTTATTTTTTTAACTTATAAGCCAGGATTGCTCAGATGGTTTTCATAAGCAATATTTTTACCAAAGAAAATTGCAAAGTCTGCAGAGTTCAAAATAGAATTTTTTTTTTTGCAAAGTAACACACAAGTACATATATAGATTTATAAATGTATGTTTAAAAACACTAGGAACAATTCAGCCATGTAAGATGAGAGGAAAATTCTGAGCAGTCAGTAATACAGCATTAGCAAGAGAATTGTAGCTAACATTGGGTCAGGAACTAAAACATGAAAAAAATGTGTTCTAAAAGGTGAGGAGATCACACCACTGTAATGACAGTCTGAATAGCTACAGAACTGCACTAGATTTAAAATGTGCGTTATATAAAATGATCTCCATAACCAGCATAACCAACCTGTGAACCCCAGAGATTAAAATTGCCGTTTAGGAAGTAGGTTATAGGTAATGTATGAAGAGTACTACTTCAGAAAATCTACAAACTAAGGTTTTGTCAACAACAATACACTGAAAATGAATGTGTGATGTGCTCGTATATGAACAGAAGGACTGGATAAGAGACTCTGGCTTGATTGATTCATCTTAGTGGTTCAAATGGCTTTCATAGTCACACTTGTTTTCTGGACTAATCAAGGATAATGGTGAAAAATTATTTTACCTTCTTTTTATTATAAAATGTTTCTGTATTGATCACTGTTCTAGGTGACTCTACAGTATTATTTTTATAGTGATAATTGTGCTGATACCTCACAGTTTCTGTCTTGAGTTATTACTGATGTCATTTGTCTTTTTATGTCTTTTTATGCATACAGTTGAGGTGGATCCAAGTTGAAAGAAATTGCTTACAATAATTTAAAATTCAATCATACATAAGATGAGCTTCTGTTTTCAAAGATTTAATCAAATACCCATTAATTTTCAATAGTTTATTGTAAGATTTGGTCAGTCTGAAGTAGAGATATTATGTTTGATTTTTTCCTTTTGTTATGCTTTCGTATAGATATTCTCAAGATCTGTCTGAAGATCTTTTCTAAGTAAAGCAATTTAACTTAACATGACAGAAATGGAAAAAGAAAAAAAACCTCCACTTCTCAAATAGACTATAATGAAATATCAGATCTGATATGAAACATGACCTCAGCTGAGGGCTGATTGGTGTTATAAAATACCTGACTGACATTTCTAGTCAAGATTTTCTTATGCCAGAATGATTGCTTATCATGATTAAGCAGCACAATCAGACTGAACACCTTGTTCACCAGTGATTTCTGTAAAAGTGAGAGACTACACCCTGACACCTGTACCTTCAAATAATCAGGCTGAATTATTTCTCTGTACCCACCTCAGAAAGAAGGTTGAGGTCTCCCAATATTCACCACTCTCTAACATAAAGGTAGGTACAAATGGGACATATAGGGTAAGAAGGAAGCTCTGGTGACCTTTTTCTGGTGCCATTCCCTGACGGTTTTGTTGTAATGACATAATACCAGGCCTACTGGAAGCAATTTAGTTCTTTGCAAAAGCCAGCTGAGAATTAATTGTCCTTCAGAGTCCCAAAGGGCCTGTTCCTTGCCTAGGGTGATGTTACTAACAGCCTTAATGGCATTGTTGCTACATCAGCTGCAAACATAATCTGTACATGCCGACATTTGGCTAGGGCAGATGTTCTCTTCCCGCTTGTGAATGCTACAGTATACCATTATGGGTGAAGGAAATGCATTATTTCCACTTCCCATGCTAATCAATCAGATGGAAAAAAGAAAAAAAACAACCAAAAATCTTATTCTTTGGAAATAATATAGAATATCAGGAAGCATGATTCTGTCACTGAAAATTGTCATCCAGCAGCTCCTAGATCATTATGAGTGGAGGTTGGCATGGACTACTCAATGGAATAGTATCAGTGCATCAGTGTCAGAAGTAAGAAAAATAAAAAGAAAATTCACTGGTTGAAATGTAAAAAAATAGCATGCATTGATTTAGAAGTCGTCCCATTTATAGTTCAGCAGTGGCTCATGAAATTAGAATAGCTTCATACTGGGGTAACTCAATTTAGAAGGTCTTCTCCACTGAAGATGACTGAGTCCTTCAAGTATTGCCTTGTTACTAAGAAAAACCTTTTCCTCAGGTAACACCATAGAAGTGTGAATGTAAAATTGCTGCTACTGAGAGCATGTGAAGATCAACAGGTTCTAGATTCCTTTGAATAATTTGGACTATTCCTAATGCAACCTGGTACAAAGATAGATTGAAAGATCAACAGCTGGATAGATCTGGTATAACCCATACCAAAGCCTAACTTCATTTTGAAAATAAGTCTTTGCACAGTTTTAATTCTCAGCTAATTAAGGCAAGTTCTGAGGTGGTTGAAAGAGAAACTTTTACAACTTTACAGCGAGGTGTAGAGGTTGATGGAGAGCCTGCAAGATTCAGAGGCCAGAGATATTGTGAAGGAGAGCAAAGGGATTAGGATTGCTCAAATGCATGGGGATATACAGAGAGAATGAATTTCAGAAAAGAAAAAAAGTTATTTTGGTTTTCTTTTAATAGCTGGCTGTTTTAATGAGCTACAAACGTGAAAATCAGTTGTAACCAATTGAAATTATGCTATGATATGCATATTGTTAGATGTACCACAGCTGTAATCTGAATGAACTCCATATGCAGCTGAGATTTGCTGGAATGTGCAGGCACTGCCTAGGGAGAATCACAGCTCAACTATCCACTTTCTCTGCACCCAGTAACTCCATACTTAATGGCATGTAGAACTAGGAGCAATGCTAGTTTTTAGGGTGTGTTTAGGGTGCATCAAAAGGAGCGTGACCAGCATGTTGAAGGAGGTGATGCTGCCCCTCTACTCTGCTCTCATGAGACCTCACTTGGAGTATTGTGTGCAGTTCTGGTGTCCTCAACATAAAAAGGACATGGAAGTGTTGGAACAAGTCCAGAGGAGGGCCACGAGGATGATCAAGGGGCTGGAGCACCTCCCATTTGAAGACAGGCTGAGAAAGTTGGGGCTGTTCAGGCTGGAGAAGACAAGGCTGCATGGAGACCTCAGAGCAGCCTTCCAGTATCTGAAGGGGGCCTACTTGGACGCTGGTGAGGGACACTTCATTAAGGACTGTAGTAATAGGACAAGGGGTAAAGGGTAAAACTTAAGCAGGGGAAGTTATATTGGCTATAGGGAAGAAATTATTTCATGTTAGGAATGGGTTGCCCAGGGAGGTAGTGAATGCTCCATCCCTGGTGGTGCTCAAGGCCAGGCTGGACAGAGCTTTGTGTGGCATGGTTTAGTGTGAGGTGTCCCTGTCCATGGCAGGGGGGTTGGAACTAGATGATCTTGAGGTCCTTTCCAACCCTAACTATTCTATGATTCTATGATTTGCAGTTGCAAAATGGTATGAAAAAATTATGATATGTTATTTTTTGGTTATTTTTAAAGCAGTTTGTAGGATGCTTCCTGAGAAATACATTTATATGTTCAAAACTAAAATTAGTCCACGTTAATTTCAACAATGCATTCATGAATGCACTGTTTCACCCAATAAAAGTAAAATTTCTTTAAAAAAATTGCAAAATTTTCATTTAATGCTTTCATTATGAAACAAATAAGGAGAAATTAACAGAAATATTTTGAATCTTCAAACATCTGCATATCTTGCTCACATGCAGTGATTTCTTCATATTTTCTCATGTGCATTTAAATTAATTGATTTTTTTCTCAAGATGCTGTAATCATTCATTAATATGAGAGGTTCTGAGCTTTGTCTCATTATTTTTATAGGAAAAATGTGAATTATCTCTTTTTCCAAAAGAGAATAAATCTGTAAATAGTGTTTTCATTGTTGCTTACCCTGTGGGTATGTAATAATGACTATAAAGCATTGCAAAATACTTAATGAAATGTAGAGAAAAAAATGTTTCTGAGGCAAAATAGGCACTCACTGATAACAATAGGTAATAACATATACAATTAAACAGAGAGCTGTAAAATAAACTTCATGAACCTGCAGGCCAGAAAAAAATTAAGATCTGAAGATGGCAATTTACCTAATAATTCAAATAGCAAGGTTGGATAAGGGAGGAATTAGTAATGGTTGCCCACCCCCTCATTCCTATGCTATTATCACAGCTGGGTGTTCCAGTAGTGAATGATGTGACATCTACATAAAAGCAGCCTAGTAGTCTTTTACCTTTGGATACTAAAGGAAAGAGCATGGGGAAGGTGCATCTCATCTGGCCTCTGACTCCCTGCAGGTAATTTACTTTTGCCCTCTGACAGAGTTCAATCCTTTAATAATACAGGCAAACATTGTGTGAACACCTCAAGTAGTGCAAAGATGGGAAGAATTACTCTAAATTTAAAAGCCACTCTGACACTAATGGCCAATTCAACAGCACAGAAGGAGACGCCCTTCATCCTTCTAATCATGCCTGAGGTACTTGGCTTCATTGTTTTATTCATGTGCTTACTTAGGGATTTCCACCCTGTGTTATTTGATTGTGTTCGTGTGCAATGCTTGACCTGGGAAATACAGTTAGCCTTGGAGCAACAAGAAAATTCCTTTCAGTACTTCCTTCGGTAGGATCTTGTCTCTGCTGAAATCAGTAACAAAATGCGATTGGTTTCACTGTAGTTGGAAGCCCACCTTAGTTTTGTGTGCATATGTGTTTTTGTGCGTTCAATCCGAACAGATAAAACAAATCCTACTTTTTAGTCAAAGAGTAGCTGGATTTTCCATAGAAATAAAGATTTGGTAATTCAGCCTAGAGGGGAACTAACTCAAAGTGCTTAAATGACAGGAATCTAACAGCTGCCACCCATTAGAGCATCATTTTTGACACACCCAAGCTCATGATTCATTCTTTCTTTTTTATGATGCTCTTTTAGACTATGCTCTGCAACACAAAACTACCATACTTCAGTTTCTAAGTGCTATCTGCTGCCTCTTATGCTACAATATAGTACTTTTTCAGCAATGGCTCTACAGCTGTTTTGTCCTTAAGGTGACTGTTCAGGAGGGCACAGTATAATTTTCAATCTGTTTTTAGAGAATGTGTATATAACTATGTGTGTATCTACATAGTTAACAATGTTCATGTCATGCATTGAACAGCATTGGAGATTTTCTGTGCTGGTGGGTTAAACCTGAAACTTATGTGCCTGCTTAATGCTATGTCCCACTGTTACGTACTGAATCTGGCCCTTGAAAGGCCGGAGAATATAACTATTCTCCACCTCTCAGACTTGGAGAAGAAAAAACTGCATTATTGATTGGATAGATAATATCTAAAAACCAACCAACCAAACAAAAAAAGCAAAACCAACAAAACAAACAGAAAAAAACACAAAACCCAAACAAATGAACAGGCAAAACCAGAAAAATACCTAAAAATAAAAGAAAGCATGAAATCTAGAAGCAAAAGCTGTGTATGGCACTTATTGTCAAGATTAGAGATGCTTTGTTTTTTTGCTTTTTTTTTCTTAAGAGGAAGGACATGAGGATATAATTTTTATTTTTCTCTTAAAAATATTAATGAAAGTATTGAAGAACATGATAGATATTGCAATCTTTTCTTGGAAATGTTTCCAGATTTTCCTAGAGTTCTGTCCCTGCGTTGCTTGTCATTTTGTCTTGAATTAACATATTTTGGGCTGATGAAATGTGAACAATCTCTCATGTCTCTTTTGAAATAACTGAATAAGCATGGAAAATCTTTCCCAAAGAACAAAGTTCTTCAGACTCCAAGGGGAGCAGCCTGAGCTTGTGTGTGTTTTTTCTCTTCTCCAGTAGCTAGTAGCTATCCGGAGAGATGACCCAGACACCTTGGGTATTCAAAACCACCTTATAAAACTGCTACCCACTGTAGAAGCTGAACCCATCCCTATATTGTTTCCTTTTGGGGGTGATGGGAGGACGCATTCCACTAGGTGGCACTGCTGAAATGTGTGAACTTTCACAATTCAGCAGTTTTGGTATTCAGATTTATTTTTCTAAAGAATTCTTTAGTAAAAGAAAGTTCCCTCCCTCCCCCTCCACACCCCACCCCCCAAATGAATGCTTGGTTCAGATGTCACAGATAAAAAGATACATACATCTATGGAGGGGTTACCTTGAGATGTTCAGCCATGTATAGGAAAAAGTATTCTAGAAGAGAAATAGAATAATGGGACCTCTATTAAATTTTAAATTTGAGGAGGTTTTGTATACATCCTTTTTAATAACAGCTTATTTAAAGCCTGCTGATCTCTACTTGAGATCATGAATCACTCTTGCCAGATAACTGGCACTGAATAAATTCTGTCTTAAAGTATCCCTTTGGTGTGCTTAGAACCTCAGTAGGCAGAAGAAGACCAAACTAAGGGTCTTAGCCCCTTAGAAGTCCCCTGTGTTGTAGATGAGAAATTGAAGGAAAATTAATATTTGCTTTTGTTTCCACATGTGAATCCAGATCTTGAGTTCTGCTTCACTGATGAATCTCAGCTGGTTATCTCCAGTGTATCACTGTAGATTCAGTATGAATCAATAAATGAAGCATTTGTGATCTGCTCTGTCCTCCGCATGTGAAATATATGGTGACAACTGAAAAACTGTCATTTAGAGATGGTTTACTTTGCTTCCTTAAAGCAGGAGGAAGCTGTTTATCATAGCATTAGACTTCAATAATGGGTCCCTGACACTAATGAATTACTGGGTAGCATTACTCTGTAGTATGAATTACTCAGAAAAACTAGACTTCTGGGTGTAACTGATTCATCATTTAACACTTGAATAGGATAACAAGAACCATAGTTAGACTTTCAAACTAACATGAGCTGAGAAATAATTTTTCACATTGTCTTTTCAGTTAAAAGAAATCTTGAGCTTGTGAATAGTGGCCACTTGCTAGACCTGCACTAACGAGTACTCATTGGCATATGCAAGCAGTGCTTTAGCACTTTTTCAAAAGTTCAGAAAAGTTGCTGTGGTTTATTTGGTGATACCTCACACTTTGCTGAAGTCTCCAGGGCTTGCTGACATTACTGACTCTTCGTGAATGAGGCCTTTTTTTATATTCCCTTCATTTGTTTAGCTCTTTACCTAATTGATTTTCTGTGCTAATACACTAAAGGTCTGAGGAAGGCAGAGCCTCAGGTGTGACAGATGAAATAAGGTGCTTTTAGTCATTGCTTTTGTCTTCCATGTCTAATGTGTTGGTTACAGCTGTGCAGTTTAACAGCAAAATCAATACATCATTTGCTGCCTCTACCCCAAAGAATTTGGAAGCCTGTTGGTATTTTAACTATTAGGTTTCCCCTGAAAGGACTCCCTTCCCCTGCTCCTCACCACCATATCCCTCCTGAAATCCAGTGTTGTAAGAACATAAGTTTGCCTTCTGTCTCCTAGTATTTGTGAATGCATGTAAATTCAGTAATCATTTACCCCAGTGAAAATTATCTAAACTACCTTCTTGGAAACTGCAACTTTTAGTTGATCTATTAACTTTGCACTTGCCTATAGTCTAAATGACATTCAGGGCATATTTGTGGTAACATTTTGAAAATGCAGTTCATGAACATGGAAAACATGAAGGACAAATAGGGCAATCATTTGCATGACAATGAATGAACAAAACTCATGGTCTTGTATGCTGTCCTGGTTTGCTCATGCAGCCACAGAATTAGTGTCGTGTAACTACTTATTTATTTTTTAAATAAGCATATTTTGACCTCAAAAAATGACAGAAATGCCAAGAAAATAGGGTTCTGTAAAGAAAATGTTAAGTGGTGTCTTTAAATGAGCTGTAGAGTCATAAATCAATTCTTTGTCATGTGTATATGTTGTGATTTTTCCTCCTTATCTCCTGATTGTGCTTTAGTTTGTGTGAGCTTAGTCCTTGTCACATTGGTGCAGTGCCATTTATGTCTTGTTTTCCTGTAACTGACGTTGCTTCTGTGATCTATCACACTGCTATACTTATTGCCATTTACTAAGGAAACCCTCAAACACAAAAATTGCCCTCTAAATGACATGATTACCTTATTATTGATTTATTTTGTGGTTTGCTGTAAGTGTTCTCAGTGTTTAGACACTGAGAGATCTGTGTGAAACAAATAACAGGTTCCTGTCCAGAAAGGATGTGCAGAACAGCACAGTGCTGCAAAGAGCTCAGTCATTCCCTTGCAGTGCTCTGCACCTTTACCTGGTCTGAATTTTGACCCTTCCTGCTTTGGTCATGGCCTGCACCGGGACTGATCACATGATGAATTTGTTCTGTGACTGAATTTTGAGATTTTTTTATTTGTCTGAAGGACTCATCAATTCAATGTTAAAAGATAATTACATGCTATTATGCAGGCTGCTATTATCTGCTACAACCAGGATTGACCAAATTATTGTGCTTTACAAAAGCAGGAGCCTGAATGATCATCCCAGTAATGAAACAGATGAAAAAAGTTTCTGGTTCAGGATAACAAGAATTTTCTTTGATTTTTCTCTCTATATTTATTCTCTAGACACGCTCTAAACTGGCATAATCAGGTATTAAAAGTAACAGTTTGAATAACACTTCCAGCATAGCTGGATCCAACAAAATTATATTTATTACTTGTTGAGATATCAACAATATCCTCAGTAACCTCCAAATGTACATGGAGATTGCATGCTTGTATTGAGGAGATCTTTTCAGATGTAGCAGAATTATTTTGAGACTTCTACTACTGGGCATATGTTCAGTTTAGGAGATTGAAGTTTTATAGTAAATCAAATTGTTACAACTTTATTAGTGGTAAACCATTACTTGAATAAACAACACCTCCTCAGACTTTTGACTGTTACTAGTCATTTTACTGTTACTAATTGCAATTCAAATTTACACCAGTTTCCAGCAAAGTGCGTCTTTACCTCTAGTGTAGCTAGATTTTGTGATAGATTTCTAAGGCAAAAAAGTATTGTCATGGTCAGGTTGACCTTCCATATAACACAATACATATAATTTTACCAGCTGGTTCAGAACCAAGTTCCTGACTTCTTGCTGTCTTAGAAAATAACTCTCAGAAAGATACTCTGTCTCAATAAAATGATTAACACATTGGAGAGTCACAGCCTTCAGAAATTGTGCCAATTCTTAATTGCCCTTAAAGTTTAAAAAGTGAATGTGCATGATATTGGCTTCCAGTCATTAGAGTCTGTTATGCCTTTATTTACTACTCTAAATAGAACCCTTGTCTAATTTTTATGCCTCCTTCAAGTACTCGTGGATACTGGTCAACCCCTTTTCTCTTTTGGATAGAAAATAGACTCCAAGATGCAGAATAATTTTATATAGACATAGAATTGTTTTCAGACTATTGACATGCTTTTCAGCCTGTAGGCAGCAGATCTGGATATGCTGTCTAATCAGTCTCATCAGTTAATAATCTCATTAAAACCAACAATACCAACATTTGCTTTGATTTGATTTGCTCCTTTGCTTATACACCAGTATGGGAAATCATATGCATTTTGATACTCACTGTGATACCTAAACCCTTTCTAAAGTGACTGTTTCCAGAAATAATCCATAAAAAATTCAGTGAAAGTCTATGTAAGTCTAAATGTAGTGAGCATATTTTGATTTTTGATCATTTATGATTTTTTAGCATAACCAATCCAAGCTCAGTTGGATTGGTTATGCTAAATTCAGTACTGAGAACTTTGATGCTAAACATCTTTACAAATGTGTTTCTAAATGCAACACCTTTGTATGATTTGGAGGGAGTGATGGTGTTTTTTAAACCTGCTATAGAACTTCTTGAATCTAAGATGCCCATAGGAAGGTCTATCACAAAATTTTCAACTGGTGTGTCAAGAATTACAGAGATCAGAGTTCTTTATAGCCCATCAAAGATTCAGGGCATTTTATGATGTCTTGATGGTGCTCTGTTGTAGACATTATGTCCTAATTTTCAAGCTTTGCTGCCCAGCTAAAGAACCCTGCCGTAAGGATGTTTTGGGTGCTTTTGCACCAAGATGGCCTTTCCCTCTCAGAGTACATTATTCCACTATTATTGACCCTTTTCTGCCTGAGAGTAGGAAAGCTGCTGAGAATTACAGTAGAGAGCAGGTGCTCAGTTCCTTGAAAGGAAAAACAACTATCTTTGACTTCTAGCTTTAGATTATACAGGAACTAATTTTATCTGTATGGGGATACATAGTAAATAAGATGCACCTTTTTGAGATCCCTGTGCTATAAGGTAATGCATTCATACAGTTCTTAAAAAAAAAAGAAAAGAGAGCTTGTTATTTTTAGATATAGAAGGCTATAGTACAAAGTTAAGCCTCAGGTAGTACATCTCAATTACCTTTTCATTTGATTCTTACCAAAATAATACTTTTTAAATGTTGCTATGAAGAATTTATAGCTTATTTAAACCTGTATAACAACCCTGTTCAGTTGGCCATTGTCAGGGCACCATGGGGGCTGAAGGCTTTTAGCGGGGGGCCACCAGCAATGGCTGGTCTTACTGCCCCTGACAATCCTGGGTGTTGTTAGTGGAGCACAGCATCTGTGCCATAAGCAGATCACACACGAGCCTATTGTCGCTCCTGCTGTGTATCTTTCAGGGGCTTGTACTTTCCATGCTTGAGTACCAGAGTACAGACTCTCATGGTACTTGGCCCTAGTTTGTGAACACCAAATAAATGAGTGTGTGGTTTGCCATGTTTATTCACAGGTGTCTTTAGCACTTTACAGTAGATGTTGACAGTAAAGAGTGAAGTCACATGGCTTTTGGCTCTGTTTAGCAAAAAAAGCCCTCCAAACAACCAAAAATGTATGCTGAAGAAAAGCAACCTTAAAAAAAAAGAAAAAGTCCTGTGTATGAATGCTTCACCCGTCCTGGTGTAAGAGAAAAGAACATTTTTGATGATTAACTGTACCACCATCAAAGAAAAGAAGTAAAGAACAACTTTAAATTTGGTCAACACAGTTACAGATAAAATTGTAGGTAGTATCTTTGGGGTTTGATTCAGAAAAAGTGGTGTTCTCGCTTTTTGTTCATTTATGAAGCATCTTGGGCAAGGATGTTATTCTGTGCATTCCTTGGCTTCAAGTCAGTCTTGAGGTAATACACTGCTGGTCTTGTTTTGATACAGATTTTTAAATGGAATATAATAAAGAAATATGTTAATTTACATGTCCATACAACCCCCTCGCTGTATACTTTACCCCCGAGCTCCCCAGTTAATCAGCTTCAGAGAGTAAAGATCAAGTTCCCCTTAAAATGCTGAGAGCATCTTCTGGGATGAAAAAAGTGTATGTTCTTAGAAGTTTGTGATATCAAGGCTCATGAAGAAGGCTTCAAAACAGTCACGCTCTGGGTTGTTTTTTTTTTTTTAATGCAGATGAAAACCAGAAACATTTTGCTGAAAACTTGTTTCATGGTCATACATTTGGTAACTGTTATTTCAGTTTATTTGGGGTTTGCAATCAGACCTTTTATTTTTATCTAATAAATAACTCTTGGACAAGGAAAACCATTGCAACCAGCTGGAGTTATGTGACTCCTTCTGCCAAGGCTGGCAGAACTCCCTGACATACCATACGATTTAGCTTCTCTGGGCCAGATGCTTCTTTTTGCTGCAAAATATGGAGGCGGTGTGAAGGGGCAGGGGAAAAGACAAATCCCCCCCAAATGGGAAAGAAGGGTGGATGTTTCAGAAAACACTTCTTCCGTATCCGGAAAGCTTCATCACACATACACAGAGTAAAAGGTGATTAATCCTCAGAGCCCATATGGAAAATTTTTGGTAGATGCAGGATTCATTCAGGCAGTCCCTACTGTATAAAACATATTTGTATTACAGCTCAGTGGAACATTATTGTGCCTTTTGCAGGTTCTCGTCTTTTCTTTTTTAGGGTTATTATTGCTTTTTATTCAATGACATTTGCTAAAGATGTGTTAATACTGATAAAAGCCAAGACTAGCATCCTCACTTCTTTATGAGCAAGCTCAGAAATGCACACTGAATACGTGCTTTCTTTCCTTGTGTGGAATGAATATTGCACTCTAGTTTTGCTATGGCTCAAATACAGATGAAAAGGTAAAGTATGAGAGTGGCTTACGGTGGCTTAACCCATACTGTACCTCTCAGGGTGTTCTGTGAGATGGAAATCTAAATGCTTATCTTTGGTTTTAAGCCAGTGGTGGGAAAAGTGATAAGGACAGTAGCTAAGCCTGTTACTGCAATATGTGGCTTGTAGTAATTTATACCTTTTTATCACACCTGGCCTTTACCAGAAATTAAGACTTCATGTTAAGCACTTCTTTTCCTTTGTCTGTAATGACATTAGAAGGATTAAGGGAAACAAAGAAATAAACTTTGGACTGCAGTATGCAAAGTTCCACAAGTAATCAAAGTGGAATATTATCCTCTCAGACCCAAAATCAGAAATCTTCAGCTAGGTTTATCTTCTTTCCTGGTTCCTGATTAATATTTATCACAGATGTGCCATAAATATATTTTCCACTATTTTCCCACAAAAATGAAAACAGATGACTTAAGCTGACGTCAGAAATGTGAGTATCCCTTACTTCTTGAAGGTCCTCTTTCAGATTTTTAATAATTTAAAATTAATGTAACTTATCAGTCCATACTTCTTCCTTTATCTTTTCTGAAAGTGCAGGCATTCATCCTTTATTCACTTTGAAAATTTTTAATTCCAAACATGTATTCTCAAAATAAATAAATAAGAGCTTTTGGCCAAAAGACTTTTACTCCCGAGACATCCCCCAGTGATCTAATTTGTCTTTCTTTGAAAACACACTCTTCATTCCAGACCCCATGGAGACAATTGCTTCCATACCATCCTCTGCAGCTCACAGAGAAGACAAAAAAAGGAGAAATAAGCAAAAAGGCTACTATGTACTTTTTTAAAAATGTGAGAATATCCAAAACTTAGTAACTTATTAAAAATTTGAGTCTTTGTCAAGGTTCAGCTAAATTCATTTCAAAAGCAAGTTGTTTGGAAACTTTGTTCAAAATATGATTTTGACTTCTAGTCTTTTTTTTTTTTATTAAAAACTTTCCCTCCCATGTGTGTTTTTATTGGTTGTTCAAACTGTGTAGAACAAGGAGAATTCATATCCTTGTGCTCCAGTTTCGATGCCAATCTTAAGCAAAGAGCTGCCTGTTCAACCCAGATCAAAGCTAAGATTTGCTGCACATCCTTTAGCCTGTGTATATATTTTTGACAGTGATTTTGTTTCTACAGCTTAGCAAATGACAGAATCATCTTTTTACTTTCTTTACCCATTTCCTCTCTAGGCTAAGATTTCATAAAACTATTTTGTTCAGTCATGTCCCTGATATCTCTGTGTCTTGCTTGTTTTCACTGTGTGAACATTCAGGTGCTCAGTCTTCATTAGTGCAAATAATCAGGAAAAGGACATGTTAATCTCCAGTTTGTCAAAAGCAATTTTAAAATTGTCTGTTTAATTATAATACTCAGTTCATGCTGCTTTGGTTAATTAGATGTGTTAACAGAGGGGAAAAAAAAACCCAACATAGCAGAAGCCTAGCAATGTAACTGTGCAAACTGAGAACTGTGAACACTGGGCATTTTTTTTACATAATTCTACATTTTATAAAAAGCTTATACCATTTCTTTGGTGTTGAAATGCTTATCTCTTATATGAAAAAAAAAGTATTACATGATTGGAAGTGTTCTTGAAAGAGAAATTTCTATTTGAATGATTAAGCTTTCCTTTTTGGAGTTAAGTATTCTTTTTCCACAATCTTACACCATGTATGTATGCAATGAATGCTAAAGTCACTGTGTTCCAGAAATACAGTGTTTAGTTTTCTTTAGTTTGAAGAATGTTTAAGTGGAGCTGTGTTTAAGAATTTGAACAGCATGTGTGTTATTTCAGCTTGCAGCAAGCTCCTAGCAGTCCAGTGCTCCAGTCAACTTTACAAAGGAGGAACCAGGATCAGATAATAAAAAGCAAAAGAGAAACAAAAAAAAAGGGGGGGGGGGGGGGGCGCGGAGATAGGGGGGAGTCTGAAAGAAAAAAACTAGTGTTCCTCAACAAAAAGGCACTCTGTGGGTTTCCCTCCTCTTCAGAGTAACACTTCAGTCAGTCTTTAATACACCCTTAACTGAAAATTCAGTTCCTGATGTCCAAGTTTCTCCTAGGTAATTAATGGGTGTCCTGCATCTGTGCTCCAGTCATAAAAGCCAAAGCCACTTAACTAGGTCTTTCAAAAGACTGTTTACCTGAAGTATGTCAGAAACCTAAAAATAATTCTCCTTTTTGTAGTAAAAAAATAATAATTTATTTCAGTGGGGCCAGGTTCTTACTCTTCCTTTTAATTACGTCTTCATGCTTATTTATGCGAAAGTTTCCTTCAACAGAGAACTAAATTTCAGTTCCATGTTTTCCATTAGGGTTGAAAC
This sequence comes from Melopsittacus undulatus, assembly GCF_012275295.1. Classification (NCBI taxonomy): domain Eukaryota; kingdom Metazoa; phylum Chordata; class Aves; order Psittaciformes; family Psittaculidae; genus Melopsittacus; species Melopsittacus undulatus. The sequence goes on along the minus strand of NC_047529.1, from coordinate 53,167,346 downwards.
AGGGTGCAAGGTAAGGTTTGTCATAATATGTTAGTGGTGCTTCGACTTTTGTAATAATGTCATATAAATTAAATACTCGTAGTAGATTTGAGAGCAGAGTAATTGTGTTTGTGCAACAATATTTCATAGTGATTTTTCATTTATTAACTTGTTTTATTGATTTGATAAATCAATATTAAGCCTATATGAGAGAACAAAGGAAAATGAATAGCCTAAATTGATATTTGCAAGTATAAAATTAACATGAAGTTCAAGGTTTATCAAGAAGTGATAATCTGGTTGAACTGAAAATTAAATTCATACCAAAAACATTTATTCTATATTTTACAGTTGTGTTTATTAATGCTTTCATATGTTTTTATATATGTTGTAAGGTAATAAATAAATAGAACGTTAATTGTTGTAATTTTAGATGATAATTGTGATACTGTAGTGACAATACAAAATTTTTTACCTTTGACAATCCAGTATGAGAAATAAATTTCTATCAGTCAGTGATGACGGCCTCCTTAAGAATATGATATTTGTATTCTCATTCACAAGAATACATAACTAATATATTAGAGCATGATGTAATTAATTGAAAAGACCACAACCATTACTGCGCTTTAGCCTTATTTTTCCTTCATTTCACTCTACTTCCACATGTTTCTCAGTTCCGTAATTGTAAGGATAACTATGATCTTAATGAATATCTGAATTTATACATATTTATCAGATCCCCCTTAGCCATCTCTTTCTTCAGGCTGAACAGTCTCAAGTCTCTAAGCCTCTATGTATATGTCAGATACACTACTTCCTCACTCATCTTTATGGCTCTTTGCTGGACCTGCTCCATCTTGTCCATGTCCTTCTGGTATTGGTATCTCAGGCTTGGACTCAACATTTCAGATGAGTCTTACTAGGACTGAGAAGAGAGGAAGGATCACCACCCTCATCCTGCTGTCAGGGGTTTTCCTCATGTGGCCAAGGACACTCTCGAGCTTTTCTGCTGTAAGGGTATGTTGCTGGCTTATGGTCAGCTTGCTGTCTACCAGGATGCCCAGGGTCTTTCTTTGCCAAACTGCTCTCTGGACAGCTGATCTCTAACATGTACAGGTGCATGGGTATGTTCCTCCACAGGTGCAGAGCTTTGATTTTTGCCCTGTTAAAGATCATGAGATTCCTCTCAGCCCAGCTCTCCAGCCTGTTGAGCTCCCTGAGCGTGACCATCTGACATATCAACTACTCCTCTCAGATATGTATCATCTGTAAATTTACTGAGTGAACTCTGTCCATGACCCAGGTCATTAATGAATATGTTAAACAGTACTGATCTCCACATGAACTCACATGGGAGCATACTGCTTCTCACTGGCCCCTAGCTGGCTTTCATGCTACTGATCACAACCATTTGAACCCAGCGGTACAGATGGTTTTCAGTTTATGTCACTGTTCTTTTATCTATCCTGTACTTCATCAGTCCATGTCTGTAAATGTTACAAGAGAAAGCATAAAACGCCCTAGTGAGAAGTCAGGATCAAGTATATTCACTGTTCTCCTCTCATCTACCATGGATGTCATTTCATTGTAGGAGTCTATAAGTTTGGTCAAGCATGAGTTCCCCTTCATAAATCCATGCCGACTACTCCCAGTGACCTTCCTGTTCTTATATGTTTGGAAATTATTTCCTAGTCTGTCAGTTACTCTATCGCTCTCAGAGTTCAAGGTGAAGCTGTTTGCTGTGTGTGGTATTCCGAATCTTCCTTCTTGCCCTTCTTGAAGATAAGAGTAATATTTGCTTTATTCCAGGCTCAGGAATCTCCTCCAGTCACCGTAATATTTCAAGGATAATCAACATTGTCATCAAAATAACATTGTCTAGCTACCTCAGCACTTGTGGGTGCATCCTGTCTAGACCCATGACTTAAGCATACCTACTTAGTTTAAATGTGCCCTAACCAGAAATTGCTATACCAAGGATAAGTCTTCCTTGCTTCATACTTTTCCACTGATCTCTTTCCCACTGGCCTTGGCTTTCCTAATCCTATCCCTGCATGATCAGACATCTCTTTATTCCTTCTGGGTCACCTTTCCCTCCTTCCATCTCTTGTACAATTCCTTTTCAGTCAGGAGCAAATTATTTGACCATGAAGGTCTCCTACCATCTTTACTTGACTTGCTGTGTATTGAGATGGACTGTTCTTGAGCTTGGAGGAGATGATCCAGCTCTTCTTGGACTTTTTTTCTCTCCAGGACTGTCTTTAATGTGATTCTTCCAAGCAGATCCCTGAGGAGACCAAAGACTACTCTCCTGAACTCCAGTGTTCTGATCCCTCCTCTCAGGATCTTGAATGCTGCTATCTCACAGTCACTGCTTTCAATCCCCTGAGCAGCCCTTCTCTGTTTGTATGAATTACATCAGAGCATTATCTCTCCCAGAACCCTGCTTCACCTATGTCAGGAAGTTGTCTTCAGTGTGCTCCAGAAACCTGGATTCCTGCTCTGCTGTACCCCTTGAGGATTGGCCTCGATTCAGTAGTAGCAGTCATTTTTCTCCTTCTTAGTAGCTGGTACAGTGATGTGCTTTTGACTTCTAGCCTGGGAACAAGGCTGATAACACTGATGTTTTTAGTTGTTGCTCAGTAATGTTTACTCTGACCAAATACTTTCTGAGTCTCATCTCTGCCAGGGAGGAGGGGAAATCGGGAGGAAGCAGAGACAGGACAGCTGACCCAAGCTAGCCAAAGAGGTATTCCATACCATAGCATGTCAAGCCCAGGATGTAGAACTGGGGGCAGTTACCCAGAAGGGATAGATCACTACTCGGTCAGGCTGGGTATCAGTCAGCGGGTGGTGAATGATTATATTCTCTTCCCTTGTTACTTCCCTTATTATTATTGCTGGTGGTAGCAGTAGTGGTTTTGTGTTATACCTTAGTTACTGGACTGTTCTTATCTCAACCTGTGGGAGTTACATTCTCTCAGTTCTCCTGCCCATCCCTCCGGGAGTGGGAGAAGGAAGAGGGAGGGTGAGTGAGGGAGCTGTTGCATGGTTCTGGGTTGCCGGCTGGGCTTAAACCACGACAAGGATCAAGACCTGTGATCATGCAGAGTCAGCTGCAAAGGCATACAAAAAGTCTTCTGTCAAAAAGTTTTTAAAAAGCCAAACTAAACCTAAACTTTCTTCAGGGTGCATCTGTCTTTTATACAATCTTAAAAGTTTGTACTGAATGCCAGTATTTCATCATACAGTAATTATACCTGTATTATCATTGAATATTTGTTGGGGTTTTTTTCCTGCTCAGATTTACTTTTCAATGTGAAGCTTGCATTGTGGGGCTCCTGAGGGCTTCTTTTCCCTTAGGGTCTATTGGAGGAGCTTCCCTTTTTTTAGGTCTGCTTTCAAAAACTTCCAGACTAAATCTATGACAGTTTTCAAAATATTATCTGGAAATTAATTGTAGAGAAAGGTTCCTATGCCTTCAGAAAGTGTTAGTAAGTGTGTGGGTGGTGTAATGTGGGAGATACACTGGTTGCTATACATAGGAATGAAGGATGCACAAGAATAAAAGAAGGGAATGTGATCAATGCTGCTGCCCACACTGTCCTGGATTTTAGATAGATTGTAATTAGTTTGACTCGCATACTTTAAATGGTAATGTCTTGAGAATTCTAGAAGCTGTAACTTACTATTATTAACATAATTAACTAAAAATTAACCCCTCCTGATATCATCATTACATTTCAAGTCTATTCTGTACTCTCAGGTATAGTTAGGCACTCCCCCACTCAAATCAATACCTATTGTTATATCATAATGACATTTTTGTTCATGCATACACATTCCCACTTTTAAAAATCCTAGGTATTTTGTAGTTTTGATGAAGCATCTGGGTTTTATTGTTCAGAAGGTTGTGAAAAATAAGTACAAAATATGTGTTGAACTGAGATTGTAATTTCGACCAAAAAAAAAAAATCAATAAAAAAGCAACAAAAAATCCTACCCAAATAAGCAGCACCTACTGAGTAATAACTTCATTTCTGTATAGCTCAGGGGGGTTGCAATGGGAGTGTGAAAAGTTCATTATTATCAACCAGAAAAAAAGAGAGTGCTAAGAAGAAAGAATCGTATTTCCTACTGGGATTTCACTCACGCTACATGATTTGCATGAAGGGCGCCACATCAAACACTTTGGGTGCCCTTTTTCAAATATTAATGTGAAACTTGTTTCAAGTTCTTTCTTGACTTTGTGCCACCTTGTATCAAAGGAAGTTAAAAGCAGGACTTGGGAGGAAAAAATACTTTTCCAACTGTTTCAGCACTTAGAAAAAATCTTTCTGTATTTGATCAGTTCTGTTTCAAACTTTTATTATTTTGACAAACAGGCACATTTTATAGCTGTGCATTCTATGACAGTCTGATTTAGACTTTTTCTTCCCTTTTTTTGAGGTTTACCGTTTTGCAACGATGGGTGTCATGACTGACCCACTCAGAACATTTATGCATTACTTAATTTAATAATCTGCCTTAGTCTTTTTTCCTTCCAGGTGTAACAATTTCTATTAAATATTTATATGAGCAGGATTACACCAAAGTATACCACAGAAGATAGAGCCCTTAAGATTAACTGTGTGTAATCTGTGCTGTCTTAGTCTTACCTCATTGAACTGTTAAACACCTACATCTAATCAACCTATGCTGCTGTTATAGTCAAGGGGGAGAAATTTTACCTCTTCAAGATGGTTCAGCTAAATTAGTTGTCTGAGAGAGATGATGCAAATTCTGCTCCAGCAGTAGCTGTTTCTTTTAACTGACTAAAAAAAAAAAAAAGCCTAAAATGCTTAGCTTATATTAAAATTGCTCACATTTAGACAAAAAACTGTAAGTAATGCAATAACAGCATGAGCAAGAAAACATTAAGTGGGCATACTTTCTATCTGTTTTCTCCTCTCCTCAGAAACAGAGAAGGCAGGAAAAAAGTGACAGGAATTTTTGTTTAGCTATTCAAGCATATATATATTTCTCATAAAAGTACAAGAGATGACACGCGTAGCATGGAAACAGCCATTAGAAGTAAGAAATGAAATTGTGGGAATCTGTGAGCAGCTGTCTGAGGAGAAGTTAGTCTTTTCAGAATGTACAACCCACAGTCTGCAGGACAAAAATATGAAATTACAATGAAATAGGAATGTAAGTTGCAATTAGTAACTTCGGAAGTAGTGCTATTCTAGTCTGAGAACTAAGTGTTCTCCAAAAATCCTGGAAGAAATCTTCACTGAGCTCTCACATGATATGGTAGAGGGAAAATTATATTCTGAATTATCAGCCAGATTAGTAGTTGAAATAATTACCATGGAGGTGATGCAATTAAAGCTCCTGAAGGACTTCCAGAGGAAAAAAAAAAGTCCAGAGTGCTCTGGAGAGTAACAGGCTTTTTGGTCTGTAAGATGGCTCTTATAATCTCTTTTCCTCACCATTTCTCATTAAAAGAATTTAGAGAGAGATTGAAGTGAACTACTATTA